>NC_042531.1:9242479-9556479 GCF_900963305.1 Echeneis naucrates
GTAGTCGGTGATGTGAGATTCTAATTGTGTCTACAGAGGCAATGTTTTTAATGTCTGTATTTCAGGTCTGGGTTGCAAGAGTGTTAAGAGCAAAGTGGAGGAAGTACTGCAGAGAGGATGATGATATCGAAGTGTGTAAATTGAATGTGGAGATGGAGCCGTGTGTGTGTGTGCAGCATGGCTGATAGGGCTCCCCCTCGCTCGGCACTTCCACTATTTAATTGCATGAAAGGGAAGGAGAGGAGATTGCAGGAGCCTGGCGGTGTGAGCGAAGAGAATGGATTTAGAATGTATTAGTATTGGCAGCAAGGTGCCGGCGGTGGGAGGCTGCCCCAGGCTCATGGGCCCTTCATGGAAGTGCAGGTGAGCTGTGCCACCTCCAGCCTTGGCAGCCCCCTCCCCAGTATTCCTTCATTATCGCACTTGCCTCACTGAAAGGCCCCTCCAACTGCACTGGGGCCCACACATGGAGCGGCTCTGAGTTGTCCCCTTATCTTGATGTTTACAGGGAACAGCGATTTGCCACACGCCCCGCTCTGGCCAGACCCCACTGTTCCACTTCTTTAAGTGTGATTGGGGGCCCTGCTCAACTAATATCTCCACCTAAGGGGCCACCTTAGTTGGGAGGGCTTGATATTTCCTGAGCCTTAAAAAGTGGTGCAAATCACCCCTGGAGTCTTAAACCATGAGAAATTGTTTGATACTAATGCTGCTGATATCCTGAAATGTCTATACCCCTCTCTACACAATAGGTGATATTGTTGACAACCACCCAGAGTGATTGAAGCCATTGTCCCATGCCGATCTTACCTCATAGGCATTTCCATGCAGTGAATGTCTTTGTGTAACTGCATCACTGTAATGTATCCCCTCTATAGTCTGCGCAGGATGGAGAAGGGTGTTTACTTCATCCCCTCTGAAACTCTGCGTTAGCTGAGCTACTTGTCAAACAGCTGATAGCTGACTGATGTCTCTGCTCAAACACCCTCCAACCATGGTATGATGTAACCAGGAGAAACCTATCCTTTTTCTTATTGGCATTGTTTGTCAGATATGCATGAATTTGGGTCATCTATGGCTTAGACAGTGAAATTACATAAAATATTATTGGATCTTCCACAAACACAGTTTGACAAGTACTCCCCCCATTCCCTTACTAAAGCAGCGATATTCTTCACTACTATAGTAGCAGCTCTACCCACTTGCTTGAACCTTCCCCTCGGGATGTCTGTATGCTAAAGGGGCACTCACACTGTGAATAAGATTAGTCTGCCTCCAAGTGTACAACATGCTTACGCCACTTGACTTTGAATCAGTACTGATTTGGAGCATTGCTGGGTTGTTGCAGGGAATAATGCTCTGGCTGCGTTTATGCAATGGCTGTTATGGGGAGCCTGGCCTCGTCTGCATGCATGTTTTTAGGCGGGTGCGGCATTTTGGATAAAGCTGTAAGCTGCTTACGGCCGTGGAGAGAGGTGATTACAGGGCCCAACTCCGTAGGTCTGACTGGGAGGCTGGGAGGCAACTTTTAGGTCAGTGGTGCCATGGCTTCACCACGCCTCAAGAGTGCCATACCACCACACTGTGCCAACACGCCTCTCAGCCATCACCTCCCTCAATCCTTTACTGAGTCCCGCCATGTTTCAAGGTCTTTGCTGCGAGCCTAGATAAACTCATTGACATGCTCGTGTGGTTAGTTTCTCTTTATCAGAGGTTGTACCCTAAATGTGTAAGTGTTGCTTTATTTACATTCTCCTCAGACAGATTTTATTGTTCGCTTAATCATGTGTCACTGGGAGAGACAAAGGCTCGCTTAAGTACAGTACAAAACATTGTGATGCCATTTTTGAGCCACTTTGACAGGAAATATAAACTATTTAACAGCACACACAGCACAACCACGGCTTATTCTTGTCTTTTAACTTAAGCCCCGTTCTCGCTGTGGTAACACTGTCACTGCTCTGGTACTTTTTGTGTGCCTCTGAGAGTCTTGGGGCTTCCTTCAGGGACAGAGATAGAGAAAGCCTTTCTGTCTTGCCTGCCTTTGGGTAGTTCAGTTTGGGGATTGGCTATCACTGACCCAGCAGTAAATAGTGTGTGAACACAGCTGGAGTGTAATCTTAGGTGCTGTGGGATCAGAATAGGGGAGCAAAGTCACGAAAGGAGTGACAATGCAGGACTGCAACAGCACCTGCAGAGCACCAGCCAAAATAATGAACACCTGAGCAGATTGGAGGCAACTCAATTAACGTCACTGACACTACCAGTCAGAGCATAAAGGCAGGTACGCAGCCTCTATTGCCCTTTTGTTTCCGAACAAAAGGTTCTCTCACATATTCAGCAAAGAGTTGGGCTGTCTTTATGAAATGTTAGACAAATAATGATTCATTGTTTAATCTAGATAGGCCTGTGTGTTTTTTGTTTTTTTTTTTAATCAGTTATTGCACTCAGTGTATAAGCTCTGTTCTTGGAAATTGAAAGATACAGGACTTTGGCAGCAGTTCTTAAGTGCTCCAGTGAGACAAACAACAATGAAAAGAAACGAAATATTACCAAAAACAAAAGTCTGTATTTGACCTAAATATGCTCTTAAACCACTAAGCTAAGTTAGATCTGCAAATTACTAGAATGATAAATGCTCAAAACTAATTCACCTTATTTGCCTATATTGATTCAGACTGTATTGTTACACACATCTTTATGATGAATACATCTGAGGTATCTGCTTCTGCAATACATCTGATCCCATCTTATCTGGTCATTTGTGTTGTGTTATTTCCCAGGAAGAATCCTCAACAGGTTTTCAAAGGACATTGGTTACCTGGACTCACTGCTTCCATGGACGTTTGTGGACTTTATCCAGGTGAGTCTCACCTCGGCAGGTTTGGTCGCTGGCGCTTCAGCATGGGGAGGCCATTTCATGCCTGGCTAAACCTGCTTTGTGGTCTGGGTCTCCTAATCTGGAAACAATTACTGTAGGATTACCCGCCAGAGCGGCCCAGCGCCTGCACAGATTTAATAAAAGTGTGCACATAGGCTGAGGGCGTGGCTCCCCCAGTGTGACACAACAGAAACAGCATCGGCAGAGAATGTGTATGGAGACTAAGCGAGTGATTGGGAGGGAGAAAGGAACCAAAGAGGAAATAAAGCCTACGGGATGTTGGGTCAGATGTGGAGGAAAACAGTGGGGAGGAGAGGAGGGGGTGACAAGGATGATGTGTTGAGTGGCAAGGAGAAAAAGCGTGATCGGAAGGCGTACAATGTGTTTTTAGGAGTGGAGCTGGAAGCGTAGTAGAGGTGGAAAGGGACAGCTCAGTTGGAACAGATCCAGCGTTGGACTCCCACAGCAATTCACCTAATGTTCTACAGTCGGGCCCGGTAGCCGAGGGCCACCCTGGTGCATAACCAGGTTAGGTTACCAAAATGCCACCCTGCCACTACGACCGCCATCTCCCACGAAAGCCTAAGGAGATGAGCCAGCTCATGCACCTAGTGCCACAAAGAAGGGAATGTTCGCTGCACAATTTGAGGTAGAGGAGCAGGCGTGGCTCCTTGGTTAGGGCCAAAGAATAGAACAAAGGCGTGCTGAAAACGAATCCCCCCTCCACAATGCCTGAGTGATGTTTGTGGCAGATACCCATCTCACAGGAGACAAAAGCCATCTTAAATGCTGAAAGCACAAAAGATCATTCGCACAAAAGCTTTTTGTCTGCTATAGTTCCCCTCATTTTGATAATAAGGTGAATAATGGTTGGAGTAAAATAATAACTTTGTAGAAGGCCCATAAGGTCCAACTGAAAACAGTGAAAGTAGACTAGGTCATGACTTGTATTGCACATATGCACCTACTGTACCTAATTCCCTAACCTATCCATTCCCCCTTGTTGATTATTACCTTTGTTATTGGGACATATAAGACACAATGCTTCTTCAGACATGATTCCATATTTCTTTGAAAAAATAACATCCATGTAACAAGTACTCAAATATATCATGTGCAGTGGACAGATGTGCTGGGGAGTGCAATAGTTGGCCATCGTGGCATCTTTTGAATAAAACACTTTTGTTTGCGGAGCTTTTTGCTCTTGTTTGCAGGTGTCTTAGCTGGTGCAGGCTTGAATGCTTTCAGGAAGGAAGATTTTCACACTTTTTTATCAAAGTATCAGCCGTGCAGAAAAGCTGCTGCTCCTTACCATTGTTGCTCATTCGCGGAGGGACATTTCCCCATAGTCATTGTTTAAATGGTTGTCAGTCGGGAATAAAGTGAAACTTCATAAACAATGCCCTAACTGGTTTATCTCTCTCTATGGGGAGAGGCTGCTTCTGTGTGGGGATTTGCGCCAGAGCCTCCTCCTTTATGGTGGTGTAAGCACTTCACAGCCCTTCAGCACTGCCCCCATACTCGCCTAACAAGGGGATTCCCCCTAGATAGGGGAACCTAGTTACACCCCAAAGCCCTATTTTTTTCCCCAGGTCTCATTTAGTAGTAATTTAGTATATTTGGAAAAAGGGCCCTTTCTCTCCTCTTTTTATGGTCAGGGGACAAAGACAGAAATGTCAATTAAAAACACCTCAGGCTTTTGGGACTGTCAGCTTTTGTGTGGACTTGACCTTTAAATCCTGGGTTGCCTCTATTTTCGCAGAAGGGGCAGAGGAGGAGGGAAAGACAATAAGGGGTGAGTACAGGGGCCTTTCACTGGAGGATTTTGTGTGAAGGCTCTTGACCAAGTCATACCACTAACTGTGGGGTCCATAGCTACATTCATAGGTCTTCTCAGTCGTCCGTGGAAATTCAGTTTGTCAGGATATAAATACTTATAAATACACCAGCTGACCATTACTTAAAAAATATATAGCAGTAAAAGCTGGAGTTATCTGAAGCAAGAAAGTAGTTTGTATGTGTGAGAGGGCATGCAGGTGTTTGTGGACACACGCGAGCGCAGAACATTGGCGGATGGACCGTTGTGTGTCTGTATATTGTGGCACATTGTGTGTCAGGCCTCTTCAGTGGCTTTGTGGGATATGAGAAGTGCTGACGTAACCATGAGTGCTGTGGGATGGGATTTCACCGGCTTTCTCTGTTTCTTTACCACGCTGATGACAGAAGAAGTGAAGAATGCACTGGCTCCAGGCGTTACACAGATTAGCCTGAGAAACACAGGAGATGGCTCTGTGTGGAAATATATAGGCTGTTCCATAAATCCCCTCTGACCATTGTTTTATGACAGAGTTGTTGTTACGCAGGGTGACAAAAGTGACACACAAATGTGAAAGGTGAACTTGTACAAATACTTTTATTATGTTCACCTATATATCAAAGGAGCTTACATATGAACCAGAGCATAAAAAGCAGTGTGTGTGTGTGCTGAAATTGCCCTCACATTGTCATTTGTTGTGTTGTTGTGTGTGTATGTGTGGTCTCCCATGATGCTGCTTTTCAGCACCTCAGCTGCTCTGACTCAGAAACACAGGCCAGACGCGGGGTCGCTCGAGCCTGGGAACTTACGTAACAAATTCTCAATCTCATCTACGATCTCACCTCACATCAGTATGATGAAGATAATGGATTCTGGGCTTTTTGTGAGTGACTTTTGTGTGTCTGAATTGCTGTTTTCTTGTGTGTTTGAAAAAGTTTTTGTGTTGTTATCAAGAGCAAAAGAGAGAGAAAGGAGCAATGACTGAATGAATGAATTTGCTGGACACTGGTGATTTATAGTAGAGGGGGAGAGAGAGTGAGATAGAGAGAGGGAGAGAGAGACTGTATTTCAAAGCCTTTCTCTTATTTCCAAAATGGGGTTGGAAATCAGCAGCTTGACTGAGCCCAAATAAGTGACTTCTTTTACCTTTTCACAGAACACAAAGGCCTAATCCTAGGACTACTCGAGCCACCAATGTAGACAGCGACTGAGACCACCACAGTGTGTGTCAGGCCCTCCTCACCACACACAAAACACATTGACTGCAGCTTTATGAAGTGAAAATGCCCGAGAAGAGGAAAATGTGAAGGAGGTGTCCACAGTCATTTCTCCCAAAGAAAAGCCACAGCATCTGGGCATTTAATGCAAAAATAAAGCCCAAAGACAGAGCAGAATGGATTGGGTCACTCGTATTGTTCCAGAGCCAGAGTGGAACAGCCCTGTTTTGTTTCAGTGCCACTGACCCTTGCAGCTTATTGTGCTGTTCTGTCACGGAAAGTGTGGAACACACATACCAAAAAAAAAAAAAAAAAAGAAAAATTCCAGCAATGACAGAGGACTTCTTTTGAGGAATTTTCTTGTTTTTCCTATCATGCATTTCCCTCATTTCCTGTTTTGTTTGCATGTCTTTCCCAGTGGCAAATATTGCACACTGACAGTAAATAAAGGGAGGATGAAAAAGAGGTTGTCAAAAGCGTACCGATTCCTTGTGTCCAGAGGGATGTTTAATTAAAGGGAAGTGTTTATTTTCTGCTGTGGAACAACAGTTGCTATCATTGCTGAACACAAATATAGCAATTAACTTCAATTTTCTACATTTATTTGGACATCAAAGAGCTGATAGGATCATTGAGAAAATAAAGCAATTAGGGTCAGCAGAGATCTGAATAGTCTTTGGACACAGCAGTGCACCCAGTTTGCTTGAATGACTGAATCACATGCGTGCGGTAGCTTTCTTTTCTTGCTAAAGAGCAATTAGTGGTAATTCTTTATTTAAACTGTTTGTATACAGAACCTTTCATCCTTTTATCCACTTTTATGTGCAGCGGGATGTGGCTTTGGGAGTTTTCTGTTCCTGTGTGGTTTCATAGGAGATATGGATGTGGTCTGAGTGGGTGAGGTGTTCACTTGTGGGGATTACTTATCAGAGTCATCTGTGTGTAGTGTGGGTGGGGGCCACGGTGTTCCCGATGCTGACATGATAAGCGGCAGACCACGCAAATGGATCACATCAAATGGGGGGCCTTGGCGACAGAGGTCCTTGGGGAGCAGGAGGAGGCAAGACTCCTATCTAATGGTTCCTGTTCCTCCTCCGTCCCCTCAGATGACCCCACCGTTAAATCAGTGGCCTGGCTCGGACCTTCGTGGCCCCTGCTGAAATGGGCCCAATTAGAATTCAAATTAACCAACCAGTAAACATCAATGAGCAGTGTCGCTGTGTCACTAACCAGCAGCAGGAGAGTGAATGAGAAAACAGTCTTTACGATAAAACATTTGTTCAGTTAATATTTGATCCCCTGAAGGGAAGGCTGGATAACATGCCGTAATGGCCCATGTGCCACCATCTCGCTTTGCAGTCTGGTAGCCTTCCATCAAGGCTAAGATTGAAACTTATGTACTGTGAAATTCTTGGGATCAGTTGTGCTCAGTAGCTTCCACTTACTGTTTGATTGTGCAGGCTCCACTATGGCAATGGTTAGACTAGTAATACCCTCTTATCTGAACTGCAAATGGGATTGAGTGGCTTTTCATCATAAAACTACACTGAAAGTGATCATGCTTAAATGTGTGCTTAAGTGGCAGATAACATCCGTAATTAAGGTGGTAAATTAAATTTTCATCTCTCTGGGCTAGTCTGAGACCACTGAAGGTAACCACACGATCCTAATCTCCACGTTTTATGATTCATCTCTTCGGATGTGTCTAATTTCAGGGTGTGAGGTTTCAATTTTGTCATCTAACGATCGAATAACAAATATGTAACAGTATATCTTTCAGTTAGGAACATATTCAGTGGCGGAAGAAGTACACAGAGACCTTATTTACCCCTGTTATAAAAAAATGGACTGAAAGAATCCAAAACTTGTATATTTTATATGTAAATTTTAATCTGAAAAGTAATTATTTCAGTCAGAAAAATGTAGCGGGCTAAAATACAATGGTTCGTAAAATAGTAAGTTGAAAAATGTACGTACTCAAATGAAGTACTTCAAAATGTGGGTAAGTACTGTGCCTGCACTGTGTTAATGATCACCTCAAATGGGTAACTGTAAAAACATTTAATCCATATTTATCATGTATCAATAGTTTGATACTTTATCAGATGGCCATTATAATATTCTAAACACAGTGCAGGTGTAAACGCTTCAGTGGTGTCAGACTCATTGCCTCCAATCTTGTTTAGGCAGCTCTGGTATCCTGGTCTAGATGTGTCACAGAGCCATTAACACGGGTGATGAGTCACTGTGTTGTTGAGGGCTGTGTGGTTTGAGTGTGATGTATCAGACACCCACAGTGCGGTTCCCAGAGCCCTCTGCCAGTCACTGTGGCCATGCCTGTTGGCTGGTTGCTCTGCCAGGGAGGCTTACAGGCCAGAAGTGTTGAAGGGAAAGCCCAAGGGAGCCAAGGATATGAGCTGCAGTGGCCAAGTGGTAAATTCTCACTTGCTGTTAAGTGAGAATTAGCACCGTGATCGTTTTCCTTTCACACTGTGAGTCACATAAGCTCAGTCCCACAACCTGCTGTCACCTTACTGTATGTCCATGATGGTCTCACACAAATAGAGCTGAAAGAGTTTCTCTTGTTCAGCCTAAAAAAATAGGCCTCACTGCACCAGTGGTAACCCACACAGCAGCAGTGGAGTCTTTGCCTCAGTTGCTGTTTGATTAATGTTTTGCACACATCTTTTTCTCCGCCCCAGGTTTTTCTCCAAGTCATCGGAGTGATTGCAGTAGCAGCAATCATCATCCCTTGGATCCTTATTCCCATTGTTCCCCTTCTTGTTGTCTTCCTGTTCCTGAGATGCTATTTCCTGCAGACCTCCAGGGACATCAAGCGCCTAGAGTCTACCAGTAATTTTTGATTTTTGATTTTTTTGGTATGGGGGAGTGGACATGTCCATTTATGCCAAAAGACAAAAGCAGACCACAGGAATGCTAATAGACCATTGAAGTAAGCCATGGTCATTAGCATAAAGGCTAAAGGTGGCAGTAGCCTGTTAGCTCGGCCACACGCAGTTTCCTCAAGAGACTGGAGTTCATGACATCGCTTACAATGGGAAAAATGCCAAGTGGGCATGACAAGGCCATTGCAGACTTTAGTTTATCTTTTTTGTTCTCGGCTGAGAGGCCAAATTCTCAATGGCCAACAGGTTCCATCACCATAAAGAAAAAAAAAAGTAATATCAAAAAGCTCCAAGGAAACATTTAGTTTTTGTCTTTTGGTTTTGTTAAACTAACAAATTGAGACAAAAGACTGTTCAATTGCAACCTTTTCCGAAATGAAAACTTACTGATACTAGAGAAACATTTGTCCAGCATTTTTCATCATTGATCACCGAATCTGAATTTATTTGTCTCTACTTTCTGATAATTCTACAATAGATCGAGTGTAAAATCTCAAAACATGGTAGTTTAGCCGATTTTAACTATCCCTTAAATGGCATTATAATACAGGAAATCAAAATTTTTCTAAACCCAATTTGTTCATAATGTTAAATAATATTAAAATTATAGTCTTCAAAATGTGTAAAATAAAGAGTAGTAAGGAAAGGAGTATTTTTGAAAAACTTAATTGAGGTGTTAAATTGATAGATATTACAGTTAGACTTTTTTTTTTTTTTTTTAACAAATGTGGTCTGTTTATTCTTTTAGCTCGGAGTCCTGTCTTCTCCCACCTTTCCTCCTCTCTCCAAGGCCTGAGCACCATCCGTGCCTTCAAGGTTCAGCAGAGGTTCCAGCAGATGTTTGATGAATTTCAAGATCTTCACTCAGGTAAAAGGAATGGAGGGATGTTAAATCATCCACATATTAAGACCTAGACCTAATGTGTGTGGCTTTGTTTGTTAACAGAGGCCTGGTTCTTGTTCCTGACTACATCTCGTTGGTTTGCTGTGCGTCTTGATGGAATTTGTTCTATCTTTGTCACCATTACTACTTTTGGCTGCATCTACCTCAGGGATGGTACTGTATGGGGTTTTCATGTAACCATGATGGTAAACTCATTATTGCGTGACTGTATGTTTACATAGTTTCTGATATTTCAGGCTTGGAGCCAGGTGCAGTGGGTCTAGCTCTGTCCTATGCTGTAACACTCACAGGCATGTTCCAGTGGGGTGTCAGACAGAGCGCAGAGATCGAGAACATGGTGAGGATGTTTATATTTTGCTTGGATATCACAAATTTTACTATACGTTGACACCATTTTGCCAATTAAAATGTTCTGCTTTTAAAATGTAATAAAAAACCTTTCATCAATTTAATGTTGTATCAGTTGGTTTTCAAATAAAAAAAGTTTCCTATGTTTCATATTTTGTTTACCTGCAACATAGCACAGAGTACAGAGGACTCTTCATACACATTAAAAACTGGATGCCCATGGGTTGAGAAAGGAAAAGTGGAAGCAGGGAAGCTATATTAAGGATGTCATTGCATTGCCATGCAGGATTTTCCTGTTGGGTTTTTGTAGCTTTACTCATACCAGAGTGTCTTTTTTGATTTTCACTACTTTCTTAAAACACAAATTCACCAGTTTAATTGTGTTTGACTCTGTGTGGGATGAGAAAGTCAGAAATATTGCTGTCATGTCATGTCACCTACTTTACCTCAGGTCTACCTAGTTTTTCATTTCTGAAATTTTTTTATACTTTATTTTTTATAGATGACATCAGTGGAGAGAATTGTGGAGTATGCGGAGCTGGAGAGTGAAGCACCCTGGGAAACAGACAAGCGGCCTCCAGATGACTGGCCAAAGACGGGCTCTATCATCATTGACAGAGTCAACTTCTCTTACAGTGCCAGTGAGCCTTTGGTCCTAAAGAACCTCACTGTAATCTTCACATCCAGAGAAAAGGTCTTGACCTGACTTGGGTTGCTTTGCAGCTAGTGTAGGTGTGGTGTGGTTCTTTTTATGTGGCATTATTTTGAAATCAATTATTAAAAGGACAGCATATGTGTTTCTGAATCTCGAGGACTATACCATTTGCGATTCATGGAATACATATCATGTAATTAAGACTGTTCAAGTGGATCCATTTGTTCCAAATTTGCATTTTGAGCTACCTGACGATGACAACTGTTTATTCACTGTAGAGAGAGAGAAGAGGCCAACGTAGAGGGGTGAAGAAAGAGAGAGAGAGAGAGAGAGAGGAGGGCTGAGTGAGATGGTTGAGGATGATTGAAATTGTGTTTAATACTGGGGGTGTATTTTGCATTGCTATGGTTGGCCAGGGCGGCTGATTTCACAATGGATGGGTTGATAAGTGGAGAGCCCCTGGCTCCTGACAGCCCATGGGAGGGATCTCTGCCGCATGCCATGGGGGTGAAAGGCTTTGTGCATCATGACAGTTCCCTTGACACCCTTTCACAAAAAAAACCCGCAGCTACCACCTACAGTACAAGATGCATCCACTGACTAAAGTCATATCATACACATAAAATATGAAAGCACATAACTCACCAGAGGACCTCAGGTGGCCTTCCATTGTTTGGAGGGAAATGGCTTGAAAAGGGCAAGACACTTATCTTCAAAGACTTAAAATCAAGATTGCTTTTATGTTTCATTTTGCTTTAGATAAAATGTGGCAACAGCTTAAAAAATCTTAGGTGAACTTTAACGTCCTTATGTGACTGTCTTAAATGTAGCAAAAAGTTAAAATATGATTTTCAAAATGTTCTTGTTATTGTCATAGTTTTAGTTTGAGTGAGTGTAACACAGCCATACTGAACACTGTTTCAAATGTTGGTCATTTGTTATAATGGCTTAAAGCAACTGTTGCTTGCAAATGCAAAGTGCAAGAAATGCAGTGTTGTTGTCTTTCACATTGAGGTGAGACGCACAAAGACATACAAAGCTAGTGTGTTCTCATTTTTTGTCCTTCTAGTGGTCAAGGTTTTCTCTGTTCCACATTGAAAGGCAAGTACAATGAATAATCTTTGTGGGTGGAAGACTTGTGCTTTGTAAATACTGAGATTTTGATTGTCAATTATCTGTTAAAATGATCTCTTTATTGGAAAAAAAATTCCCTAAGATTTCATCATGTAATCACAAAGTGACATGAAAGGACCCAACGCGGACCATGACTTACTCTAGATGCAACTAATCATTTAAGAAAATACTGCACAGTGAAGCTACTTTTCGAGGAGCATGGAGCTAGGTGGCATCTGCTGCAAAAGAGTGGACACATGGCATGGTTTGTTATGTGTGTTCAGTAAGCTCATTCGGTATGAAAAAGTTTGCTCAGGGCAAAGATCTAAACTTTTGTGGCCACGTGAGAGGAATGCCTCTAGCTCAGTTGGGAGAGACATGGGTTTAGTCATAAATATTTAGTCATATCGCTTTCCTCCTGCTGCGGCTTCTGCACAACACAGATTCTTCATATTCTTCTATCACAGTGTTTGGCTGTTTGGTTTTGGGGGAAGATGGTGCTTCCTATAAGGACTGGGGAGAAGCATCCAATTGGTCTCGTCCTGTGCTCCTCGTGTAGTAATCACTTGTGTTTTTCGAGACTCTTTTAAAGGAACCAATTCAAGTTAACGAGCAATCTGGTCTCTGATAATTCAAAATCAGGCATACCTGAGCGTCCCGGTCCTGTATATATCATCCACCCAATTTTGGCAAAAAGGGAGGAAAGAATTTGGTTGCGCCTTTTCTGTGTTTTGCCATTTAATGAGTACGGCGGTTCTTTGTTATGCAAGCAATGTTGTTGGTAATCCCCTGTCTAAACAAAGCATTACCCAGTGGCTGTGTAGTGGCATATAACAGGCCTATATGTTGGCAGGGAGCTGTGTGCAGCATCAGCAGTTCAGTTCAATGGACCAAGTGATGATTTGTCCCGTGTTGCCAATGTTGACACCACTCCTATTCATTAGGTCCCAGTAGCATATTGAGTCTTACGTTATGTTCCGTGTGCCACCTTTTGGCAAAAGTTCAATGACTAAAATGCATGATGGAATTTGGATATGCAAAGGTCTTACAGTGACAGGTAACAATGAGACCTACAGGTATTCTCACTACAGTGATGGCAGAGTGACATCATAATAGACAAAACGTCTAGGATATCAATTGTAATGTAGAGAGTATAAATCAAGGTGCATTATTTATGTTTTTATGTTCAGTAGAGGCTAAAACAATGGAGCAAAACCTAAAACCTGCCGTGTCATTACTCAGCGTTGATGCATAGAATATTTTCCAGCAGCGTGTATTTATCGCCATATTGAACAAATGGTTTCATCGCAGTTAGCCACACGAGACAATCACCTGACTCTTGATGGAGCTTTACTAATGATAGTAGAGCTAATTGTTATCTATAGGAGCTCAATAATATGTTAGCTTTTTGTAAATTAGTGCAATGTTAGCAACTTTTGAAATAACTCATCGTCTCCACATTGTAGGTTGGGATTGTTGGACGCACTGGTGCTGGTAAAAGCTCCCTGATCTCTGCCTTGTTCCGGTTGGCGGAACCTGAGGGAAGAATCGTGATTGATGGGTTTCTGACTTCTGCAATTGGCCTTCACACCTTGCGCCAGAAAATGTCCATCATCCCACAGGTATCTCTGCAACAGTCTCAGCTGCTGTGACTTGGTAGAATTTCTTTTTAGATTCATGAGAACTTAAGTACATCAATCCTTATTTTACACTCAAGGTTATATTATTTTTCATGATTGAGAAATGTCAGAAATGTCAGATGAACAACAGTAACGGAAACCTTCATGCTCTGGCCCTTTTAAATACGGCTGGCTTTTAAAAAGCCAAAACAAGTGAGGAGAATTAAAGTCGTCACTCAGGGGATTTCTGAAAGTGAGACAAACGGATGCCTTGAGACAGTTTAACTTTATTTCCGCTTGTTGAAACTGATACGGCATTAAGAAAATGCCAGCCTGCGGGTGAGTGTCAGCAGAGTGGAGGGAGGGGAGAAGACTCCCACGGCCTGTGCTGTGAAGAGAGCAGTTCCCCATCCCTGACAGAGGATTAAGCCCTCTACCCCCCAAACATGGGAAAGCTGCTTAGACGAAGTCTCCCCCATCCTCACAGTCAGAGTCCCCTTGTACACCATCACTTAGCTCAAGTCTTGAACATTTCTAGGGTGAAGCCAAGATGCCCAAAACAGTTTCATTAATGCTTTTCTGTGGATTTGATAGGTTCCTGGCATCCCTACCGCTTCAGATAAAGTTTGACTTCCTAGTCCAAACTAGTTTGAGATGGATGTGATGTGTGTTTGATGTGATTTTGTTTACTCTTTCTGTCTCTCCTAGAGGGAGAGACTCGCACAAAGTGGCAGGCTAGAGTCAGAACTTTAACTGCACGCCCATCTGTATCACATATTGGACGGCATTTGCATGACATGAAACCTAACCAGTATTCAGAAGAGTAGAGTTTCTGTACTCTTGGTTTTTACAAACTTGTACAGAAAGCAGTCTCTTGCATTCATATGAATTCATCTGAAAACCTTTTATTCTCCCGCTACACATAGAGATAAAGTGATATTCAGTCAGCGTTTCACGGGGGAAGGATCTTGATATAAATTGCCAGTTGCTTTACTTTTTCATGTGGAATTTTGAGTGTGATATGTATGCTATACATTAGCCGTGAGGACTTTTATTATTTGCCACCTAAAGATTTGATTATGATAAGCTTTTATTAGCATATGGCATTAAAAATGGATCAATTTCCGTTACTATTGAATTCTCAGGAATGACTTACTAAAAATGAATTCTGTGGCACACAGAGGCCTAAGAATTGGTGGAGCACATAATCGGTCTCTGGAAAGCTGTGCTTGAAAGCAGTTTTTCCTGACCTGACATTGAATCCTCAATTAAAGTGTGTCACAAAACTAGTTTGAATTGGGACTTCAGCTGGCTTAATGACAAGGCTGTATTTCGGTGACAGAGGGAAAAGCTCATTGGAAATAAAGAGGTGGAACATTTTTCAAAGACACAGGGATGAAGTCCTGAAACCTGACCAGTGTGAAGGTTTCTTGAGACTTTTTTTGCTGTCTGAGGTGCCTGCACTGTATGCGTGTACTGTGCCTACACACATGAATGGAGACTAGACTTTTTTCACTGTGTTGCTGTCACAGTACTGGCTTTGAGCTGACTTGTAAGAGAGCAGAGATGAAGGTGTGGATAGTGAGTCACACAGACTAGTAGTTCTATAATCTTAATGCAGGACACTGAGCCTTTTAGGCCCATTGTGTACTTTTACTTTTAGCCCTGGTCTAATCTCACAGTTGCCAGGTGAACATTTCCTATCTTGATTTGAGGTCAGATCTGTATCTTGAGTAAGCTGGAGTTACAACATTGCCTTGACTGTAATGAGGACTCAGTGAAAATCTATTGCAATTCGTTGTGAGCTGCACTGGGGCCGTGCAATATCGTATTATTTACGATTATATCGGGATCATAAAAAAAAAGCTAATTTATTATGGCAGGGCTCGGAGGCGCCCGGTGATGACGTCATACACGACACGGCGCGGACGAAACAGAAACTAAGATGGCGGCGGAGGCCGCTAGCATATCTGTTCTGATAGAGCCAATAGCCAAATGAGGGCTCACTTCTATATTACCGAAATATTTCGGGTTTAAGAAAGAGGATTTTAGGATTTTAATCACGGCATAGTAGTACAAGCTACAAGACTTTGACGACCGAAGGTGGAAAATACATCGAATTTGTTCGGCCACCTGTTCAAAACGAAGAACGCCAAAAAAACAAACAAACAAACAGTAAAGTAAAGTAAGTTGATTCAACATGGCGGAAGAAGAGTCACACGCCGGAAAGACGACTGAAGCTGTCTCTTTTTTGGTTTGGCGAAAGATTTGACAAGGTAAGGCCTTCAACAAGATGAATAGTTAATTCAAATAACATTTAATGATTACTTATTGAACTGTCATGTTATTTAAATTAATTAAAGGGCGAGAGGAATCGCTTTTTTTGTTTTGTCATAGTGTCATTATCGTTATCGCGAGATTTCAATGGAACACCGGGATTTCACTTTTGAGCCATTTCTGCCACAACTCATTGTTTTTTTTTTTTTTTTTTTTGGTTTTTTGTTTTTTCAGATGTTCACTGTAAGAATTTAAATTCCATAAATTATGTATTACATTTACATCCTTTATTTACATCCATATTTATTGACTGATTAAAAAAAACGATGAAAGTCACGGCGTATGTTACCTGGCACAGCTCCGTACCACGAGAAGCTTTCCAACTACTTGAGGGTGTCCCTGCAAGTGTTCAGCAAATCACTTGAACATTGGAGCAGGATTTATGAATAAATATTTGACCTTACACAAAGAGATGTCGGCTTGCTCCTGTTTATCAGGTTAACCACAAACAGAGTGGCACGCTGGAACTGTGCCTGAACACTTGTGTGCTCCTTCCTCTGCCCTGTAATGAAGAGCTTTATTCACTCTCTTAAAGATGGTAGTGTGGCTGAACCTTGATACAGGTGTGCGGCTCACCATAAACACATATCTTAGCTGTCTGAGATCTGAGGCTGGCCTTTGAGGGGGCTGGTCAGCTGACTTCTGTTATAACTCGTGTTCACTGACACATTTTGGCAGACATTTTGAGATTATCATTTCTAATAAAGCTACTGTATGAAATTCTTTGTGTTGTACCAGTGACTAGATGGCGGTTTATGTGGCATATATTCAGACAATCTATTCTCCACCTACAGAAGTGCACAAGCTCTGGTTTTCCAAGTAAAAAGATCATCTTATTGAATAATAGTTGCTAAGAGCATTGAATGGAGCTTCTAAGTGTAGCAAACCCTTTATGAACATCTTTCCCTCACACATTGCCTAGCGGCACTCTATAAAGCCTGTCTTAACCCTTTCATACATCTTCCCCCTTGTTATTATCTTAACTGGCCACGGCCTTCTCTTTCTATATCCATCTATCCACAGGACCCAGTTCTCTTCACGGGCACCATGAGGAAGAATCTGGACCCTTTCAGGCAGCACACAGATGAGGACCTGTGGAATGCACTCCAAGAGGTACTCCAGCGTGGCTCTGAATGATTCCCCCTTGCAAGCCCAGGGGGGGATCCCTCTGTCCCCCTGTACAATGCTGCCATTCAGCCTCCCTGCTCGCCACAAGTCATGGAGGGAAATCCCATTAGGGCCATGGGGCCCAGCTCTATGTGCGGCTTGTAACTGGGAACCATTGAAAGTACTGGGGGAGATGTGTTTGGGCAGTCAGGCCAACCAGGATGAAGGCTCCCCCCACAGTGAAGGGCTTCAGCTCCTGGTCCTGCTTCTGAATGGGTTTGGTGGCCTGGATTAAAGCTAGAGGCTGGCCACAAGAGAGCACTGGCCAAGGTCATCAGTGGACCTGGCCCTGCTTTGTGCCAGGCGGTTAATGGGTGTGTTTGGATGGCTCTTTAAAGACATCTCCACAGGAAGCCTTTATGCAGAGGTAATGAAGGGCTGGGGCTCTGCTCTCCCTCTCCACAGGTGCAGATGAAGGCCGTGGTAGAGGAGCTGCCCAATAAGCTGGAGACGGTGTTGACTGAGTCAGGCTCTAACTTCAGTGTGGGCCAGAGGCAGCTTGTGTGTTTGGCCAGGGCCATCCTTCGCAAAAACCGCATCCTCATTATTGATGAGGCCACAGCCAATGTGGACCCAAGGTCAGGGGACACTTCAGTTTGTAAGAAAAACATTGATAGTATTCTAAACATGACACACATGATGGGTCTGTTTTTTTTATTATTATTTATTTATTTATTTATTTATTTTTTTTTTATTTTGTATTCAGTAGCAGTGTAGCACCATTGAAGTTGTTTCTCTTTGGAGTTATATAGACGGGAATTATTCTGTTCAGACTCAAATCTGTGTGTGTTGGCATGGAATGCAATCACAGTTGGTTACACTGAAACGTTTTAGACAAGATCATACTTCAGATAATCAGAGTAATTGTCATATTCTTTATTTTAATACCTGCTGCTTAACATACCTCTCTGTTGATGAGCCATTGTTGTGTTTTTGAGTAAAATCCCTGCCCAAGGGTCTATAGGAAGAGTGTTTTTTTTTTTTTTTTTGTGCTAAGGTGTCATATTCCCTTCTCCTTTAGAACTGATGGCCTCATCCAGCAGACTATCCGTGACAAGTTTCAAGAGTGTACGGTCCTCACCATTGCTCACAGACTCAACACTATTATTGACTGTGACAGAATACTGGTAAGTTAGGAAATTATTATATCATGAGACTGCTTCCCTTTGCTACACAGTTATCGGGGAAAGTGTTTTTTTGGTTTTTTTTTTTAACAAGGGCAGACAGGAAATGGGTAAAAAAAATCTCATCAGCTATGACAAACTAAGTTTTGTGTATAGACTTTTCAGCATGATTTGAAATAGCCAGTACAAAATGTCACTTCATCACCACACATTAAACACACCTGGGATTTCAGACTGCTTAAATGCTCCTTTTTATAATTATCTATAAGTACACAGTGCTTACAAAGTTTTAATTCACTTGCCTTATTTTGCAACAGCTGGGCTGATTTCTCCCTCACAGCACTGCCTCTCATTGAGCTTGAGCTCGTGCCACTTGATCTTTGGCCCTTTCCTGCTATTGCCTGCCGAGGTGCCAATTAGTGCCATTTGTGGCAGCACTTGTTAAGCGTCTGTGGAGGACAGGGCACAACTTGATGGCTGCTCAGTCACTGAGATAGTTGCTGAGAAAAGTCAAATATCACACAGCAGGGACTGTTTGACACCTACACTTGTGTTAAATGCCCCCAGATTGTCACACACTCCAGGAGAACTGAACTGGGACACATCCGAATTGCCCTGTCCAATTCATAAGCTGTGCCATATTTAGGCACAAACTGTTTTCCAAGATACAAACTTTATCTTCTAGTGTCCCTTGCCTAAGCTGTCGATTATGACAGCAGCTGCAGAAGTCTCCCTTTCATTCCAAAAACTCCCTGAAACTCTGCTTTAGTGATAACAAACTGCTCATTACCGCTGTAAGGGGATAGAGCTTGTTAAAATTTGTCTGTGATATAATTGTAGTCTTTTCCAAAGTGCTTGAATTGGCACTATTCTTTGTGTGGTTTACATAGCATCTGATGACATAGAAATTATGGTTATTTTCTAGCGTGTCTTAAAGGTGTGATTGTTGGATTTGAATGGGGACCACCCCTGAGCCGCTGAAATGCCAGGATAAATACACGGTTCAATCACTGATCTTCAGTCTGTCAGCGTCAGCGTAGCAGACTTTCACACTGCCAACAGGTTACGCTCATTGTCCGTGGCTGTGTTGAGCAGAAAGAGGCACTGGTGTTTGCTGTTGCATGAGTCACGCAAAATGGATGGTTCAGAGGTGCAGAGAACTACTGTTTCCCCATTCATCTTGCACTGTCTGCATGCATCACTCAGCAGCGAAAGAGCTGAAATGTCTGTTTTCTCCAAAGTAAAGTATACAGGCTTTATCACAAGGGCACACACAAAAACACATGCACACACCCAGCATTGTATGTGTGATTGCAGGTTCTGGATGCTGGCAGGATCCAGGAGTATGACGAGCCATATGTGCTGCTCCAGAACCTCAATGGGCTTTTCTACCAGATGGTACAACAGACAGGCCGAGCAGAGGCTGCCTCACTGCTGTACACAGCCAAACAGGTAACCACACCCACCTTTGTCCCAGTATGGGGCTATGGCTAAATAGAGTCCAGTCGAGGCACAGTAATCCCAGACTCTCTTTAACTCCAGACTTCATTGCTCACCTCCAAAATAATATAGTTAAGCAACAGAAGATGTGCATAACCCTGACAATGCAAAGACACTTGATTACCATTTTAATTTAAAGTGCCAACTTGGAGTATTGCGATGCAATAACATTAATTTCAAGAGTGAAATTGTCCCTTTGTAGATTGACATCCTCTGATATTATCACAGAAACTTTCCGTATAATCTTTTTTCTCATAATGTAATTTTGAGATAATTTTCGAGATGATTCATGAAAAGCAGCTTTCTTTGCACTATATCTTTTTTGAAATATTGGGTTTAACTTCATCGCGATTTGGGATAAACTTTCTATGGGGATTACTGTAATAGAGAATGTCCGTATTTTTTTCCCTGCGAAATTCATTTGTGATGTATTTCCCCTTCAGACACTGCACAGATAAGAGCCGGCTATTCATTGTTCAATTCCATTTTATGTGCATCTGTCTGGGACTACAGATACCATATTGCAACTTCAAACAGGTCTTTGTGAAATAAGAAAAAGTAGGCATCATTTCATTTTCTCTCTGTCCCTCGCACAAATTTATCAGCAGAACTGTATCTCCTCAGCCAGAGGAGTGAAATGAGTAAAATACTGATTTCAAAGACTCAGCACACTGTGGTATTATTCCGTATCGACTTACCCTGCACACTGGTGGATTGGTAGTGACATTGTTCAAGTCCTTACGTTTTCCTTTCTTTATTGTGGGGTGCTCTCCTTAGATCAGATTACTGCAGCATCCATAACCTTCTCGCACCACTTATTAAATACGGAGACGGTCCACATGTTGTGTGTCAAGTTTCTATAGTTGTCAAGGTTTAAATGTATTGAATAATCTCATATCATCCTCTAGCTTCTTTGTCCACTTTGAAAGAGAATGTATATGTAGACAGGATATCTGAATAGCTGTTGCTAAAGTTTTATCATTATTATTATTTACAGGGTTTACCTTTTTTTTTCCATCAACTTTTTATTACTAAAATTTTTGGTCAAGCAAAGCTTCTCTGCATAAATGAATCAAGCATTCTGCCAACACATCGGAAAACATTGATATCTTTCGAGAGAGTTTTTCTAATACAGTCACACGGCTCAGCTTAGAAATCAGTGTTGGAGAAAATTAGATAAAATAAAGCAACAATTTCAGTGATTATCTCTGATATTTTCTCCCTTGAATTTCACAGTTGTTTATGAGGCCACTTTTGCATGCTTCAACAGCTGAGAAATCCCTTCACCCGTTTCTGACTGTATCTGTCATCTATATATATATATATATAAACACACACAGACACACACACACTCAAACAGATTGTAGCTTAGATTGAACTGTACTCTTGTATTCTGTGACACCGCTTCCCTGATACACTTCCAGGTTTACATGAACAAAAAGCGAGTGACAGACGTGCACTGTGCCAAGGACATCTGTGTCATCTTTGAGACATCTCTTTAACAGTTGGGAGAGTCGCTGTGGCTATGGCTGACCAAATCCCTTCCACCAATTATTCTTAGTTCTTTTGCTGTACATTAAAATGGGTTTAGACTCCCTGCAGACATAGTGCAGTATTTGCTGCATTTCATTGTCATAGTCCTTTGGTCGGGAACAGAAAAGAGGGAAGTATCTGAGGCAGGCTTTATTGACAGCATTTTACTGCATGGCTGTTTATTGATTACACCCTGCTATGTTTATGTATGTGTACACTGGCCTCCTGGGTAGCTTCAATCCTGCAGAGAAGAGTGCAGATACTCTGCTTGCAATAAATTATTTGTGGTTTAAATTACTCTTCTAAAGCAGACATTGTTTTGCAGGTATAAGGTCTTTTGGAAAAAAATCTAATTGCTAAAATGCCTGACAAGAGAAGAAGAAATTGAGAGGAGACGCTCTAATTATTGTGCCTTAATCAGACCATTGATTCTTTGTAATTGCACTGTTTTTATTGAATCGTCTTCCTCCACTTTGACCACAGTGGTTTTATGTCTACCTCAGTCGTGGTCAGGAACAGACATTAAAGTTGAAATAGAACTTGTCATTTGATGGCAATGATACTAACACCAAAGAACATGAGCCAAATGTTTTTTGTCTATTGCAGATAAACTTAAAACTCTTGAGTTTAGTATCTACTTCTTCCCTGTAGTCATGTCATAATTGTGCTATTGTAACTTTGAAAATACTATTTACTATGAAATATAGTATGACTATTTATAGTTGTGTATTTATTCATTTATTTATTTATTTATTTGCAGCTCCTTGAGTTTTGTTAATGGTTTTATTTCAGTGAGTTTGGTCCCTGTAATCATAAATAAGTGATACAAACCCTAACCCCCAACCCCTAACACAGTAGATGAGACTCAAACTACAAATAATAAAAGTGTTTCTAAAATTTCAGTCTGTCTTTATTTTACTTTTAAAACATGTCTCATGACAGTGAGTCACCAACCATTTCCTCCCACTATTGCTCATCTTATATCCAGTTGTGTGAATGGTGTGTTTGCCTCAGGTCAGTGATTATAACTGGTCTTGACCACGACGCTACAAATTGGTAAGTGGCTAAGAAAACAACATAGTGATTACTGTGTTGAGTCAAGTGATTCTTAAATCTTGTTTCACGGCGGTGCAGCTATTAACTCCATTATTTTAACTTGCTGGTACTGCAATATGATGATTAAATCCTAATTACAATGTAATTTTTTTCATCACCGGCTCAAGTAGAAAAGAGCTGTTTAATTTGCCTTCACACAGACAAGAGCAGAGAGGATGATTACATATTCAGAGATGGCTGTCAGTAAACACTTAGCTTGGTATAAAAGGCAGTATTTAACCAGGCCCAGATTTGGGCCGTGAACTGCGGGACATCAGTTCCTTTAAAAGCTGAGTGATTTACACAATTCATTAAAGCCAGTGAATCTTCAGCCAGCGTCATATTAAATGGTTACTTACTCTCAAATAGCCCCTTGGGAGTTGGATTGTTGGCTTGCGAATAGATTAAAGTTTACATTGAAAAGAGAAATTGAATTCAGAGGTAATCAATAGCATAATGGGCCAGTGAGAGGAGCCTGCCGCCTGAAATGAAATTACCATATTTTTAATCTTAATTTTCCACTCTGTTTATCTGACAGTGTGGATGTGCAATCCAAACAGATAATGAGAGAGTGGGATATTGACAGTAGGGTCCTCTGGAGTGCTTGTTTCAGTGATTAAACGCTGTGATCTGTGATTACTTTGTGTCAGGTGTCAGGCTGGCGGCCAGGGCCCGGGGAGACACAGGCACATAGCAGCTGGAGCATCATGGGTCTCTGAGGTGCTAATGCACCTGACACAGCATTGACAGCATCCGAAACCCTATCAGGGACTGCACCACACGACAGCTGCCACAATAGGAATACTCATGGCCCTATCTACATCAGAGTCAGCACATATCCTCTCTGCTCTCTCCCCGATAACAGCCAACACAAGAATGGCGACAACAAAGTTTACACAATAAGTATTATTAACCAGATACCTTCCTACGTTGCCCAATAATACTGCCATTTAAAGACATATCTGAATAGGTGTGCAAATAGAAATGCTGTCAACATAGTGCTGATATGGCTTTAATAAATAAATGTCTGAGAAACCTTGCTGTCAACACAATGAAGTTTAATCCCAAAGAAATAAAACACAAAATAAGAGTCAGCACAATGTGGAAAGCAGCGAAAGAAATGCTGAATTCAAGCTGCACCATCCACACTTGAGGAGAAAACTGATGCGCTGGTGGTGATTTGAGGATGTGATAGGTGCTCTATGCAGTTAAAGATGTTTTATTCAGTCAGTTGAGAGAAGAACAATATAACAAGTATCTGTAACAACCGAAAGTGGTGTAAATTGTTTAAGGTTGTTTTGTTATCGGCCAATAAATAAGTTATCTGTGGGCCGTTTCTTGGTGGAGGAGACAATGTTTCTCGCAAACTTTCTGTTGTGCCAGCATTTTCTTTTGTGGTGGATAGTGGTGTTTGACAAATGGAAACAAATTGCATGGTGCAGGCATCTGAATGGCAGGGAGATGGGGAGTGTCAAACCCGGTGCTGAAAGACGATGAAGCGAGAGCCTCAGGTTTTTGTGGGCAACTCAGACCTGACTGATCCCAGCATAAAGTACTTGTTGAAGAGAAGGAGAAAAGGAGAACAGGATTTCGACAGGCTGCAGTGAAATTAGGAGAATTGACTATGGCGGCTTTGTTCCTGGCTGGTGACATGGGGTGGGGGAGATGGGGTGACTGGAGTGATTCCCCAGAGACTCTCCTTGCAGCTTTTCTAACACAACTACAAACTGAATATCTGACAAGTTCCCAAGGCCCTGACATGAGTCTGTGTCGAGCTAAGAAAAACAAACAACAAATGGCAAGGTTTTTTTTTTTTTTTTTTTTAAATACATGTGTTGACACTGGATGTAGTGTATAAGAAAATGGCTTTTTATCTTGTTAAAAATAGGCGCCCAATTTTGAACATGTTGATACTATGTTTTCTGGATCGATGCAACAACCTAGTTAGACCTAGTTTTTTCCGTGACATACTTAGTGGAAGTACCAAGTGTTGATTTCAAACTTATGACTAGTTAGTTCTTTGGAGCAGCAGCTCGAACAAACACAAACATTATCTGCAAGTTGTTCCTCCCAGGATGCACACGTGAGGTTTAATAAGCTGCACTGTATCATGGTGCCTCAGCAGTTTAGTGACCACCCCGGTCTGGTCTGGTATGGACCGGCCGACTAATACTGCTACAAACAATAATTATAGGTCAGACATGTAATGGATGATGCTTCGTAAACTCCCCAGGCTGCGGTTTGTTTCAAGCTCAAGTTGAGTGTTGCTGTATTTAAAATTCAGTGGATAATTTAACAGCAGTTCATATGCAGAAGATTTCAAACTGAATTAAAGAAATTAAAAAGCATGACCTTTTTTTATTTTGATTTAGGTAAACTTTAAAAAATAGAACAAGTGGTCTCAACGAAGCCTGATTTTTTCTAATTGTACCTGTCCCTGCCACTTTGAACTAAACTACCCCTTTGAAAAGCCACCAAATAGGAAAACCTCTTTGCATGCTTTAGCCTAAAATCCAGGGCATGCTCTGTCACCTTCCAAAAGTGCCGTTTGATTTTTCAACTGCGAGAGAAAGAAGCAAAGTGGAGGGCTAGACAATAGCTGAGGGCTTATCTCATCAGTAAATAAGGCTTATTGCTTGAAGCTATAAAAGGCTATGCTTATTGGTGATGTCATGCCTTTGTGGAAGATTGATGAAGCTTGAGGCAGGGGGCATAATGCGGGTGTGAATGTGTGTGTGTGTGTGTGTGTGTGTGTGTGTGTGGAGTAGGCTGGATGACGCCTGGTTCACCAAACTCCGGAGTTTCTAACTTTCCTCTTGAGAGTTTGATATAATTTAAAATGTATGACATATATTTTAACTGCTGCTGCCCTAAAATTGCAGTCTTTTGTGGTAAAGTAACTCAAATGTACTTCAAAGTTCCATCTGGCCGGGGGGCTTTTATCCTTGGCCATGAGAGCGGTTGATGTTCTGTGCATGTAAACGTGCAGCTTTGGGTAAAGGTGGGGACAGCTTGTGTCCCCCATTATTGTCTGGTTGCATTTACGTGGGTCCAAGGGCCCACTGTGTCTTTTCGGGTTACTTTCTCATCATTTCTCCTAATGTAGAGACCCACGGGGTTGGTGGCAAGCACACAATGTGGCTGTTGTATGGTTACTGTCAGCTCTCTCAAATAAGGCTTCCTGTTCATTAGACTTCTTTTCACCTCCACACAATGCGCCGGCTTTGCAGCAATAGTGAGTCGACGCCCATCTCTTCAATGCCATGTGAATAGTTCTAAATAGTGTTTATGCAAGCCATTGTTGTCTATTGTGTGTCCAGTCTTAATGCACAGTGATTTGCCTGCTTTTGTAGCCTGGGACACATTATCTTGCTTATGTGGCTTCAGATGCATGCCTGGCCTTTGAGCAAGTAAACAGTCTAAAAGTTAACTCCCTATGATGCTGGAGATGCCTGAAGTGGAGCATGTCCTGCTATAATTACTCAAATGGCTTCTTCCTCTGCTTTGTACATATCTGTTCTAAAGTCTGTGGTTCTATCACTTTATAGATTTTTATTTCCTGTGCTTTCTAATTTAATTTCCGTGGCAAGGAAGTGTGTTTTCCTCAAGTTTTGACCTGTGCAAAAAGCGACAATTAACAGAAACTTCGCAAAAGAGAGTTAGACTTACTGTCAAAGCTGTTTTTAAAACATAATCTACGAGGCACCTTCCTTTTTTTATAAATAAATACACAGTAAAGTTGATGCGTTTGCTTTCAAAGATTAGACTGACAGTATCTGCGGCACATCTGGTGAAGAATGTCTATTCAGTGGGGAGATGTATTTAAACCCTGTGTCTTTATTCTTCAAACCATCAGTCTGAAAATTAAAGGGTAACACAGATAGACAGCCAGGTGGATAATCCGACACACGTCACAGTCAAAGAATAAAAACTTTTTTATCTCGAAGATAATGTCAAAATGATACATCTCGTAATGGAAATTTGACGTCTCATGACTCCCGAAGGTTGCTTTAAGGTGGATTTCTGTTGTTTACACATGTACACGTTTTTCAACACAACTTCATTGATTAATCTGATTTGTAATATGAGCAAAGGACCACATGACTTTTTACTTTCACCGCCATCTATATGTTTTGTTTTCATATTCCAGTATCTAAGGGAATAGTTGATATTGAAGTTTTGCGGCTATTTAAAAACTGTTGACGTGGCTGCCAAAGCACTTTGGAAAATGTTGTGTCTTGAGTTGAATTTTAATGGAAAGCTTTTACCTTTTTCTCCAGGAAAAAAAAAAAAAAACGTTGGCGGCACCTGAAATGTTTTTCCAGAAGAAAACAAAATAACCCTGAAAAATGAGAGTAGGAATGAGCAGCATATTATAGCCTTCATCTGTTTGTAGCATTGTTCTAGAGAGCGTATACATCACCTCCAGAGAGTAACTGATAGGCCTAACCATTCACTGCTTGGATAGATGCACAAAAGCAGAAGATATCTGCCACACAGATTACATTATACTCATTTCAAAAGCATTCACAGTCAAGTATGTGCAAGAAAGAGAGAGGGGGGAGAAAAAAGATGCTTTTAATGCCGGCCAGTGATTACAGGTGAGAGATGTAACTGATAGTTGGCCTATTATTGTTGGGGAGATTTGGTGTGTTTGACCCCCTAAAGCATTCAGCTGCCAAGGGAATTTCAAACAAGCGCGGGACTCCGAGGAAAGGAATGTTATGATTGCCTTCAGTGACACTGATACAACACTGTCACATCGCCGACTCCAGACTTTGGGAGAAAGTTCACTGTGACAGAGCCGAGTCTCACTAGGAACACACTGCAGCAGGCATTTCATTAACCTGTCAGAAAGAGACCAGGTGCTGCTTTGTCATGCTGCCCGCTTATACATTTGACCCCCGTTAGCCCACCAGGTGTGTTTCACATTTTATTTAATGGGCTGTAGTCATGAGGTAATTCCTTGATTGCAAATTACTCCTTGAAGCCAGTTTCTTTTTTTCTTTTTTTCTTTTTTTTTTAAATATATATATATACCGAAGTACTGGTGTTGACTTGTGTCGCTCCTGGGCTAATATTTTCATTAAAGGCATTCTTATCAAATAATGAAATAAAGAATCTGTTTCTTGCCCAATGCTTCTACCTCCCACAAATCAAAAGGTTTCCAGTGTAATGTCTTACCTCCCATGCCAGTTAATGAGGTGGCGTTGTCCTACATACTAATGCTACTTTCATGAGAATAATCTGAGACAATAAACCTGTCTCTTTTGTGCCCTTTTGCAAACCCTCTTAATTAATATCAGCAAATACAAACCAAAGTTAATTGAAATTTGAACATCCCATCTTTCTGGTTTACAATAACGCAATCGCTAGTGTTTTGTTACTGTTGCTGAATAACTATAATAGCAGGTATTATATCTCTATTTAGTATTTCATTGATCGCTCTCAGGGATGCAGAAGAAATATAAAAGAAAGAAATGTCTTAACTATGAGTAAACACAGGAGGCAATATATGCAACCCCAACATTGATTTCGACCAACACATTAATATTCACACTCTTCCACATAATCATAGCAAGGTGTACATGATTTGTTTTCATTGATTAAGTGACATTTCCCCAGCGTCTCTCACCATGGTTATTAATAAAGTTTGCATTGATATTATTTCTGCATTAACAACAATTTCACCAAGTGAAGGAGATTACAGGACTGATGCAAAAGAGCAGCATGTGTGTGGCAGATAGTTTTAATCAGAGCCCCCCGCCTGCCGCCACCCCTTTGATGCAAAATCTTTACAACTTTAATCAATCTTTATGGACGAGCTTTTCAAACTGTATATGCAAGTTTGAATAGCATAGTTTTAAAGAGGCTGTGCCCTCCTGTCAGATATCTGATATGTTTTGCAAATTGCAAATCCTTCAAGGAATATGAATTAGGTTGTGCAAGCCAAGTGTTCCTTCCATTCATGGTGTTCAGATCTCTTTTGGTTTACACAAATTCCCACTACCAGCTAATGCAATCAGGCCAACAATCCCCAACTAGCGTGGGATTGTAGTATACAGAAACCTCAACAAAGCATAATCTGGCATGCTACTATTTTCGAAGGATTTTTTTGTTATCACAAGTCTTTTGTCATATTGGCCCATGAACAGAAATAGCTAAACAAAATAAATAAATAGATAAACAGTGGGTTGTCTTTATAGCCTTTATGCAGTATTTCTGAGCCAAGAACATTTCTGAAGTTAACAGTATTTATGTTCCGGTAGTGTTGGTCACAGTCTGTCACACAATATTTGCATCTGCATGTCCGATTAACAAATATGACATATTCCTAAGATCAGGCTCCTAGCACTCTAACCACCCACCATGGCAATTAACTGTCTACTAAGCTAACAAGCGTAACACACATGCCTGATGCAAGCCAGTAGAATATCAAGCTACTCTCCAAGATGTATCCCCGTTTACCCTGCAACATCCATAGCAAGCGCACAGCACACATGCGCAGGGCTAATTCGTTTCAAATGTTAATTAACTCTGGGCTCTGGACTGAGGAGCTTTACTCTCACTTGGATCGATACGGGGTTTATGTCAGAGTGAAAGTGGCATTTGAAATCCACCAGAGATTGAGACAGTTGTTATCCACATGAGGGACTAGTGAGACACTTGTCAGAGGGAGAATCAGTCTCTGACAAAGAACCCATCAGAGCTTTTCTCTGTTCCTTAATGACTGTTACTAGTGAATCTGCTTGAAATAAACAACAGGGTTAGGTCCTAGCTGGCTTATAGCTCACCTAGCTGGAGCTGGCTTTTATTCTGCTTTGGCTTATATAAGAATATGGCACAAAATTGTTTGAAAATTTACAGTAGTATACTGTAAGTACAAATAGCCAATACTACATTAAGTCCTTGTTGTGAGATAGGATAGGAGGCCACTGGGTACACAAGAGGCCACTTATGTTGTAAATATATATCCAGAATCCAGAGATGTAATTTCATTGTGGCTTTGGGTTAAAGGCTTTTATCCAACGCATCATCTGAATCTGTAGGTAGACAGGTTCTGTGGAAAAACCACGACAGCTTTTTTTTTTTTTATTATTTTCAATAGATATATAAATATATATATATATACACACAGCATGATTGCCACTGAACTAAACTATCTGTTCTACTTATTTCTAAAAAAGCATTGACTGTTGAGGCATAGCCAATATGGAGGTTAATCCATTCTAGTGTCTATACTATGGGATGCTTATGGAAGCATATTTGCTTAGGGCAGCCATGCAAATTATTACTTACTGCCCTGTAAGCTGATAACACAAATTAGATACCCATTAAAGTTGAACAATGTATATAGAATGAGGAAAGATTGCAAGTGATACCTGAAGGGATGCTTAAGTCGTATGGCACTAAAATATGCCTTGTGCTCGCAAACTTCAAAAGTGGAGAGATGTTTATCCTTGGGATTGGAAGATGCAAAATAGTAATCTCATATGCACAGAGGCAGCTGCCAGGTGGAGGATAGCACACTGCATGTTTATGAATAGAAATCATTACAGGGACTAGGGAGCATGAACCAGTGACATAGAACTTTTTTTTATCCTCTTCCCAGTGCACACTAGAGCACTTAAAAGTTAACGTACTGAAATGTTTAGTTTGCCATTGATTTAGCTGTGGTCATTCTGGTGTGTGTCTAATTTTATGTTTTGACATAGACATGGGTCTGACCAGTGAACAACAAGGCCGTTAACATGATCCTGTCACCTGGGAGGGCCTGTAAAATCAGGCCAGCTTTAATGGCAACCCCTGCCTCCCCTAGCCTCTGCTCTTATCAGATGAGCCACTTTAAAGAATGTGCCCAACGCCTCCCTGAGCAGCAAAAACAAATATGCAGCAGCTTTTAAGAAATGGAAATGTAGTTTTTGTTTTGACGAGAGAGGAAGTGCTTCAGGCTTATTTGGGAACCCCGGCTAATTCTACCTTTAACTTGCTTCTTGTTGTGCCTGAGCCCCTTTGCCTTACTACTCATCTGGCTGGCTGATGGTTAGGGATTCATCTTAACCCCCCCCCTTTTGTCTGACGGACCATGGAGTCAGCAGTTATTCTTCAACTGACAACTTTCAATGCTTCGTGGTGAAAGAGATGAAGCTGAAACACAAAGGCAAATTAAGGGTACAAAAACACTCGCCATTGTCCCATTGTTGAGGGTCACAAATCGTCAAGTAAAAGCAACACAGTGTGGTTGAAATGTATTCACCTCTATCCCTTTCCCCCCTCCCTCCCTTCTCCTCTCTTTATATTCATTAGATTCATTATAGGCCACAAAGGATTGCCAACAAAACAGCTTGTGATTTTAGTTGAATTCATCCCCCTCTGAGGCCTGCAGGGAAATTAAAGTAGGTGACTATCACTGGAGGGGGAGCAGGTTTGACACATCTGAAGCTTTCAGTGATGCTAATAGCCAAGCGTATCCAAAATACACAGGAGTTGACCTCAAACAGATTGTGGGGGTTTAAAATCATTAGTTTGCAAATGAAGTGAAAGTACATTGGTTCTGTGGTAGAATCAGCCCACTCTGAACCTTTGATTAGTGTTTGTCAACTCCCCTTTCTCTTCATACTCCCCCGCCCACCTGCAATCCAGAAATTAATAAAGGAGACATAGCGACACTTTAGAGGGAAACGCTTGTATCTCCAGCACCTGTTAAACAAATGCACTTAAGGCAGGAATCAAATTGCAGGCAGGTTTAAATTGGTGTAAAATCTTCATTTAGATGATATCCCCAGGGCCTGCTTATTACTTGAGATTTATATAGCATTAGTTCTGCCTTGCAAATGTGGTGCACCATTCCACCTCAGTGAAATATGAAGAGGTTTGATAAAAAGCTACAACAGATTCTCTCATTAAAAAAACCTAAACCTTTTAAAGATTCATTAATTTAACTTGTGGCACGCAGCTCTGACATGCACAGAGGTTCTGTGCTTGTGCCCTTGAGCGATATATGTTATACGATGTAAGATGTTGTTGTGGCTCATCAGCATAGGTCTCTGTGAAGGAGAAGCGCGCTGACAAATTAGACTACCTGCAATGCAAAATACATTGCATTGCACTGCAGATGTTCATTTTAAGGCACAGAATAAGTTCAATATAAAGAATTTCGCAGGACTCTTTGCACCTGTTGTCTGTCTTTTTAGTCAACATTTGAAGTTGGTTATACTTGTTTTGACATGACATGTTGCTGAGAGTGACACACATCATCGTCAAGGCTGGAAGGAAATGGCCACAAAGGCATTGCATTTGCAGCAGTACCCCTATTGAGTATGTCTGTTTCACTCACCAATCTGTTTTGTTCTCCAGCCTTTTCAATTTGTTTACATTTGGCCCCTACTGGAGAGGGACAGTCTATTGTTTTATTGTCCCCGCTTCCTGAGAGTGGCGTTAAGAGTGCACAAGGCCCCCCCGTCTTCAGGCCCTGCTCTGACATTGTGTTGCCTGGTTGCTGGCTTCTGTTACAGAGACAGGCCAGGGAAAGGCCCTGCCCAGGCATCATAAGGACCTCACAAGAAAAAACCCTCAGCCGCACGAATGTCTGAGAGACAGCACCGCGTCACAATGAAGTTCCGTCTGAATAGCAGACGCTGTGGGACATTTGCCTCCCACAGAGGGCTTTTTGTGCTCTGTGTGTGTGTGCGTGCGTGCATGTACATGTAACTCTCCAGGATCTTAGCTGATAGGTTAATTTAAACATAAGAGCATAATATAATATATATAATAATATAATATAATAAGGAATTTGATTTTTACATAATAAAAAAAAAATAACTAAAAAATAAATATATATATATATATATATATGTGTATAATATACACATTTCTTCTATTAGGGTGGTTGCTGTTGATGTTTTGTGACATCTCCCTTTGCAGATTGATATTTTTTATGAAAAGCACCTGTCTGAAATTCTGCAGAACAATTTATATGAGTGAAAAGAATCATTTTGGATGAAAGTTGAAATGCTATTGTAGAATGGCCTTTCTGTCCTTTTGCTTGAAGATAAACAATTTCCCATGAATATATGGCTGGGGCCCCTATCTATCACAAAAATCAGAATGTGTCCTATACTGAGCCTATTGTAGTCTATTAAAAGAAATCCTTCCCTGTGGCAACCATTTTGCAGGTTTCAAGTAGATAAATGCCTTCCAAGAGGGATAAGAATGCATTTCTACAAAACTGCATTAAAGAGTAATGTTTGTCAGCTACTCAGATAAAAACTTCACAGTCACAATTCTGTTTAGTGGCGGCAAATGCATTGGCAATGTGTAAAGCTGATTGGTCTGGGGAGGATGCCTACAGGTTAGCAGGCCTTATTTCCAATCTCTGACAGAAATATGTGTCGCTGTGTGCTTCATCCTGATTGCTCATGTTGAACACAAACCATGGTCACTCTATATATGGAAATCTCTGTCTTCAGGGTGAAAAAAAATTAAAAAAGGTGAGATTGGCACTTTAACCTCCATGCCCCCCTCAAAATATGTTTTAGTCTGATGCATTATACTACTGCGAATTATTTATCAAGAAGATACAAGCTTGATATTTCAAAAAAATAATGAGATGTTGAGGTGGCAGCTGGAATGTTCTGGTCCAGCGAGCAGCATCTATGAATCTGGGGAAATGAAGTAAATATGGTGGGCTGGGACACACCATGTGCTGAATGTGAAAGAGCATGGCGTGCACCCTGTTCGGGTAAGACTGACCAAAAACTTGAAAGACTCTTCTGACACCGTAAGTCATTGGTTTTGGGTTGTTTTTTTGTTTTTTTGTTTTTTTTTTTGTAAAGCCACAGTAGTTTTTAGAATGTTTGCATGATGCTGCAGACAAAAATTGGATGTTAGGAAATTAAAGCAGAATATCTGTTTCATTAATTATGTTGCCTATTTTGTTGTTATCAAACGGCTCAAAAGATGATGTGAGTCCCGCATGGAGCCTGGAATCTGTCAGGCAAAAACAAAACAAGTGTTGTGCTAAGTTGAGCTGAAAGAAGCCCACCTGTCGGCACGCTGCATGCAGAGAACAAGTAATCCAGTTTTTTGCAGTTCATACAAACAGAGCGAAGAAAAGAAATCCATTCACACACTGAATACAGTTGAAGTGTGTCTTTCCTCTGACTGTTATTTAAAAGAACAAAACAGAGAAAAGCTGCATATTAATTCACTTCAGACTCTGTCAGTCACTGCCTTCACTCCTCTGTTAGTCCCTCACGCTTTTATGCACACACAACAATCAAGGTGAACACCATAACTTGTTTGTTTCTTTAAGGCAGTGAGTAATATATTGTTCTTGACAACCTACCAGCACGGATTCATTTAAAGACAGCAAGGCTTTAGAGAGATGACTGTGCTCCAAAATATTTTTTGTTCTGTGCAGGATTCAGATTTGATACTCTGATAACTGGTTTTTGCGCATAGCATAAATTTATATTAAGACGCCAATATCTGACATCAGGCTTGTCTTAAGCATTTCAACTTATTGACTGAATTTGCAACATTGAATGACAAGAATAGAAATCGGTTTATTTCATGATTTCCCCCTCCCCACCCCAAACTCTTGTCTTTGTTTTGATTTATTTCATCCTCTCAGAACATCCCGTTGCTTTTCAGGGCCCCCTTTGTTCTTGGTGAACGGGTCTTTTATTTGGGAGAAATCTCCCATCTCAAACCGGCGCTTTGCCTTGATGCAGATCTTCATTAATCTCCAGGGCCACTGTGGGCTCTACAGCAGCCTGCCGTTTTGATGGGAATTGAATTTGATACCGTATTGTGGCTTGTATGGATGCTAACAATGGCCTGTGTTCCTTCCTGTGTCTGAGCACAATCAGAGAGACCCAATTAAATAATTTGGCACAATAAAAGGGAACAAAAGGATACCCAGGCATAAAGTGAGGGCTCCAACATTTGCATTCTACCTATTTCTGTATCATGTTAATTAATTCGCTTTGAAACCACAGGGGGAGGCACAATGGAAAACAGTGCAGCTCATTTCAAAGTATGTCAGAGGATGCTTTATATTCAGGTGACATGCTAAATCAATGGAAGATTCACATTTTTCTCTGACGCACCGGAGACAGCCAAAAAGTGACTTTTCTTTATTTGAATATAGCTCTTTTATTTTGTATGATTTTTTTTAAGTAAACTTTATGTTGAAAAGCAATTACCCCTGAATACCATTACTTAGATTTTTTTTTTACTCCTCCCATGTTTCGTACTAAATTGTAAAATAACCATCTGTGGCTCAAATAATCTAACCCTGCTTGAATAGAACAAATTCGCATCCATCATAATAACTTACTCTTAAAGAACAATGTGTGAATTGTGTAATACGTAACTGCTTTCGGTGATGGTAATATATCATATCAAATGAAGGGTAAATGAATTATCCAAGAGTGGCCTGTGATAAGCGGTGATGGGACCCATATGGAACTGTCAGTGGACCGCTGGTGGGCTCTGCTAGCCCAGCCGCTGTAATTGAAAGAAATGAGCCATGGAGCTGACAAATTAGCAGGCTCCCCAGAGATGGGCCACACAGCACACACAGACACATTTATATGGACACACGCGCACACAGAGACATCCATGTTTTCACTTTTTCATACATCACCTATACAGACCCTATCTCACTGCAAGTATAACCCAGACAATGTCAGCCTGGCTTCCGCAGGACAGAGCCTTACTGTAAGTGAGACAGGGTGTAAGATTGGGTAGGTCTCCGTCTGGGTTCACGGGATAATGAGAAACTGCCCTGCAGTGAGTTAATCAGCTCATCGCTCTCCCAGCACTGCCATTTATTTGCTGTTTATTCCCCAGCACAGGGCCCCCAGGGGTAGGCCTGTCTGCGAGGCAGCACCTGCAGCTTCTCCGACGCTTGATTTAATGCTGTAAATGCTTGTGGGCCAGATTACACTGGACAGTGATCAAACCTTATTTGCACTCACTGATTAGACAAACTGCTCCCTGCACTGACCAGGCTGAAGCAATTCTCCTTTAGCAATTTTATACTGCAGCCCTGCGTAAAAATGATTAACACTGTCTGAATGAAGGTGGCAGCCATATTCGTGCTTAGCCCTGACTCTGGGACAGGTATCAGTTCCAACTAATGGGCCTTTTGTTGAAACTATGACTTAAGTTTACAAATATATATATATATATATATATATATTCCTCAAAATTAATCAAAGGAATTTTTATGGTGATTGGTCACAATAGCTTCCCCCTTACTGCTCTACACCACACACACAAACACACCCGGACAGTATCGCTCAGCTTAATTTTAATTGTTCAGTTTGAAGTCGTGAGGCTGAAATAAATGATCAGTGTACAAATTGTGGAAAAAGCGTTCTTTTGAATTGTGCCCCAGATCAATAATGTTGACCAGCATTCATGTTAATATAAACCAACTTTATAGCAATGTTTGTCTTTTTGTTTCTTCCGGGCTGAAAAAGTGAAAAGCTGTTGCTTTAGACTTATCCGCATGCCCTAGCTTCAGTTACAGTATATCTGTATTTTCTTTATTTTCTTTTCCATTTTACCCCTAATGTACAACCAATACCCATGTACACACACAAACATATGCAGAAGGGGGCATATATTAATGCACACAAGCAAACACACACGCTTCTAAGAGTAGACAATATATCCTTTAACCTTCAAACGTATTGTGTTGAGAGAAGGTCCCCTGTTGCATTCAGAGTGGAAGGCACTCCAGCTTGGTCATTGTACAACAGATTTTCATACTTACGTGCTACACAAAGCCAATGCACCTGAGACTGAATAGGTATAGTGCACTGGCAAGGTCTCTTTTCTTTCATCTACTTCTGTGCAGAGGCTAGCAAAGTACTAATGAAGCCATTTTCTGAGCTGCTCTGCCTCTCTGTAGTTTCTGTAGTTTTACTGTATTACCATAACCCTGATGCAAACCTCCTTTAGAATCATGCTCAAGTGACTGCCAAGCATATTAAGGCAAAAAGGAATTATTTTGAAGAAAATGTACAGTATAAACAGCCTTAACAGAGTACTGGGCAATGCTCATAATGGAAAATGAAAGCTTTCATTTTTCCCTCATTGTCTCTTCTCCTTCTCTAAACAACCTTCCTTTTTCTGCTATCAGAGCAAAGTTCTTAGAGAGAAAATGAAGTGCATTCATGCATCCTGAAAGAGGCTTTTAAGGTTGAGTACAGCTCAAACAAAGAGGATGAGCTACGGCTGGCCTGTGTATGACTCAATGTTTATAACCTTGCCATGCAGAATTTAAGAATGCTGAAGAAATGAATGAAGCCACAAATCCGGGAAAGATACTGGTATTCTTCAGCACATTTTGCTTGGCTTTCTAAAGTGATTTGATGCGTTATAGGCCTTGTGAAATATTCTGGGTAATTGAAGTTGAAAACTACTGTTGATTTGGAATTGGAGAACTCATGCTGGCAGAACTGATATATTCTTTCCCTTTCAGAATGAATGATTGTTAAGGATAATATTATTGTATTTTCATTATTTTGGTGTTTTAAAATTATATGCATCTTAGAGATTAATGTATGGTTACCATAAGATACGAGCATTTTTCTTAGCTGTCAAGCCCCCTCCCATTGCTCCTGGCCCCTTTCTCTCTTCATTTTGCTAACTGGTGCTCAAAGCTTCTCCTCCGCTGACCAAGCATCAGCTTCCCTGTGCTGATAAATGGGCTTCTTAGAATTGATGGCAGGCTGGAGGAAAAAGAGATACTCCTTGATAATGTGGACACAGTTTTCATTTCTTGTCACCCAATTAAACTGCAATTATCCCAAGTGCAGGAGAGGAGAAAAGTGGAAAGAATGGCCAAAGAATGGGAGAGCGAGGCTCCCTGGGACACTCTCCACCAGACACATTAGCCCAGATTTGCTCCATCCTGATAAAAGAGACTCATTTCTTGCACTTGACAGTGCACAGCGAGTGGCAGACCAGCTGCAACCTGGGGTTTAGAGAAGAATGTCTGTGCAATGTTTGTGCCATGCCTCAAAGTGGCTGGGAAGAAAAAAGATCAAAATGTATACAGGTTGTCGCCCTATTAAAGCAGTGTGGTGTTTGTATGGCGCTCCATGCGTCTTTAACTGAGGACATCAAGGTTTTATTCCTTAATAGCCCATACAGATTTTTTTTATATTATTATTATGCTAATGTCTAAGAAATATTGTCAAAGGGAACAAAAGTGTATGTTTTGTGAAACCTTTGTCATCACTAACCAATGTAAGAACCCTGGAGTTTACTACACAGGGGTTCGAAAAGCCCTCAAACAATCCTTTAGCATATCCAAGTGCTTTGACCGGGGCTTGTGTGCGCCTACTGTTCCTTAAATAAATTGACCGCTGCTTTAAAAAAGGGACGCTTCCTCTGTGGATTGTTTGCTCACAGATGAATTAAGCCCGGGTGAGACTCTTCCCCTGGCACAAAATCTAAGAAGTAAATTAATGTCTTTTGTAATTACTGTTCCTCGTAGTAATTATCACACAGGACAATTTATGGATTAACATATTGATTTCACTTGACCCTTGGTAAGGCTTAATTTGGACGGAGGAGATACTTTTGGCTTGTGCTGCCAAATGCAAACAGCCCTGAGGGGGTATGCGCCTGCTGAAGCTTTGCTCTTTAGGCGTGTCACAGCATCTTTAGCAAATGTCCCATGGGATGATGATCTGACTCTTCCATGCTCCTGGCCTTTGACATTAACCATCTATTCAGAGTGGAGCTCTGCATTGGTATTGACTTTAGCCCGACATCCAAAAAAAATAATAATAATTGAAAAAAAAAAAAAAAAGATGCAGGAGTGAAAAACTGAGAGGAGCATCTGTAAGAGTAATTCATTAATCTTCACACAGGCGATTAGTGCTTTGAAGTCTTTGATTTTGAAAAGCTATGTTCCTAGCTTTACTATCCCTCCCCTCACAGGCTGTTTAGATAAACACTGGAAGTAAACAGATTAGTTAAAATCATTAGGCAAACATCTGAACAGAGAAAACGCAGACTGCCTGCTTTGGAATGCTGATAAGTGTAACCCCACTGCAATGGCATCTAATGACGTTGTTGTGTGCTTTGTGCGCTCAGGATGAGTGTCGTGGCAATAATGCATCGCTGATTGTGGAGAGGGGAGAATACTCTGTCAAATTCTGATCAATATTTCCTATAAGTGCCTCCACCGCTGTGCATGAGTAATAGCCTTATTAAGTGAGCAACATGAGAGAGGCAAGTATGAATGCAGCCTCTCAACTGCTGTGTCCATCAAATAATGAGATCATCTGCGACAGCCACCGTCAACACCACCCCTCACCCTCCCCTTCCATACACACACACACACACATTCAACAGGACGTGCTGACAGGACACTTGCCCTCCCATTGATCATAATGTCATTCATGCCAGTGCTTAGGAGTGAACACACATTCATGCACACACAACACACACGCACACACACCCACGTGTGCAGGCACTAAATGCAGAGCAGCAATCGCTAATCTTTCCGTGCGTTATGCATCTGCAAAATGAACTCAGAGAACGGCTGCTGGAATGACCACATATTTTGTCCCTGAGGTATGTAAGACAACACTGCTATAAAGTGCTCACCTCGAGAGACGTGACACTCAACCGCAACAATGAGCCATCTGCAGGAACTCAGTTATTTCATTCTTTAGAAAGCTAGGACTGTTTTTTTTTCTCTCTCAATTACATGGTTATTATCCTGGTCACTTAATCTCCTCCAATAAGATTGATTTCTCTTTTCAAGCTGCGTTAGAGTGCCTCTGTCAGAAGACGCTCGGGCCATGGGAACCTTAGAGTTCCAATGCATCCTCACAATTTTCCCATTTGATGGAGGTCACAGTCACTAAGGTTGTTTCTTTGACACACTGATGAGTAGACGGACAAAAGCTCTTTCATTGTTACAAGTGATGGAGAAGAGCATGGCTATAAGCACGATATGTGAGAGGGAAAGATGCAGAGTTGTCATTGTCATACAAATGCAAACACACGCAGAATCAGAAGATAATTATGTTCACAAAATAACCAGCAGCTATAGTTCGATCATTTTTAAAAAACCTTTGTCTTATAATTCAAAGTCAAAGAAATAACACATTCATGCGAACATGGATACCTTAAAACTTTGTAGCTGTGTGACTAATTCCTCGCAACACGCAAAGCGTTTTGCTAATTTTAAATGATCTTCTCTGAAAGAATCTAGTAATCTTATTTAAACTATTGTTCTTACATCACCTTTTCCTAGATGTTAGGTCTGACAGGCAATGGACAATATTTTATACAAAAAGAAAAAAAAAAAAGAAACTACAAAAGCTTACTTTTAATTGTACACCTATGAATAATTTGAACAGCTTTGATATTTACTTTTCATTTGTGCAGACTGTGTATAAAAGACAGTGAATATGAATACATCTCGACCTTTAATCTTAATTTTTCTGTGCCTTTCACCTTCTGCTCATTCAACCCAGATGAGCACAAATCCATAGATTCAGTTCTTCATTTCCTATTCATAACAGCACAGAAACTTGCAATAAAGGTCAAAGGTGTCTAATAAGCTGGAAGCACTATACTGTTAACTTTTATGCAAGTACCTTTGACATCTGCAGTGTGAAAGATAAACAAGTCACCCTCTACATTTTTTTTCTTTCACTCTGAAGGACGATGGCGCACTATGAAAGCCCAAATAGCATGTTACTGCGCTGCCACGGGTTCAAGGAGATTGGATCACTTTTTGTTTGCAGAGCAGCATCAATTCAGCTTCCACCTAAAGAGCGAGAGACTAGGAGAGGACTGAGAGAGAGCAGTCTTTGTGGGGTTGAAGGGAAGGGGTGGATAAAAAAAATTGCCTTGGTGCATCAGTTTTCTCTGATCCCAACTGCAACTATAAATGTATCTGAGAGATGAGCTATCTTTGCGGGCTGTGCCACAAGCAGGCCTTTTCTTCCCTCTGTCCCTGTGATGAGTTAGCAGGACCTGGAGTGATAAAGCTGATAGAGGGGCTGCTATCAGGTGGCAGTCTGGGTAATTACAACTCTCTATTTGGGGCTTTGCAGTGATGCTGCAGCGATAAGAGAGAATATAATGAGGAAGAAAGGCCAGCGATAATGTATCCGCTAAATGGTTCAAAATAGTCTATCATGGGAAAAGTCATCTCAGCGCCTGGAGGTAAACAAGTATCTGTGGATTTGGCCCGCCAGACTCTGAGAAAGGGAATATGCGGAAGGTTTAAGCTAAACATACACCCTGTGGGGGGTAGCAACAGTCAGAGTTCAAAAATCTGACTTCTCACAAAGGATAGGGGAGGCCGTTTGTTAATGATTCAGTAAGTCGTTTGATTGCTGCTGCTGTTTTGTTTGTGCCTCGGGGTGCAGAGATATTCTGCAGTGTGAGATTACATATAATACTTTGACAAGCGGTGGTTCAAAGATGAAGGTCTTATCAACCTCATGGACTCCACTTCCCTTCTATGTAGCCATTCTCCTTCCATAATGTGCTTTCAAAGTTTGTTGTATCTGTCAGTTCAGGTCCTCCAAGACTGAACTGGCAATCACTCCTCTCTCCTCCCTCTTTACGATCATTCAAGCATTAGCACACACACACACACACAGGCGCACACACAATCCTCAGGGCCATTTACCTGTTCCAGTCCCCAGTCTTTAATACAGTGTATTCTATCTTGTGTGGTTGTTTTATTGTGAATTACAGATTCCCTCACTAGGGATCATGACCACTATCAATAGTATTTTCACTAATGTGATTAAGTTAATACTGTGCTCTATGAGAGGATTATTTCTCAATTCCTCTTGATATGCGTAATATTTAGGTTGTGGTTGAGTAAATATTTTGGTTCTTCACCAAAATAATTCCCACTGAGACAAAGACGTGAAAGTCTGCCCTAAGGAGCAATAAACACTGTATAATTAGAATGATTAAAGAACTGCACAACTAATTTGGCACTTATTGAATATATTTAGAGAACACAACGTTCAAAATAGGTCACATTTAAGCCACAAAAAAATATTAACTTTATTCACATTAATTATGTATTTATTCATACATTCTGTGTGACTCATTTGAAGTAATGCTGAAGTCACCATTGTCTTTTTACCAATCCGATCATTATACTGCCTTCTACTTAAGCATATTTTCTCTGTATTGTAAAAGCTGTAAAGAAACCTCATTAGATGGAATGACTTCTAATCTAAATGCAATCATCTTTAAATAGTAATCAATTGAAACCCTTACAACGCTAAACTGTTTGTCATTAGCACTTTATCAAAGGCTCACTTAAGATAAGATTCTGCAGCTAATGGCGTGTGATGGTGACAAATTGGCTTTCAATGCTCTCCACATCGGGCAGTGAACACTTTTGTCCCGCAGTGTATGTTACATGTTTGCTTTACTGGAAATGTATTTAGGATTTAGGTTTTTTTTTTTTTTTTTTTTTTTAAGATTCTATTTCCTTGTGTCTTTGGCATGAATACCTTTGTCTTAATCTCCCACATACTGGAATTGAATTCAGCCAGCAGTTTATTTAAAGAAAAAAACAAAAAAACGCTAAGATGATGAAAAGAGTTAGCTGAAAATATAAAGTAATTATATTTGAAACTATATAATATTTCTCCCCACATCAATCTCTGGTATTATAGTATCAGTCATGCTTTTAAATATAGTTTTAGTTAAATTAATGAAATGTTTTGGTCCATGTTTGTGTTGCTTATCTGCAGAACAAACCCTTAATCAGAAAATCAGCTGTAAAAAGTGGAGCGTTTGGCATGAGTATGTAGGGATTAACAAAAAATGTGTGGGGGGGTGGTCTATATATATATATATATATATATATATATATATCATCATCAGGTGAAATGAGAGGTCTACCTTCTAACTTGCTTCTGTCTGGGCCCGACCTGCATGAGAAGCAGATGAGCTGGAAAAAAGAAAAAAAAAGGGGGGGGTCCAGCTTGTCTGTGATCAGACAAGCTGAAAGAAAACCACATCAGGTACACGATCAGGAAACACTCCCTCCTCTTTTCTTCAGACCTCCTCGATAATGAGCAAACTTTCATGTGGCAGTAAATACTCTCCACTCTGTGGGGTTTTAAGTGGCAAACAGAAGATATTGTTGTTTACCCTACTCTCTCTCTCTCTCTTTTTTTTTTTTTTAACTACTCACCACTCAAAGAAAAGCCATCTGATAGCAAGAGGTCAACTTGTGTTCCCTTGAAATCAATTTATTTAAAGCCTTGATTCCCCTCCCTCCACCCCCAGTGGGAGAATAACAGCACCCACCTTGGGAAAAAAAAAAAAGAGGAGGTAAGGTACAAATCCTCCAGTATTCTTTGTAGATGAGGGCTTTTATGCAAACTGGGATTATCCAGGGATCCTCATCAAGAGTCTCTATAATTTGTTTTACTTTATCCCAGAGTTATGTGGAGTGTTGAGCAGAATAAACTGTTCAGTGCTATCATGAAGATTCTTGCACCTCCAGGGGCTCCTATTTCAGAGTGATGGCTTTAGCACTTTGGAGTGAACTGTGTGCGATCTCTCCGGGTAGGAAAATGTCCCCATGGGCTTGTTGTTGCTGCTGTCTGCCTTCTATTTGCATGATATTTTTCTATTCAGTCTTATCGTCAGTGTGCTGTGAGGTGGGAGTGCTGGCTCCGTCTCAGAGGCTGGACCCGGGCTTTATCGGCAGGTAATTCTCCCACTCTCACTAACTCATCTTGAATTATTTAAGTGTTATTTCCAGGATCCAGGCAGAAGTAAAATAGGAGGTAAAAAAACAACAACAACAAACACACACGCGCACAAAAAAAGGCTGGAGTATTGTCAGTGTTATTAGATTTTTTTTTTTTATCTAATCTCAATTCATTTCCCAAATTGAATGACTGAATAAATTAATGTTTTTTCAATCTACAAAATTATAAAGTGTTTTTCTGAGATAGATATAACGTATCCTGACATTATGTTGAGTAGAAAACACACTGCATGGCTGCACCTGCTCCTCTTATTGCAGGCTCACTAGGCCCAGGCATCATCGGAAACCCTCCAGCACATGTCACTGGAAATAAAAAAATTAAGAATATAAAAAACTAAAGAAAACACAGAGGCTGTGCTTTCAGCAGTAGGACTGTAAGGACAACTGTTTCCTTACAGTGTCAGACATTAATAATGCAATTAATAAAATAACAAACTGCAGGGAAGTAATGAAATTTCCAAAGAGGCCACTTGAAAAGCAGGCACACCTACAGTGACAGACATGATTACTGTAAATAATAAAATGACAAACTGCAAGGAAGTAATAAAAAATTCAGAAATTTCCCAAAGAGGATGCACACGCTGAATTTAACACCTCTATGACTGTCAACTTCCGATAAGAACTTTCTACCGTAACTTATTCATATAATTCACAGCAATTTTTTTATTTTTTATTTTATTTATTTATTAATTTTTTTTTTCTTGGGGGGGGGGGGGGGGGTCGGGCGTTCGCTTTTGTCATGAGGAGGATGTTCCTGCGGAGTGAGTGGAGCGCTGCGTTGCAGGAATGTTATCGAGGAGAATGACAAGCCGACAAAAAAATAAAAATAAATAAATAAATAAATAAAATAAATAAATACGGGTGGGGGGGAGGGGGGACACGGTGTTGAGGGTTCGGGCTGCAGGTTTGTCTCTCATCTGGTCTTTTATGGCACGGATCATCACCTTGTCAGGTTTCGCTTCAGACAAAAGACTCATCCCTCTGTGAGCTTTCTTTCTTTCTTTTTATTTGTCTGCAATGCAATGAAACATCCTTAATCCTTGTTAACAGAAAATTTAGAAGCCGAAAACAATCTCAGACTCAATGAAATCGCTGCTGTCTCTTGTGAACTGCTCCATCACCTTGGAATAGGGCTCCCCTCCACTTTCCCCTAATGTGAAGTAATAACATGTATAAATAATAATAATAACAACAATAATAAAAATAATACAATTCCAGTTTCAATATTCTGGGAACTATCCAGAAATTATACTAAACTGTTAAAAAGTGCAACAGCGCATGAATTGAATTTGACAGCCATTTATATTGACCCACAGCCTAATTCGTCATTTATAATATTGTTCGATGGAGCTCCTTCTCTATTTCCTTTTTCTGTACATTTATAATTATGTAAGGCGGCAAAGGTGCGAGAACAAACCACTTAAACCTACAATTTACTCAACAAGTCTTGCAGATAGCTGTAATTGCTTAGTTGAATATTCGACAACCTAATTTCAGTTGTCGATTCACTGCCCTTGGGAAAGTCCTTTGAAGTGAAAGTGAAAAAGAGGCGGTTGGAGGGAGGGGGGGTTCAGGAAAGTAATTAATTTCACCAAGCGCGATTGGAAACACTTCAGACCTCCTCGGCATATTGCGTATTTACGACAAAATGCCACAATATCAGAAAATTAAAGAAGACATTCATTTACCTTTCTTCTCGTCTTACACACTCACTTCTCAATGGCAGTGCCACCCATGGGGAAGGGAAGGGGCAGGGCGCACAGACGCGACAGACATGAAAGGTGAGGGAGTGGGGAGACAACCAGCAGGTCCGAGCTGCTCAGATTGTCAATTAAACAAATGAAAGAGAGAAGAAGAGGCGATTAGGCGTGTAATGACAAATGTTGTTTTTTTTTTCTTTCTTTCTTTCTTTATCAAAGAGAGAGAGAGAGAGAGCGTGTGTCTGCTTCTCTCTGATTGCTCAGATTCACAGCAGTTTCAGACTCATCCTGAACACCGTGCACCTGTCGGCTGCGGTCCCCTCCACCGAGACCGACTGCCTTCAGTCCGTCCGTTCGCCTCAGCGAGGAACTTAATGACTTCAAATGGACTAAATAAAAACCGGTTTGAGTTGTTCATTAAAAACAAATAGGATTATAATTCACAGCATAAGGCCGTGCAACACCGAAGTCGCCACTCCTCTGAGTAAAAGCACCTTCTCATTATAATTAAAGATGCATTTAATAATAATAATGAAAATGACAGGGGGATGTTTTCCCCTTGAAACCTAGAGTGATATTTAAAAAAAAAAAAAAAAAAAAAAAACCGCGCAGCACTCGGGTGCGTGTTCGGCGCTGCTGCGCATGCGCCAGTGGCACTTTCACTACCTGCCACACAGCTGTGTATTTCACATGGGGCAGGCGGGAGTTATCATCCACTCGCGTAAATGCTGCTGCTGCCGAGTGGTGGTTGACAGTCTCGGGCGACAACACGGCGTGTGTGAGTGAGTGTGTGTGCGTGTGTGTATATATATATATATATGTGTTTGTGGGTTTGGGTTTTTTCCCCCCCCGTCCCTTCTTGCTTGCAAAAGGCGTATCGCTGATGGATGCCACCGTGAAGCAGAAAACACAACAAGTTGAGCGCTCATAAGGACGCTGCCACTTCTACTTTTCAGAAGATTATCAGCGGTGGGATGAAGAATTGAAGTCTGAAGTAAGTAGGCAAAGCATGCTCTTTAGCTGTTGTGGGATTTAAATGAGTGGCTCAACTTACTGTTGGACTCTTGTTTGTTATGTAGTGCTGTTCTTAAAATGTGTTTATTTGGCTTTTATTTATTTCTTTCTTTTTTTTTCCTAATGCGCGTCTTCTCCAATCCTTTAGAGCCCGTTTGTGCCAACATGTCTAAACCAATGGATCACGTTAAACGCCCGATGAACGCTTTCATGGTTTGGTCCAGAGCCCAGCGCAGAAAAATGGCTCAGGAGAACCCCAAAATGCACAACTCCGAGATCAGCAAGCGGCTGGGAGCGGAGTGGAAACTTCTCACCGAGTCCGAGAAAAGGCCGTTCATCGACGAAGCCAAGCGGCTGCGAGCGATGCACATGAAGGAGCACCCAGACTATAAATACAGACCGAGGCGGAAGCCCAAGACTCTGATGAAGAAAGATAAGTTTTCTTTCCCGGTGCCCTACAATCTGGGGGAGCACGACGCGCTCAAAGTTAACGGCCTTTCCACTGGAGCACTTTCCGAGTCCGTCATTGGGAACCCGGATAAGGCGGCGGCGGCTGCAGCGGCCGCGGCGGCCAGGGTCTTCTTCAACCCGTCCATGTCAGCGAACCCCTATTCCTTTTTCGACCTGGGATCCAAGATGACCGAGCTTTCCCCGCCCTCGTTTCCGTACGCGTCCCCGTTGGGTTACCCCCCGGGAGGCGCCACGGCTTTCACCGGGACTGGCGGTGTAGGTGGCGGGACGCACACCCACACTCACTCCCATCCGTCCCCCGGAAACCCGGGCTATATGATCCCCTGTAACTGTACGGCCTGGCCCTCGGCGGGGCTCCAGCCGCCCTTAGCCTACATCCTGCTGCCCGGAATGGGGAAACCTCAACTTGAACCGTACCCCGCATATGCTGCGGCGTTATGATAGGCCCACTTTGGACTTCTGCGAAAAATCAAATGTGAAAACATGACAAAAACAAGAAAGAACAAAAAAAAGCTATTCATGCAAGAGTTTTATTATGCATGCATAAACTTGTACATGTGATGAAGTGCTCGTCGTCTCAGATATCACATGTGTATGTATATTGATTAATGCCTTTATCTAAGGTAATGCTTATTTAGAGAACTCTCTAATCTATTACTACCCGGCCATCGCCTCGCTCAGCCCGGAGGAAAAAGGACTAAAACGATGGCAGACCTGTTCACATTTGAGAGGAAGGGGTACCATAAAAGTTTGTGCAAACTCATTTTCAAAGAAGGTACCCTGTTCGATTCCTATCTTTTCTATCCTATCTTCTGTTTTTTTTTTTTTTCTTTTCTTTTCTTTCCTTCTTTCTTTCATTTTTATTTATTTTTTGTTTGTTTTTTCGCAAGTTGCACCTGCTTGACTAACCTGTTGGAATCAATGGCGGCAGACACAATGACCACATTCACATCACAGGACCACAGTATTTCCTCTGAGATAGGCTGACATGTTGTAGGCTTCTAATTCATGGGTCAAGGAGGATTGTCACAACAACCCCCCCCCTCCTCTCGTCAGTGACTGTAAATGTGTACAGATAAAATGATTCTAGTTTATTTGCCGATATAGGCTTAGTGTTTGAGATAGGGCCAGGAACCCACGTATTTCACTAGAAATCCGGTGTATATTTTGAGTTTTTAAACCGTTTTATAGATGTCTGTAATATTTATTGTTTAGTGGAATCTATGGTGACCCAGACAATTTTAAAAAGGACAAGACTAGTTCTGTAATATTTTGCACATGAAACGTAGAGGATGTAATTTATTTTGAATTTTCAGTGCATTGCAACAGACAGTTTTTTTTTTCTAAATCAGTAAAAAAAAAAAAAAAAATTAAATGCAAATGGAAGTTTATTCAAGGAGTTCATCATTTTCTTGCCCCCCCCCCCCTTCACCCTCCCACCCCTCGTATCATGTGCAGCAGAAAAGAAAAAAAAAGTTTTTAACTAACTCTTATGGAATTTGTATGTTTTTTGTGTTTTTCTTTAACCTCCGTTATGTACTTCAACCTATTGCTACTGTTCACTTGTTGAGCAAAGGACTACAATAAAGCGTATTCGGATTAAACGGAAGGGAATCGCGGCTGTAGTTCTTGATGAGATGAACAAGATTGTTATCTTTTCCTTTCCTCCTCCTGCCTCCTCCGTCCAGGTGAAGTGTAAGGTATCCTCCAAAGGCCGCTTTTGTCCGCGCTTTGAATACCATGATACTGTCGGAGGGTGGGGGGGGGGAGGGGGTGTCTAAATCAGCCCATTGTAATCAAGAGCCAAAACCTTATTTAGCCTATCACAATTTTAATCGTGAATAGAGAGGAAGATAAAACTCTGAGCTTTATTTTCCCAGGGACAGGAGAGAGAGAACAAACTCGTCTTTAAGGCTTTAAAAGAACCACAGCCGAGTGTGTCCGAAAAGAAAAAAAAGTGCATTTCATATCATATCAGTCTTAAAACAATTTTAATTTGATCACCTGGAATTAAGAGTGTGTGTGTGTGTGTGTGTGTGTGTAGGTGGGTTGGGGGGCAGGGGCAGGATTATGTGTATTGCACAGAAGTTGCATCCCCTTCCTGCTGGATCTCCAATGTGTATTGTAGGTTATTTAAACAGACTGCCCCTCCTAGATTACACTGAGAGATTAATTCATAAGGATCAGAAGCGATTATGCAAAACTAATTTGGACAGTCCAGGGATAATTATCTCCGTCACGGTTAATTAAACCCTTTCACCACTCTGTTCTCCATTGTGACACCCCGATCACTTCTCTCCACGGAACTTCCTTCTTGGCCTACAAAATGACGCGCCAGTGACCTTGTGACAAAAAAGAAAAGAAAAAAAAAACAAAAACCCAACACCCCCCCTACCCCCCCAAAAAAAGAAGCATAGTAATAATGAAAAAAAATATCCGTCAGAACTGGTGGGATTTATCCTTAATGTTCAAACATTCCAGTAGAAACTTTGCTCCTTTATATGCATAAATACACATATATGGACAAAGTCAAGACATTTTTATTCTCCTTGTTCAGTTATTATTAAAATGATTACTGCGTGTATTCTTATTATGGCAGAAAATGAAATAGACTTGACTGACGTGTGATCTGAGGACGCCAGTGTCCAATTTTTCACAGATGGTTTTTAGTTAAAAGGTCACATCCTGTGACTGTCTGATTAAAAAACAGAGAAGGTCGTCAAGTCTTAAAACGAACGTGCATTACGAGTTATGTGGCTATTTCTTTGTGTGTCTTTGGCCTTTTTATTATTTTTTTTTTCTTGAGGAAAAAGGGAAGAAAGCTGAAAGAACCTTTTTTTCAGCTCTGGGAGCGTTTAGATGGTCGAGGAGGTTTTGTCTGGGAACAAAACGTGGGTTGGGAGGTTTTGTGAGAGTGTTGTTTGTTGAAGTGGAGCTCAGCAAAAGCGGCTGCTTTCCCTCATTGTGATGAAAGCAATCAGTGGTATTTGGAAAACTGTTAGCATTGTGCACTTCTTCTGTGTCCATTGTGGAGGATTTCTTTTCACAAGGTTTTTTTCAGCCGATCCAGCTGGCCGGAGTGAATAGCACTGCAATGTGTACACGCTTTGTCCCTCCAAGCCCTTCAAGTAGCCCACACTGAATAGAGTGAGTTGACACTGCATGACAGTGAAACAACATAATAAAAAATACATGAGCGCATGAATAGAAGCAGGCGCATAAATAAATAAAATGGGTGGCCAAAACTGGATAAACTGAATGACAAGACGGTGAAAGGGGAACAAAAAGATATTTAACACGCTAGATTAGCATTAGAATGCAATCTACAAGCCAGAACAATTGATGAATAGGTTTACCGGCCAAGAAAGAAATGGACTAAATGCCTTTTGAATAGATAGCCTGTGTTTTTATTTCTAAGACGGGAGCTGAATGGGAAAGGTGGAGATGCATCTTTGGAAATAAGTGGGAGAAAAGTTTTTCCTAGAAAATGTTTTCCACTCTTGATTTCAAGACACCAGGAGAAATAAAATCTGATTCCCAGAAGATTAATTGTTGAAATCATTTTGCATTTCTTGCAAAATAGGTTATTAAACACAATTGCGTACTTCCTCTCAGCAGAAGTAAATTCCTTGAGTTTCATCCATGCTGATTTTTCTTGACCTCTCACACACTCATATTTAAGAACCATAATGTAGGAATAACATTTTTTTAATTTCCGAATATGCACACACACTAAATGAAATGGACTCATTCCTCAGTATGGCTCAAATGAAAGGCAGTTGTGTGTGGCTGAACAGATGATTAAATAAAAGTAGCTATATACCGATAAGCATCTGGAACTGAAAAGCTGTGAAGGTGCTGAACTGGCACAGGACTTCGGTTTGATTTAGTACATGATTGAAAGGTGTAGCAGCAGTCATGTATCAACCATTAACAGTGCTGTTGACTGCTCCTCCTGCAAAAGTCGCCTACAGTAATATTCCTTCCAGTCTAGTGTTTGTTTGAGCCAGAAATAAAACATCAACGTCAAGTTCTGTTTTTTTTCTTCTTATTGTTAAAATAACACTATACACAGGAAAGTATAAGTATATTAAATTCAAAGAAATTATTGAGATTGTTTGCACGCACCAAACCATGAACATTTTAAGAATATTTAAAATATAGAATTAAAAGAAAAGGAATTTTGTGAATATTTAAATGATAAATTAAATCTATAACTATATTTGCCTTTTCTATTTTGCTGTAGCTACACTGACAGTTGTTCCAAATGTGTCTATATGTGATTTGGAACCTCATGTTTTTTATAAGCGCCCCCCCTCCATGTGATGCCCTGATATCATTATGTCTTAGTATTAAACCCTTTATGTGCCTGTAAGACATTTGTAGAAGTGAGATTAGGCAAATTAACATACATATGTATCACCGGTTCAACCATGTTGACCTTAGAGGGACATACAATGGGTTCCTCATCCCTAATTTGCCCAGGGCTGCCCCACAAGCATGTGGATTATCACCTGGCTTCAATGGCTTTAGATGGATCATTTTACTATTTTTTTTTCTGACATGAATTATACATCAATATCATCTCTTTGAGGGTATTTTCCTCTTATTTGTTTGCAGGAGTCTGCTCCCTGCTCACCTGGTTGTCATAGCATGTGTATGCTGTGTCCAACGCTGGGAGATATACAGACTGTGCTGGCTCCTCTGTGAGGAACCTCAAAGAGTCTGATCACTGACTTCTCCATCTCATTTAGGTAAATCAAAGTGTGAAAAGTCTTTCCTCAAGCAATATCTGTGTGATCAGGTTGGGTCAAGAATGTTTATGAGGGCTCTGTGCCATATTACCTGTAATCTCCAGAGTATGAACTGCTGTATTTCTTACTTCTCTATGCTCCCAGGAGGGAAAAAATGCCAAAATTATCTTGCATTGCACCTTTTCCGCAACACCTCAACGTGGCAAATCAAAGCCTCAAAACCATACATGTCGCTGTGCCCAAGGTCACCAGGAGAAATGAGAAATCTCTGTGTACTGTACAGTCCATCCCCATAAACATGCCACACAGCCTCTGAAGTCTGACTCTGCTTTTAAGAAGTCCAAGTTTGTTTAATAGCACATAATGCAATAAGTGGATGGACCCTTGCTGGAGTTCAGAGGGGGAACACTTGAATTAGTTTGGGGGCAGGTGGGTTGGAGGTGATTGGTAATGGGGGGGTAGGGTGGGTGGGTAGTTGAGGTAATCGTGAGTTTTGCAGGTGAGAGAAGTGCCCTCCACATCGCCTGGCACTGACACATCTAATACAACAACAATATCATAGCCCCACTATTATTTATCTTGGCATGTTAATCTATTTTTATAATTAAAAAGATGTATTTGATTTTTACACTCAGAGCGCAGCTTATGAAATTCTTCTTTCATAAATTTCTGTGTGGAACGATACCGACCTAATAGCTGGTACAAGAATACAAAGGCTAATTTTGCCTTTCTTCAACCCCATTCTTCTGTTTGGACCCTCTTTAGCTGGTTAAACAACATTTTTTTTACTGTTGTTTAATACCTTTGCGAATTTTCCTCAAATGAATAATCTGTTCTGAAAACCCCTCAATGTAAACTGGTGAGTCCATTTTATTTTATTTGTCTAGAATCTGATGTCTTATTAATGCACAAATATAAATCTATTCATGAAGTTTTGGTGACTATTCATCATAGGACATACAATAGCATCCATAGAAAATAACACAATTGTGGTTTTGCTTTTGACGTATTTTATGTTTTGTTGCTTTCCTTACATGTGAGAGAAGAAGTAAGAAGAAGTTTAAGGCAAAGGTTGCATCAATACTCTTCCACACACACAAGGTCAGGAGAAAAGAAAATAGAATATCTGAAGCAAAAAGATATTGATTTTTGCAGGTTTTAAGATTATTTATTTTACACACAAGGCAGTGAGATTTATGACAGGCAAAAAAAGAAAAAGGGAAGCCAATGTCAACAGAACACAACATATACATATTATCATCGCAGCACTGAAGTCAAAGTGAAATAACTGAAAAAAAAAACAACAACAAAACAAATAAAATCCATCTTTCCACTTCTCACGTATTGATTTTAACCATCACCATTAAACAGTATTTTTTTCCCCCCTGAGCATCTAAGTATAAACAGTCCTGAGATCTTTCTAAAAAATAAACAAACAAACAACAACAACAACAACAAAAAAAAACAGACCAAGCTGAGGATGACTGTACAGAGTGAAACTCACTCTGCTCTGAACAGGCTGTCTAACTCTAAAGCTCCCACTGCTGTCTAAAGGAACTCATTGCACTAATAACTTTATATTCATAGTCAGTGCTATTTTGGAGGATTATTATTTTCCACCCCATATTTTGACATTACAAAGACTGGCTGGAAATATAATATAATATATAAATATATATATATAAAATTCAAGAATAGAGTTAATGCAGAAATTTCAAGCACAGATGTTGAGGAGTGACAAGATTAGACATTTTTCAAAAAGGTCCTATAGCTGCCAGGTAGTAAGTGAAATCATTAAGTTAATAACCTAAAACACGAGGCATAGATTTATTCTATGAATCCATCAATAAATTAGAATAATGTCAGTGAGCAGCCTGAAAAAATGTTCTTTAAACTGACATGACATTTTTTGTTCCATTTCCAAATGACCGCTGGCAGAGATTGCTGGCTCTCGTATTAATTCTCAGGTTTTCAAGGAAAAAATACATCTATCATAAGTAGAAATAATGAAGTTGAAGAGCTGATGCCCCGAGGAGCAGTCACAAAGAATTATATCTTTCTATAACACAGGACAGAGGCAAAAGATAAGTACCTGTCAGTTGGCATACTCTCTGCTACATGTGCCTATCAATAAAAGAGATTATTTTCCCCAGTTATTACAACAGAGATCTGGGGGGCTCGTAGATTGCACCTTTAATGAGAAGGAATGATTTCTTCATGCACACTCACAATCACACTTGTAGTGAGTGAGCTGTAATGCCATCAATTTCCCTTCTTTCTCTCTCGCTCTCTCTCTCAATTTTACAAGAAGTTATTAAAATGAAATTTTGCCAGCATTAATTCACAGGGATTATTTATTACATTTTAACAGGATTATGGTGTGCAAAAGCTTGATTTGGGATTCACACCCTTTATTGTGATATCGAGGTTTAGCAGTCAGATTCTGCAGACTTGTTGTAATTAACAGTGGCAAAATAGATCCTTGCCAAATGATATGTCACTCCATAACTAATCTTTGTGCACTGAAAATATTGGAATGCCGTAGAATGCATCTGCCGGACAGGACTTGGATTTTGTCTTGATCTATCAGTGGAGGATGACTTGTCGTCGTGTTTGCAGTACTTTTCTGTCAAAGTCCAAACTGCGCAAGGGTGATTTCTTCATTGCTGTAATGTTATCAAGTTTCAAAGTGTCAGGTGTAGTGGTGCTTGTTTAATAGAGCTGACACTGATCTCATGTCTGTAGCTGTCAGACGTCCCCCTCCCCCTTCCCTCCTCCCCGTGCACACACGTTTTTGCAGCCATGGTGTAATGCTCTGGAACAACCATATAGAAGCGTTAGCAATGACAGTATCGAGAACCTGAATGTATGTATTTGGATGGCAGCAAAGTGGTATTTTTTTTATGGGCTTATCGTATTCAGCAGAAAATCCAACACTTGCAAAACACGTCTTTAATCTCAAAACATGGCTGGTTCATGAAATGTGCCATTAGTTATACTGATGAAGGAGCATGACTTCATACCTTAATTGGGAAGTAATGCGAAGGCCCTCCGAACAAATCTATTATTAATGGTCCCACCAGATATCACATGCAGGGATCCTTCAGACATCCCATGCACTTTAGCCACATCGCCACGCCGTGCCAAGTCACATTGTGCGTATGAAATTTTCCATGTTCTTTGTGACCACAAATAAGGATACATTGAAGGTAATGGCTTTGAACATAGTGTTTATACTTGATTTGTTTGCTCGTGTGCAGGAAAGAATGGGAATCTATAAAAGGATGTGAGACAGGGAAAGCAATCAAAAGTCTGGCCTTCACTCATAGTGCTGCTGACAAAAATGTTACAAGGTTAGGAGCTGCTGAAGTACCTGCAGACACATCTGCCTCTTTCTCCCCCTCTCCTGCTCTCTCCTCTGAGCCACTGAGAGGTTCTCATCTCGAGAAAAAAAATTTTTTTTCTTAATCATTCATCACATAAGAGACATGGCTTTATTCAGCCTCTCCTCCTGCAAAGTAAATAGCTGTCTAAGTTACCAATAGCAATTACAAGTGTGGCACAAATAAAGAAGTATTCCACTGAACTGTCAGTTGCTGCTTCATATGACACATTAATGGAAAAGTATGGAACTTTGAGCATATTAATTCAAAACATACTGACACACACTTTTTTCACGTGGAAAAAAAAAATGGGTCAAGTGGAACAGTGCCCTTTGACAGTCCTTTTCAAACCAGAATGAAACCTGGGAATAGCAGCATGTTTTCTTCCTCCTCAGAGAGATGGCAGCGTGTTTTCTTCCCCCTCAGAGAGATGGCACCCATACAAACTCTTACAGGAGACACAAATGAACTTTAATTTCCAAAAGCAAACCTCTGCCCTTTGATATTAGTGTAGACAGGTGTAAAAATATACACGGCTAACACAGAGCAATAATAAGAGATTTATGTATGTAGGGCGCAAAGGGAAATGCCAAGCCGATGCCTGGTGCTGTCAGGTTCACTTCCCTGTTGCGTCATTCACCACGCCGGTGCACAGTGAAGCCAAATATGGCAGAATCCTCCATTTCATATACCACACGCCTCACGAGCTGCTGTCAGGCAAACGGATGTCTGCTGTATACGTATGTAAGAAATGAATAAACAAGTTGAAATATTTCCCCCCTTAATTTGATGCACAATGCATTCTGACAGCATTCAGCATTCAGTTCCGTTCGTGGCTGATTCAAGACCCAGTGTCACATGTCATGTCCCTTCTTGCTCTGATAAATACGTTGGTTTAGTGGCAGGCTGCTAATAACACCATATCGCCACTCAACACGTCGTATCAGCCGGTTTAGTTTGTCCTGTAATATTATCACCTCAGTCTGACCCTATCTAACCTTTTACCTGTACTGTCAATACACTCAGAGGTGATAAAAGACCATGTGTGAATAGAGTGTGTGTAACGTTGCAGCCAGCAGTGATTACCGAGGTAACATGAACACTTGGAAGCGATACTGAGACAGGACTCTTTTTTTTTTTTTTTTTGTGCCTCCTAAATTGCTGGACAGCTCCGGGGCTGACATTTAAAACATAACATCACCAAACAAAAACACATTAAAAGAGAAAAGCTGAGCAGGGGGCTTTAAGCGAAACCTGAAATTCAACTTTTGGCGAAGGCAACTGACCCAAATTTCTTGCCCCTTCATTTCCCCCTTAACATGCTTCTGCAAGCCCGGGCCCCGGGGTGACGTATCCCTTACACAGGGATTGGCAGTGCATTTACATAGCATGGTTAATGAGAGATCAACACCAGGAAAGCGCCTTGAATATAAAGCTTTCTTGTAAAAATAATGAGCGAGCGATTGATCCATACTCAAACAAGCCGGTTTGCTGAGTTAATACCAAAGGCAGATTATAGCCAGTGCCAAAAGTGCCCTGGCGTGCGACGCCTTTTGCTTAGAGGGTCCCCAAACTTGTCATCACATTAGCACATGGTCAAGGAGTACATCCTACCACTCTCATAATCTGCTTTCCTGCACAATTAGCCTCCTATAATAAGGCAGCTGCCTGACAGCCGCCAGGGAGAAGAGAGGAAAATCACTGAGTTTAACACGGGAGGGATGGATCATTTACTGCCACTGAAATATAGACTCAGAGGTGATTCTCTCCATGTCATCACCTACTGCTGGCCCTCGTTTCAGGTCTTAATGTTACGACAACATGGAGGCTCGCTCTTCTTGATTGCGCCCAGCATCTATTGCACTTTGATGAAGACAGACAAAGGATGGTAAGAAAAGGGGGCATGCTGGAGATAGACAGTGTAAGAGGGAGAGAGAAAGAGAGAACACAGTGGCCGAAGGAAGATGTGTTTTAGCTCAGAAAATCTGAGAGAATCAGATGTTGGAGAGGGTAGAATGGCAGGGGATGGCAAGTTTTCTGAATAAAATAATAGATAATTTCATTCCGACAAAGACGAGGAAACTATGGGCAAGGGAACAAAATAGCAGGAAGGGATGGAGAAGGGAAGGGGTTTGAAAAGAATAAGAAGAATTCAGTGCTGCTTCTTGCAAGGGAAAAGAAAAAAAAAAAACATTGATGACACCCGGTTCCATTCTTCCGCTCTCCCCTTTCTCTGCTCCTCGCCTCGCAGCACGGCGGGCTAAGCTGGGAGCTGTAATGTCATTAAATTGCAAATGCTTTTTTTTCATTTCCGACACACACTGTTTACTTATCTGGCAAAAACATATGTTGGAAGGAATCCGTTAAATTCTGCCCATTGCCTTGGGTGAAAGTGCAATAGAAACGGGCCCACTGAGCTCCTTCTGTCGTCTCCTTTTAGCACTTTGCCTTATCTACAAGGCTGCTTAGCAGCAAACTGGCGAGTTCAATGAAAAATGAAGATACAGTGCAAGATTAGGGAAGAACAGTGAGGGGAGAAATGCTTGGAGAGAGGGTCATCCCATTGCAAATGATTTCACTCCTCTCCATCTGCATAAATGACTATTTTTAAGGCATCTCCAGCGTCTGTATATTTTTCTCACTCTGCCACACATTTAATTTCACGCCCCGTGTTCTGAATATGCTTAAATGCATATCTCTGATGCACCTTTAAGCCAGAGGAAAGAGGATGAGGGGGGGGGAGGTGGGGGGTGGGGGGGTGGGGAGGGTACGAAAGCAAAATTAAAGATAAAATGGTGTGATTTGCACTACAAGTCTATTACTTTATGGCATTTACATATAGTTTACCTCTGCAATTCCAAGATTTTTTTTTCTACCACCTTCCTATCAGTATTTGGGCTTGTATAAATATGTATAAATCTTTGTTGAGAAGAAATAGAATTCCTAGCACTGCACTGGAAAGTTTGAAGGGTGCACTTTCTTGCTTCAACTTCCTCTCTTGCTCCCACGAGACTGTCAGCATATCTGCTGGGGGTGCTCTCCCTCAGCTTGCCCCAACAAAGGCGCAGGCTTCAAGCACTTTGTTGCCCCATGATCCTCAGATACTCCTCCCCTCATTGGAATAAGTGGGGAGAGGGATCCCGGGTCAGGGCTTGGCCATGGCTTTAGAGGAAGGGCCTGAAAAAGCCTGACTCAAGCAAGGAGCGTCATCCTTGTCAAACAAGTGGCTGAATAGCTCTGTGCAAGCACACAGACTTCAAGTATGTCACGAAAAAATTGTCATGGAAAATATTTACAGAGGACTCCAGCCTCCCACACAGTAACATGATGAATAGAGCCCACATGTCTGCTGTTCCCTGTGCTATCAGGTGGATGTGTTGTTCTACAGTGGAAGTTTGAGCTTGCGAGTGGAAAGCCCGCCCCTCGCAGCAGAGAAGAAGACGGCTGTGGATTGGCCTGGGAATGAAAAGGAGAGAGAGAAGCTATTCAGAGCACGATTCCTTCCCTTCATTGTCTGCCCGCTTAGATTTGAATACGCTCACTCAAAGCAGATGAGAAAAATGCTTCAGCCCCTTGCATTGTTGGCTTTCTCTCTCTTCTTTTCTATTTGCAATTAAATGCATTTCAAATGGAACAACTGTACAGAAAGCATTTCTGATAAGAAGGAATTCCATTGCCTTTAACCTCCTTTGTAATGGCTTTGCAATTTTTGAGCACTCTTATTATGAGAACTGCACAATCAAAACATATCTTTGAATAGAAAATGCCATACAACTTAAGTATTGCTTCATTGAAAATTAAATTGCATTTAAAAATCATTTTTAGTCTCCTGTGTTGCTCATTTCATAAGCCAGTCTTAGTGTTTCTGTTTTATTGCTTTGTGTGTAACATTGTGCCTTGACAGGACCCTTGTGTCCTTAGTAGTATCACACACATTGGTCCTAAGCATGGGATGAGATCAGTCAATTAGAATTAATGTCATCTGGTCATTTACAGCTAAACACCCTCCATATGTATTGTGTTTGCTTTGTGTGCAAAGCATCAACTGCAAAACCAATCTCATCCTCCAGACATGAATTTTTGAAGGATTTGAACGCTGTAAATAACTCCAAACCCTCTCTTATGAGGTTTACCCCTGGAGCACTTTGTAACTTATCAGGGCTGCCTTGTGCCTCCTCTAATGCTTGCATTATGCTCAAATGTAAATCGGTAAGCTGCCAGAGAGGTGGGCGGGAATCACTGAAGAAAGAATCACTGAAGGGTCTAGCCAATATTCCGATTGGGGCATAGCAAAATAAACAGTATAGTTTTGTTTTTTAGAAGCCAGTTGAACAAGAATGTATCACACTACTCTGTTTTATTCACAAACCATTGTCCCTCAGTGATGCACACTACAAGAGATTTTAGCTTAAGTCATGAAAAGTGCAGATCCCGTAATATTTGACAAAGTCTTCAGAGTTGTAATTTTTTTTATCCTTTTTCAAAATGCCAACACTAATATAAATGGATAGTCTAATATATTCTGAGCGAATGATGCCCAGGGGTCTGTTTTGTATTTCTAATTTCCATCTCTAATGGTACAAGAGACTGATTAGTAATTAGGACAGGCCCGTTTAAATGCATGTAATGAGAATTATAGGTTTCACATATACCCCGCACTTCATCCTGACGACAACGGATAGCATCTCCGTCAATTTGAACGCATGTTGACCTTTACTGGTGATTAATCTACAAGTTACACAGTTCTTCATGCTGCCTGTCCTTGAATTGGCTTTATACTGTAATGAGTATATCATTTGGAATCTCCCAAATAATTGACCTGAAGCATGTTTCACAGCATAACTATTAATCTTATTTTCCAGTGAATAATTTGAACAGTTTGCCGGAGAAGTGGGTTATACGAGTACAAACTATAGTGCAGAGCGGATACGTGGCCCCTAGATATCAATTTGGAGATGGATAGGAGTCTTAAAGAGGATTAAAACTCTATACGGGCTACTCATTTCACAAGACTGCATACCACCCAGTCCACTGTATATACTGTCAGTCACCGCTTGGCATGGTTGAGATTTGAAATGGTGACAGTTAAAGTACAAAGATGTCCAATCCTACACTATTTCATGGCATATTTGGTCGGAAGCATCCTGAAGGAAATGCAAACTGTAAAGGCCAGTCATTGGGCTGAAATGAAGGGCACCGGGAACAGCAACACTGCCCCCCTGCTGCTGTCTGCACACACTGCATGACTCTGTCTCTCACTGTAGTGCCACAGTCAATATGAAGGTGGAGTACTCCTGCTAATGTGAGCTATTTTTGGCTTTTTCTATTTTGTGGTTTCTTCATACGCAAAAAGGATAAAAAGTTCATACAAAACATAAATCAGATATTTTATCTGGTAATTGTAAATATTAGGGATGCATTATTATTGTTAATCAGATAATTTATATCAGAATAATATCCATTCAAGGAGAAGGAAGCATTTTTTTTTTTTAGATTTGCAAAGCTTATCTTAATGGTTTAATGTTTACAAGCATTGATTGGATGGATTTAGTTGATACATTAGCACATGGCTGCCATGAGATATCATTTAGAGGGGATCACACGAGCAGAGCTGAAGTCTTGAACTTAAAATCAACTTTAGGGAGCTTTCAATTTGAAACTTGTTCAGAACCAGCTCCATCTTCAACCTTATCTCCTGTTTTATAAGAGTTTATTTCAGACTTATGAGTAGAAATTACTAGACCATAGCAGGGTTGGCATGAGCTGGCATCCATTCTCCTTCAATGCATTAAGGTTGAAAATACAGGCCGATTTAAAAGACTGCTGTAAATATGGAGAAAAAAACTCCCCCAAAAAACCCCAAAAGCCCTGAAGAGCTTGTCGAGTGGCTCTTGCCATTACTTATCATTAATAAAATACAAATTACAAACAAGCAAAAACATTTAAATTGGTTGCTTCTCTTCAGCTTTTACAACACGAAGCTCTGTTCTCTGTAAATGCAACTGAAGTGGTCTGCATTCAATTTTTAAAAAGGTCCTCAATTATTTAGTAAACACATCATCCAATAAAATGTATGCTGAGTGGGTTATGTGCTGCTGGGTGCAACACTCACAATACTGTCAAGACAGTGGATTCGTTTCTTCATCCACATGGTAACGAGTGAATAATTTCACCTCTGGCTGTGTTGAAAGACTATTTACAGAATGGTTTCATTAGTTCTACTTCAAAGATGCATTACGGACCATTATGCACATCCTTATGTTGCACCTGAGAGGGGAATATGTGAAAAGAAATGACAATAAATAGGAGCAATAAGCTTTACCACCACTGAGTGATATGCAAATCGTTCTTTCCACTTCTTCCTTGCTTTGTTTTGTAAATATATTTCTGTGGCGTCACCTCAGAGTTCCCTTTTGCAATCTTATTCTGAAACTGGGATTTCCTGAAGCAGATCATAAAAAAACATTTCAACTTTTTAAAAAATGTAATAGCAATTAATATTTTTTAGTTTAAAGAGACGTTGCATCTTTTTATTGGTTGTAATTATTCAGTCAAACACACAATGTCATGCGAGCCAATAATACACACATACCTTGTTCTCCATGGCTCTCTGGCACCATCCTGTGTTTCTGCAGAAATAATGGATTCTGTTTATTTACACATTGACACTTTCTCTTTCGGGGAGGAAGGTATTTCCATCAGGCATTTCAAGTAACGCAAGCGAAATATCTGAAAGATAGCTAAAAAAAAAAAAAAAAAAAAGAAAAGAAAAAATAGACAATAATATCTTTGGGGAACACTTTCAAGTATCTGATGGTCAGTTCGGTGCTGTTGGAAAATGAAATACCTGATCTGAAATTACAAAGGCATTGAGGACATGATATTTGAAGGCCAAAGAGCAGTTGCCGCTCACGTGTGATGATTTGTAGAATGTATTGCATGGAAGCGCACGCTGTTGTTGTTTTAATTTCTTCCCAATCTGCCTTTGAGTAGGTTTGTTTTTCACTTGATAGAATTACATGTTATCTCAACTTTCATTAGATTTATTCTTTTTGCATGCAAAACTGCAGTTTTCCCTTCACATGACAAGCCATGACTGAAAAGAAATGAAACTTTTATAGTCCCTGCGGGAATTTGTCAGGCTGAACGACAATGAAATTAGTGGTTACACTCAGACTTGTTTTTTTCTCTCGCTCTCTCACTCACATGTTTACAAACTTATTAACAGAAATAAACGTGAAATACTCTCTATTGGACATTCCATATGACTTCCAGGAATCCTGTTCACTAATCCTGTTGTGTGCAGTGAACCTAACAGGCCCGGTTGTGTAAAGGACTCAGTGGTCACACATGGATTTTCTCATAAGGTTGTATTTAGGTCTGCTGCAGCTCCAGACTCGTGTTAATCTGATTCTTTGCCACTTTAGAGATGCTCTATTTTACTTACACACCTCTTTGACATCTGTCAATTGCACAGAAATATAATAACTATCAAATCTTTGCCGATATTTGATTGACATTTAACGTGCTCATGGGAGAGAGTGTGTTTTTAGACCAAATTCACATTTATGCTTTCATTTCCCCAGAATAATGAAATTAATACTAATAACTTAATAACAATGTGGAATATGTAAAGAGTTTCTTCAGGCTGGGGGAATACAGACGCCCCTTAACTCTACATACTACATGGACTTAAATGGTCAGCAGTCACATACCGGGCAGCTGGAATGTATCAACAGCGCAGGTCGAACGCACACATCAAAGTATCAAGGCTTTCTGTGACGGTTATGTTATTCTCATGCCTCTTTACAAAAGCTGCTTAACAAATGCCCAACTATACCATTTTTTAGTAGATTTATTTATACAGTTGAATGAGAATCATTCGTCATTATCTGTGCTGACGTTGGATGAACACCTGCCATCAACTGACTTGTCTTGTTTCCAGTCACAAGTGCATCCTTTTGAATGCTTGAATGTGACTGTGAGTATAAACATTATATATATAATATAAATAATATAAATATATATATTTATAATTTTTTCCTCTGGTTTGTACTCCAGTCTGAGTGGCTGCTGATCCAATCAAAGGCTGTTTTATTGTTCAGGAAATACATTTATTATTATACATTATTGGTAGATCACAGTTAACAACAGTATAGAGGACATTTTGTGTTTGAGAACATGAGTTTCTGTGTGTGATGAATGAGAATGGTCACATGAAAGCAATAACTTAATCCTTCACTCAGTTGGTTATCATGTGGGGGGGGTGCCTCTCCAAAAACAAGCACCCTTTTATTACTACTGCCCATTTCACAGGACACAATTTACATTATATTTGCCTTAACTCTTGTGAAATTTTAATTCATGTGACACTGTAATGGATGTGCTGTTGTGGACTGGGCTTTATGTTACATTACAGATATGTTTATATTTTACTCCACTGCATTTATTGGATTATTTTAGTAAATATATTACCAGTTATTAGTATTTTCTATTAAAACACGCTACAAAATAATGGTGGATTATTACTGGAAAAAAGAAGACTTTCCAAGATAGATCCCTGAGGAATACACTACCCAGCATTAGCTTGAGTATATTAAATAAAATTACTCCCACCTTTGCTGTCTGGAAGATCACAGTGCGAGTGTTTTTATAATGTTTTGTTGGTTGTCATCCACAGGCACATGACAGTGCGAGACAGTGTGACAGTGTGAGAAAGAAAAAAGCACAATGCTTTGAACTCAGAGAGCTAAAACTACTAAAAGTGGGGCAGCACTGGAGGCTGAATGGTTAAAGAGCGTGCCATTTAATCTCAGTATCCTGAGTTTGAGTCTGACGTTGGACCACCCCAAAAAAATAAAAAAATAAAAAAATATTAATAATATTAATAATTAAAAAAAAAAACTTTTCTCACCTCAGAAAGGGAGTCAGCTGCGTCTGGGGTGTGAATATAACACAGGAAGTTCAAAGATCCAGACTCATCCAAGTAGCAAGCCTGAAATATTTCTGAAACCTGCAAAAAAAAAAACCTTTAAATTAGTTTACAAAACCAATCTACTGATTTCCTGCCCCACTGTCACATACATAAGAATGACCAATAACTGTGTTACTTTTTCAGTCCGATTAATTTCTTAATTTTTTTCATCCAACATGCATACTGTGTATTTACTGAAGAGGCTCTACAATCTGCTCTGCTTGAGGCAAATTTGACATGCTTCTTTATCTTTGTACTGATTTACTCTAAGTAATTGTTAAATCAGGCATAGCATGGTCTTTAGGTACTGAATAACTGTAATACTAACTCGTCCCTTGAGGCAGTACAGAGAGGCATCCAGCTCTTAGTGGAGCTCACAGCTCTGCTGTCAGGTGATCATCACAAGACCAATGGCCTAATCCCCCTCAGCTCCACAAAAGCAAGACGAGAAACCACATTCTATCTTAATGTGCATGTAACCAACTGGAACACAACATGATTCGGCTCTAAGTGTTGTTTCCACTGATGTTCAAACTATCTCTGGATCTAATTTGAAGATACACAACGGGGAACCGTAGCAGAGTGAGATTCTACGCTCTTCTGTGGAGACTAATTGACTGTGTAACTTAGTCACCAGGAGGAAACAGACAGGTGAAATATGATGAACGCCCTGGCTCTCGCTCTTCTTTGTTTACTGCTCTGGCCTGAGTCGACTGAGGCTCAGTTCCCTCGCGTGTGCTGCACGGTGGAGGGCATCCTGTCCAAGCAGTGCTGCCCTGCTCCGGGCTCAGATCCTGCCAACGTGTGCGGCTCTCTGACCGGGAGAGGGATCTGCTCTGCAGTTCGAGTCGACAACAAACCCTGGGGAGGACCCTACAGACTCAGAAATGTCGACGACAGAGAGAGGTGGCCCACTAAATTCTTCAACCAGACTTGCAGATGTTTTGGTGAGTGCTGTAAAACGTCAGACGCAGGAAGTTAGTGAACGGCTGATGAAGAGGTGGATTCAGACAGACACACGTCAGTGATTTAGTTTTGCCTTCTGTGTTACAGGTAACTTTGCAGGTTTTGACTGCAGCCAGTGTAAGTTTGGCTGGACCGGTCCCAACTGTGACCAGAGAAAAGCTCCAGTGGTGAGGAAGAACATCCACGACCTGACCCCTGAAGAGCAGCAGGAGTTCCTGAATGCCCTGGATCTGGCTAAGACCACCCTCCACCCCGACTATGTTATTGCCACTCAGCACTGGCTGGGACTGCTGGGGCCGAACGGAACCGAGCCACAGGTCGCAAACATCTCCATCTACGACTTCTTTGTGTGGCAACATTACTACTCTGTCCGCGACACTCTTCTGGGTATAAAACCATAAGATATTGTTACGGTTTAGTTAAATGTGAAAGAAGAAGATGCCTCTTTTCAATTTTTGTGGCTTGAGAAAAAAAAAGGTCCAGAGTTTTTGAGATTAAATTGTGGATGTAGCATTTTTTCTAGCTACTATTTGTAATTTAAAGTTTAGACTCATATGATTTAATGTTTTTTTTCCTGTATACCAGTTAATGGCATCTTGATATTCACGGCAGTTTTACCTAAAAATTTTATCCACGCATTTTGTCTCAGCTGATTTTTACAAACATGCAAAGCCTTTGATTTGAATGTGATCAGTTTTTCAATAATTTATTCACCCAAACACTGATTAAAATGTATTTACATTCATTTTTACATCGGCATTATTGCTGCTTGGTCCAAAAAAGAGGAAATCATGCGAAAATATATTTCCCTGCAGGTCCAGGACGCCCGTTCAAAGCCATCGATTTCTCACACAAAGGTCCAGCATTCATTACCTGGCACCGGTATCACCTTCTGAGCTTGGAGAGAGAGCTACAGGTATATGTAACATCTTTAGAAAAACATGTTATTAAACCAACAATATGTAGTACGTAAAAACACATCTCTCAAATCTTTTTTTTTTTTTTTTTTTTTTTGTTTGTTTTTGTTTTGTTTTTCATTAGGAATTTTTAAATATGGATGAAAAAATCCGAAGGTTAACGCAGCAAGGTTTCCGGCCCAAATGTTATTTCCTCATCTGATACTGATGAAAATGAAAACGTGTCTTCTCCCTGTAGAGGCTGATTGGCAACGAGAACTTTGCAATCCCTTACTGGAACTTTGCCACCGGGCAGCGAGAGTGTGATGTGTGCACCGACTCCCTGCTCGGGGCCCGCAACCCAGAAAACCCCTCGCTCATCAGCAACCAGTCCAGATTCTCCAGATGGGGTGTGGTGTGTAACAGGTCCGTATAAAAACAATAAAGATGGGTCGTGGGTGAAACAACATGGGATCTCAGTGAAACTTCAAAGTGTGGGGAAGATTTCTCTGTTTATGATGTCACACATCAGCTGTTTAATATTTGTTTGTTCTTTTCCCCTCCTTCAGTTTGGATGACTACAATCGCCTGGTGACTCTTTGTAACGGTACAAGTGAGGGTTTCATTGAGAGAGGGATAATAGAACAGAGCAACATGTCTTTGCCCTCCATGAATGACGTCAGAAGCTGTCTTGGACTCAGGGACTTTGACAGCCCTCCCTATTTCACCAATTCTTCCTCTAGTTTTAGGTACATTTCTACTCTTGATCATCAACAGTGTTTTATTCCCCTGATTTTTTTTTGTTTAACAGTCTTTATGCTTTGTAACTCACAGAAATGCTCTTGAGGGGTACGAAAAACCAAACGGAGAACTGGACGAGTCCGTCACCAACCTTCACAACCTCGTCCACTCCTTTCTCAATGGAACCAGCTCTCTGTCCCACTCTGCAGCTAATGACCCCATCTTTCTGGTCCGAGTCTGCTTTCAAGGTTTACGCTGAAACAATGTGGTGGCGTTGACGTTAAACCCTGTGCACGCTGTGCTATTTGAATTTGCAGGTGCTCCACACTTTCACTGATGCCATTTTTGACGAGTGGATGAGGAGGTTTATTCCATCCAACGCCACCTTCCCAGATGAAATGGCCCCCATCGGTCACAACAGAGACTACAACATGGTTCCCTTTTTCCCCCCAATCACCAACGAAGAAATCTACGTCACGTCTGATCAACTGGGATATTCTTATGCCATCGCCCTGGATGGTGAGCAAGTGTTCAAAGACTGACTTTAAAGGAACATTTGGGGAAAGTGGAAAAAGTTAGACATTGTGGTCCAGGGTTAGATTAAGAGATTAATTCAGTTCTCATTATAGTATCTTAAATGTGAAGCTACAGCCAAACAGTTAGCTAGAAAGAGGATAAGAGAGCAATAATCCCTAATTAATCCATTCAAATGCCGAATGATTTTATGGGTTTATGACAAATTTCTGGCCAGTTGCAAATTCCCATATACATATGGGAATTTTTTTATGTTTAGCTTGAGAAGACACACGTGCTAATGTTCTGGTTTTCTGTTGTGCCACACACTTTTACAGAAAGAAACCTTGCTGCCTTCTCAACTCTCTTTGTTCCGTGAAAGCAAACATTTGAAGCATCTCGTTTTAACACGTTGGATACCATTTAAATGTTGTTGTTCTGCAGTTAAAAAAAAAAAAAAAAAAAAAAAAGATTCCCATTGTTCACCTCCGCCTGTACTCCGTCTTTACAGAGGCAGATGGAGGGGCCACTGTGTTTGTGCTGGGCTCCACTCTGGGGGGAGTCTTCATCGGTCTCCTGGTGCTTCTCCTTATCTTTGTGCTCTACCTGCGTCAGCGGAGAAACAGTGGCTTTGAACCTCTGATAAAAGCAGACTTCACAAATAAAAAGTACACAGAGGAAGCCTAGATCTCACCTGTTGTTCTGCAACGCTCTCCAGCACTTATACCTACCTGAAAGAGAGGGAGCAATCTGCTCTTTGGGGCAGAGGGAGCGACCATCTGTTAATGTGTGCGACTAACAGATCATTGTTAATTGCACACAAGAACAACGCTGTGCTGGAAAACACTGACAGTGAAACCAATAAAACGAAACTGTTTCCGCCAACTTGAATTGTGATTTAATTTCCAGCCCTTTCTTTTTACACCAACTAATCTTCTTTGTAACTTTTGCCACAAATACGAATCTATTGGAATGTTTTGAATAAATATTTATTCTCAAGAACAGTAACAAAACACGCAATGCAATCATCATGAATTGCACTGAAAAACAGTAAGGCATATTTGCTCTAGTTCTTCACCCTCCTCTTAAGTTTGAAAGTCTATTCAAACTCCGGACTTTTTGTTTTTAACCTCGACCGAATTTGAATCGATACAGCGATACATCGGTTGTAAAAAAATGCTGACTCATAACGTTTTCCTGCTAATTCTATTTTTCAGATAATTTGTCTGACCCGACAACCATTTTCACCATTTTATTGCAAAAATATTACCATTAAAAGTTCAATGATACAAAACATAAAAAGGGCATCCTTTCAGGTCAATATTCATAGTAAAGAATCCTTTCGAATGACACATTTGACAGATTTCTTTTGTTCTCATAATGTGGCTGCGAACGCTGACTTAAAGGCAACAAAGAGGAGCTCAACAAATATCCGTTGATATACTGCGGCGGGTATAACACAGGCTAATTCTGTGGCTATGTAAGCTTAGCTGACCTGCTGGTTATGGAGCTGACAGGCTCTCAGAGAACAGTGGACGTACATACAGGCTGCTTTTTGTCCGCCCCCCTCAGCAGTGCCAGGCCTCTCACATTCTCTGTAAGTACGCTCTACTGAGGAGCTCCAGCGGAGCATTCAGCCCTGTCCGGTCTCCACAGATTCTCATTTCACAGGTGACTGTGGTCGGCCTCAAGCCTGTCTGTGCTGCAGACATAACCATTCAAGCTTTGCAGATAAATTTAGGGACCTTTTCTTTGCATTTCCAGTACCCACTACGTGCTGTTTGCTACTTCTTCTCTTAATAAATCTCTCACCTTTTACATAACTTTGGTAATCACATTTTTTTGTCTGTGTGTGATTTACCACTTGACTTTTTCATACTTTATGACAGCATTTTACTTTTGTTGCTAAAATGCACATTTGAATAACTATTTTATGTAAATTGGTACAGCAGTTAAAGAACAATCTTTACCTATTAAATTATATCTGCATTTGTAAGTTTTTTCTTTCTTTCTTTCTTTCTTTTTTTTTTTTTTTTTACAAATGGTGGGGGTTGACAATACTGAGCATTCTGAGGATGCAGCAAAAAACATATTTAGGGTCCAATTACTATAAAATTACAGCTGCAGACCTCCTTCACAAATTTTGCTTCCTATGTAGGGCTTCCTTCATAAGGCTTCCTTCATAAGAGCATGTTTAATACCTACTTAATTATCCTCCTCTGTGCCCGAAGGTCACAGACAGTTTACAGCTGTTAGGTGGAAACATAACAGAAATATATCAATCAACTGTTATACATGAATTAGTTTAGCCTGCTTCTGCACAGAACCAGCTTGATGACGACGGCACTGCTGCATGCTGTCTCCGTAGGACAGTACATGCTCCATAATAACTGTTTCCAGGCTGCCTGCTCTTCAAGCTAAGCCTGAGAAACTGGCATATGAGAAAATTATTTTTTTTGCAGGTAATAAATTTGTTGCAAGGCAAATGAGTACATGAAAATTTCAATTTTATCCCTTTTAACACAACATTACCTTTCAGCACAAGGCTGCTGATACAGCAAGCCTACAACCTTGCCAAATTCCATGGTTGAAGATATTGTAAAATAAGCTAATAAACAATATTGAAGCAACAAGACTTGGTAGCTACATTTGTTGTAAAAACAAGCATGAAAACAAGACAATGTTGATGAGTTTTCAACAGCTCAAAAAAAAAAAAAAGAAAAAAAAAAGAAATTTTTGGCACATGTCTGAGTGACAATGGATTTACGAGTCAAGAAAAATTTTGGATGGAAATGACATGTTCCTGAAATTTTTGCCATTTAGATTATTATCTTCCGCCTTTGTTTTAAAAACACATATGAAACTCGTTGTGCCTTTCTTTAGGTGCATCAAATAACCACATTCTCAACATTTTTTAACACAAACAATTTTTGCATAAAAAAAAAGAAATCAAAACAATCAAAGTGCGTGTTCAACTTTTCCATATTACCTACACCAATACCTGCCATGTGTGCAAGAAATACTTTTTTTTTTTCTTTCAATCTCTGAAAGAGAGTTTGTTGAGTTGGCTCGGCATCCGTGTTAGATGGTGAACCGATGCCATAAAATATCAAGTCTAAGGATGGCACTGCACGATCTTTGGGAAAGTGGGAAATCATGAAGCATGACTGCTCTCTTTTTCAGAGCAGACTCCTCTAGCCTTAAGGCCAGCAGCCTGAATACTGTCTGCTTGCCTGAATACAAAAACTGCAAAAAAAAAAAGAAAAAAAAAAAAAAACAGCAAAAAAAAAAACAACTACCAAAAACAAGAAAAAACAAAACAAAACAAACAACAACAAAAAAAAAAAAACTACCAAAAACCCTGCAGTCCATGTTTGGCCCACTCCTCCAGCATTATCTCCATTGTCGGTGGAGTGCCAGGGCTGAGAGGGCTAACATGGTTGGCAGGGCTACAGAGGGTGCATGGAGTGGGGCAGAGGCACCCACGGGCTCGCTTCGGTCAGCTCTCACCACTGGGGCTTCAGTGGTGGCACCGTCCATGTCCGTGGGGCAGACCTCTGTGCAGCCGCTGCCACTGCCTGAGCCGCTGCCTTCGTCGCCTGCAACACCAGAACAGAATGCAAGCCAGACTGAGCACAACTCTGAAACAGCAGAGTGACATTAGTCAATTTGCAACACATTCTACCAACCTAAACTCTCACTTTAAAGCTGCGACATGTTTTTTCACAATGACGTTAAACGCTACAATTATATATTTTTAGAATTTGGATTAAGTCATAACTATATGCTCTCATATAACACTCAAGATGAGCCTAAAGAATTATCTGCAGTTCCATTGAGCTTTTCTGGAGCAATTTTTTTATCTCACTATTTTGGTTTTAGGGCCGGCAATTCATCTACTTTGGCTTGCTCTCTTTTTAGATGCAGCTCTACAGATCCATTATGCACCGCCTGCGCACCACCAAGTGGCAGGACCACAAAGTTAGATACTAGCTGATAAGCATAATGGAACATGGAGACAGGTAAGTGAACCCAAACACCTAAAAGAGGACTGACTATATTACGTCAACATCAAATTAATGTCAACACAGCTGCCGGATTAAGAGAAAGTAAGTCATCAAAGTTCATGAAAAAAAAGAATATCATATGCAATAGCAGTCTGTGCGACTCTGTACTTTATGTAATCATGAATATGACTTTTGAAAAAGAAGATGAAAAAAAAAAAACAAAACAAAAAAAACCCCAACTGTGACGGTTGAGTCGTTTTGAAGGACAATTAAAGAGAATGCATTTAATATGCTTCCTCCAAATCACTCCATGACTTCATCAGTGTTAAAAGTACCTCAGTGAAAACTGGGATTATTGGCATTGTTTGTTTTTCACTTCAGACAGCCTCTTTGTTGCTTTAAAAAAAAAAAAAAAAAATGTCCTGCTCTTTCATAGATGCTGATTACTGCTGCATCAAGGTTAGGCACGATTTCAAAACACAGCTTATAAATATGAGTGACAAGCTGCAATGTGTACTTGACCGAGTCAGTCAGGGATGGCGAAGCAGAAAATACATTTCATGCCTAAAGAAAACAACTACATGAGCATGCTGTCATGTACGTCTGCATGGTGTTCACTTACTTGAGTCTTGAAAGTAGATGTCGTTGCCGTTGTAGGCATTTTTCAGTTTGTTAGTCATCACCCTCAGAGCCATGATCTGCTGGCGGATGAAAGTATCCGGACGGGTGATGTCCACGCCAACCTCGGGGTTATTCAGCTGGTTGGTCAATCCATCCTTTTGCACCTCAGGGAAGTAACTTACAGTTTAAAGAGAAAAGTTAAATAAACAAAGAGGTATTTTTGGTTTCAAAGGAGCTTGATGAAATATATATGAACGATGCTAGACAAACCCACTGACTGAGCAAAGTTAAACGTATTATTGCCAATAGCACAACATCAACACACAGTGTCTCATCATTACTGTAGTGATATGTAACATTTTTTCCAGCATCAAGGTGGAACCGCTTAAGTCAAACAAGAAGCCTGGGCAAATAAAATATAATCTGTCATCCAACAACTAAACGCCAATAGGCACAAAAGAAATTTAGTTTGACATATCGGAGCGAGTGCATCCTGCACCCTAAGTGGGAGGCAAAGAGCAGACCTGTTTTGAGATGTAGGTGTCATCTACCTGCATGACACCTACATGTTTAGGTGTCATGCAGCGGGTAGAGGACGTGTTAGAGGAGTGTTGGTAAAAACAAACATTTGGCCCTAATCATGCTGGCTAACTTTTTGATATACAAGCAAGCCGTTTCTCCAAAGAGTGTGCGTCAGCTGCCTGCATTCCTGTTGATAAATAAGCAGCTGGATATCACATGAGGCCATTCTGCAAATCATCTGAATGAGTTGGTCATGGGATCATACATTGTCACACAGAGAGGAAACATTATTTTCTTCTTTCTTTTTGGACACTGAAGATAGCAGCAGTTAACAGATATGACATGGATTTAAAGAGTGAAAGTATTAGTTATAAAACTGCTGAACCTGCTTTGAACACATTTGATATAATGTGTGAAAGTAGCACCCATCATTTAACTGTAACACAAATCATGGCTGTAGGTATTTGGAGTTCTTATGAAATCACTGGAAAGGCATTAAGATGAATAGTGAAAAGATCCTACGGGTAGTAAACATGAAAAAATAAAGCACAGAAAGAGACACAATAGCAAAAATGAAAATTACAATTTTTCCAATTGCGTGTATTGGACCAAATTGAACCAAAATAATCAACTCCTCTGTATTTTAGAGTCCATTTTTTCTTTATCTAGGTGACAGATTACAGTCAAAGTGTGCCACGTCCTGAATTTACAATGACTTTGATCCAACTAAAGTCAATAATCTGGTTCTTAATTCCAGGATTAGACTGATTAAGATTGGCCGATTTGACCAGACTGCTGAATTCTGAATAACCGTTTGTATAAACCTGTATTATCCCCGGCCTTGGCGCCCCTTACCTGCCCTTGGTGTGTCCATTCCAGCACTCCTCATCACTGGCATTTCCAGCGGTCACTTTGTCCTCCACGCACATCGCCTCAGGCAGGTTGGACCAAAATTTCTTGGACAGCTTCAGTTTTTCTTTTATGTCAACCACCTTAATAAGGACAGGGGTTGTTACAAGGAGGGAAAAAAAAAAGAAAGAAAGAAGTCAAGTCTTATGTTTCAGTGTAGCAGCCTTAAAGTTAATGTTAAAGAGCTACACATATTGTGTGATATAAACCGGGAGACACACTGACAATCAGATTATTTTGGAAAAGACACAGCACGAATAAAGCCTCAGTTATAAGCTGCTGCTGTCCTCAAAGCATTTAAAACACTTTAGTCATAAAGATGTATCCTTGAGATGTTTTAACCTCTGACCCCCCCCCTCCCAAAAATGGATTTAATTTCCCTTTCATGTTGACTATTGAAGGTTTGCATCATGAAAAGTGAGACCAAACAGGCTTGCAGCAATAATTTCATCTTGAATGTCAGACTTAAATGATCCCTTGCATCCTGGCCATGTGACACAGTCAGATATCGCTTCCTGACTTGAGCCTGTTGAACTCCAATCTTTCATCAAACACACAGAATTTGACATATTTCACTGAAGCTGAGGGAAAGCCTGATAGCAGCAGGTTGGCCCATTATCTTTTTCTGTCTGACTTGCTGTTGGCTTACGTGAAATTGTAGTGAACCTGAGCAGAACATGAAAGGTGCTGTACTGAGTGTGCGACGCTGCTGTAGGCCCCGACACTGCTTTTGATGTGTTAATCCTGTCACACTGATGCCAAAGCACTTCAGCAGCTCTGATACTGCCCAGAGGGTCAAGGCTGCACTCAATGCAAGAGATTGACTGGCAATGTTTGACTAAACCTCGCACATTAAGTTTAGTGAGATTCACAGTTTTTTCTCAGGCTCTGCCAGCAAAGGCAGGCCTGTTAAAATAGGGGAATCACACTGGGAACGACAAACTTACATTTTCAGGAAGTGAAAACTGAATTAGCAGCTCCATTATGCATCCATCATAGTGTACCTTAAACACGACTTTAGCACGTGATAAATGATAATGTTTTAAATATTTCATCCCAATGCAGTATTGACATACATCCACTATAAGATTGAATTCATGCTGCTTTTTTTTTTTCTTTTTTCCCTTTTTAGTCCTGGAATTTGTATAAAACATCCGCACTGAGACAGAGCACCCAGAGACATCCACGGGAAATAAGAATGCAAGCGCTTGATGAACTTAAAATACCACAAATGGATGGCGCTTAAAGGAGCAAAAACTCAAAAGAAGAGGAAATGTTGAAAGGTCTTTTCACACAGTAATAAATGTGCCTGTGGGGAAAGTCTCACTTCATTGCGCATTGCCCATGAATAAGTAATAAGACTGCAACAAGCAGCGCTGACGTGCAACCGGCTGCAGTGCACACTAGATGGCACTATGTCTTTGAGAAAGGGGGAGATGAAGGCAACAGGAGAGGGAATCCATGGAGAAGCACATTTTCAGGGGAAACCAATTATTTAATCATGTTTGTCTTCATGTTTACATGACACTGGATGTGATCTCATTCCCCGCAGAGAAAGAAGGCATTACAGGAAAAGCGTGTTACAGTACGGAGATGATGATGATGATGATGATGATGATGATGATATGTGAAGAAGCAGAGACTGGTGTGGAGCCAAGATCAACATTAAAATAACGTCATACTTCTGACAGTGTGGATGTGCTCATTAAAAAGCACCATGAGGATGTTAGATAAAAAACCCAACCCCTTTCACTACCGCCCCCCCGCCCCCCACACACACACACACACACACACACACCTCACAGCAGGCCATTACACTGCGTTTGTTTTCAATGACATACTAGCAGATGACATATGATTATGTATGATAGTTGTACTGATTCCTGATGACAGTGAAAGTCTCATTAGTATGTGACACCTATGGTTCCATATTGAAGGATAACAAGGCTGTTGATCATGTTCTAATTGGAGGTTCAACCCTGGAGCATTTATATTAGATTTTTTTTTTCTCACTTCAGTAACCTGTGAGCTTCAACAAAACATCAACAACAGCCAGCATTTACATCTTGAGGGATAAGATGGGGGGGGGCAATACATTTAGTTTCCTTCTTCCATCACAGAGACATATTGCCACACACATGCACTTGGTATAAGACTGTGCTTGTCATTGGCAAAGGAAACAAAACAACAAAAAAAAAATCTCCACATTTGGTTATTTGTATTTTTTCAGCTGGAGAAAAATGTTCAGCGGTTATCTATTGGATAATAAACCGTTTAAAGACCATTATACTATCTGAGAAATATGTTGTCCTAGGGCCAGAAATCAACTTTGTAGAACTCTCCTTAGTTAGCATTTTTAAGTATCACACAAACATTTAACTGATCCTAGAAAAATTACACTCACATAACATTATTAATTATTCATAGCGATAAAGTTAAAAAGGGAAACTTGAAACTTTGCAGAAAAAGGAAGCTTTGCTTTTCTACGCTGGTTTAATTAGCTCATTAGATAACTCCACCCTCAACTCGACTTGATTTATCACACGATATAGTTCTCATGAAGCCTTATTTCTCTTTTTCCTTTCTTTCCATCTCACTGTACGGCAATTAGGTTGTAATTATGGTTGTCCTGCGAGCGTATTATATTGAAAATGTATGATCAGTTCGGTGATATCTGCGTCACATGTTGTGTCACACCCTGTTTTGTACCAAGAAAAAGAACTTTGCCAAGGTCTCAGTGATGAAGACAGTTCTGACAGAGCTGTGCATGGCCTTGCTTTCTTTCTCTTTTATGCATCACATCATCTATATTCTATGTTTCTTCAAGGCATGCTGCATACAATGTTCCTTACACTTTTGTGGAAATGTGTGCCCTGGGATGCATAAAACTGATCTTTATTGGAATTTTCTCATTGCTAAAGATTGTGGGACATTTCGAAATGTTTTCTTTTTTAAATACATTTATACCCATTATCGAACTGAAAGTACAGCTACTTTTGACCAAATATTGTTTTCAAAGTTTCACACATTGAGCTGGACAACTTGTCTCACTCCCAAATACTCTGAACACACTTTTGAGAAAAAAAAAACAAAAAACCATGTCATTCTTTATGAATGGCTCACAAGCTGAATATATACATATATTTTAAAAGGTACAACAGTTGGCTGAAACAGCTGGACAACAAACAAGCCAACAGCAGTAAACAGTGCAGAAACAGTGAATGTGCCAGGCACATTTGGTGCTGTAATGAGCATTTACAGCAGCAGCGCAGTGGATGTGGGATTGACACAGAATAAACTATATTTACCAGGTTTATTGTAATGAAGAGTCACCAAATACAACCGGCTGGCTCAGAAATGCCTGTGTGTGTGTCTGTGTGTGCGTGTGCGTCTTAAACAACAGAGCTCTGTGGTACGAAAGAATAAGCCATGTAAGGATTTGGCTACATAAACACTACATGCTGGTTGAGTCGATTCATTGCTGGTTTTGGACTTTCCCTGGGCTTTGATGACGGTAACGAAACGTGATCAGACTGATGCTGGAAAGTTGCACTTTAACAAGTGGATGGATTATTCCTAATTAAAACTCATTCAAGTGAAGAAGACGAAGACAGTAAGGTGAAGCTGTGCCTGCTCTTTTCGTTCCTTCTCAGCCATACTCCTCTCTCCTCTTTTGGCCTTTGTCTCACTACGAACCATTTATTCCTTCATTATATCCCTCTCTTTCTGTCTCCTCCCTGTCTGTTCTTTCTCCCTGCTACCTCCGCTGTCAGTGAGAGCGCAGGTTTCCTGGAACAGAGTCCTGCTCTAAGGCTCTTTTTGAATAAAGCCTCTGGTGTTTCTCTCTTGTTGTCTCTCTTGGTAAACAGTAGATCCTCAGTCACGTCTGGAATGCTCTTACAGGTCTCTTTGTTCACCTTTGGACCATGTCCTTATTTTAAATATCACGAGAGCCAAAATATAAACAAATGTACGGCTTGATTGTAAATGCTCCCAATGTATATGCAACTTCATGCAAACTCATATTTAATTTGACATTTAATCAAATCTTCCATTCTTTCTCTCCATGTCCTCAGGAATGTGAAAACAGGAAGTTTACAAAGCAACACTAAGCCACAATAGAAGAGATTAATTCGGCAGTAAACAGCGCTGAAAGTGGCCTATAATGCATTACAGCTCACATAGTTTGACTTGCCACGATGAAAATGAAATCTAACCAAACACAGTGGGCATACAGTACAATGTTTACCAGCTGTTTAAGGTAACCGCCTTGCTTGGACGAGTCAAATGTTTACAGAGAATAAATATTTCCAAAAAGCTGCAGCACGAGCCAATGAGATAATGTTGTTAGTGGGCTTGAAATCTGTGTGTTTACAGACACTCAAAGTATTCCTTACAATATTTATCATCTGTTCTGTTTTGTGTACATGCTGAGGCTGAGGCGAATCACAGTTTTTTTGTTTTTTTTTTCCCTCCCCGGTATGCTGAGCTGAAAGGTGGCACGCAGCTGCCACCTTTCAGCTCAGCATACAAATGTGAATGATCTGTACTTTGACCAGCAGTTTTCAGATGCCCTTGCCTATTCTCAGATCAAAAGCTGATGTGTCACGAGCTTTGAAGCTGCAGTCACACTCCTGCCAACGGCACAATGTCAGGGGCCCAAGCTCTTATCGAGCTGTGGAATGACGCCCGGACGTGTTATCTGCCTTTAAAAAAATAAAATTAAATAAATAAAAAATGCAGTATGTTGATAGACTATCTCTTTAACCTTTATTCTGAAAAGAACACACAAATCATCCGCCGGGTGCTGAGCTAAAGTGTTCACCATCTCCCCTGACTGTTCTGTCAGCTGCTAAATCTCCCTTCCTTCCTCCCTCCCTCTCTTTCTCACCCAAGCAATAAAAACAGCTTATTGGGCACTCTGTGCCCAACAGTTAAAACACTTCCTATCTTCTTAACATAGCAATTATGATTTTTCAAGCACCTATCTGGGGATGTAATCGCTCCATGACACAGACCGTATCCCTACTGGTGCGAGTTTGAGCTAAATTAGTGCATTCTCAACCTAATCATAGACTCGGCAGCAGGTCCTGCCACAAAACCACAAGGAGCAGACAACTCCTCGATCAACTTATTTTCCTTGGCAACTGCTACTCCAGTCTGCGTTAAAATAGTTTTTCCATTTGATACGAATGCTATATTCTTCCTGCATCTCAATTACAGAGGTCAATGAGTCACTCCTCATAGCCCAGACCTTGGCCAGGCCTTGCGTCTCTCCTTGACCAGTGACCGCTACGGGGAGCAGCACGAACGGTTTCTCACAAGCTGGAAGGCCACAGTAAGAATAATTCTGCCTCTTCATCACATTCTGGTTGGAGTTATATTGTTGACTGAACCAATTCGAAAATGCTAATGCATCCATCCTCCTGTCTAAGTCTGGGGGGCACCACGCAGACATGCAGCCAACAGATCAACTGCCACAGTGTCGAGTATCAGGGGGCGCTGAGGCCCTCTGGGTGTATATCCTCAGACACGGCCATTTAATCTTGGTGTCTAACATGTCATAAAGTCCTCCTCATTGGTTCAGTTCTATGCATAAACAGCAGATTCTCTCAACCACGACCTGCCATCTGGCTCTGAAGCACTAGAAGCATATTTAAAAAGTCAGTAGTGTTGAAATAATGTTGGGTAGACCAACACATACCCAGTGAATGACCTCTGCGATATTGTTTTGAGAGGCAGTTGCCTCCACTTTGTCTGCTTTGCCCTTGTTTGAAAACTGGGCAAAAGGTGACTGGTGGTGTTGCGCAGAGCAGGGAACTACCAGAGAGCATATAGATGTGGGCTGTCCTCATCCAATCGATAGCCATCAAAAGAGGGCGAGAGCAAACATGTTTCCCCTCTGTGACTTCACAACAGATGAGACTAGAAAAGGTATCGCTTACCTTCTTTGTCTTGCAGTACTCACGCACATGGGAATGGAAAAGTAAATCACAAAGGTTGGAAAACTGCACACAAACCACACTAAATGAAGGTTGATGTGACAGTGTGGCGCTGGTTTTCTGTCCGCCGGCGCCGCCGGCCTACAGGCTGCGTTCATGATAACCAATTTTTGTTAGTGCTATCCCGGCTTCGACTATCCGCTAAAAATCGCCCTCCTTCATTACAAACGATTATATCCTCACATAAATCTACCCCAGAAAAACATTACAGCATAATTTCACTCTGACATCCCGTCAAAGCCTCAGCCGGGGCCAGTGCATATATCTTTCTTACATCTTCCGGTGACAGCACCATCAGTGATAACACTGTGAGGTTGTTATTATGCTGTCATCTGGGAACAGATACTTGACAAAAAGTGAAATTCTATTGCTATTCAAAAGTGGTAATTATTTTGCATTTGTTTTGATTTTGCAGCCTTGGTTCCACTACATTCCACTAGAAGAAGCTGCGAGATCCATCCTAATGCTGTAACTGACAGAAACTGAGGAGAGCATTGTACTGAGGCAATAAACAAGCGCAATGCATATTTATTACCACCAGTGTTACACATATATTAAAATATAATGCCTCTTTCTTAAATAAATACTGTTCAGGACGTGGATGATATTGTACCATACACTGTGTCTGTTTTGCTGCCATACTGTCAGTGTTTTCAAATTCATCTTCGATACTTCAGTGAAAGAAAGTGAAGTTGTTCAGTTCTATCTGTGACACCTTAAAGGGGTAACTTTATTTCCAACTTATAGTCTTCATATCTGTTGTAGGAGAGAAACTTCATCATGCCTTTAATTTCATGTGACAGTCATTCTCTACCATGAGAGACAGAGAGAGAGAGGAAAAAAAAACAAAACAGAAAGGAAAGCGGCTCCAAAAATAGCAGAAACTGTGTTGTGTGTCAGATGAGACGAGATCCAACAATTATTTATATGTGCGTGTATATGAGATGTTTCACTTCTCACAGGTCAGTCCAGAGATGGTGTGTGAGTCCAACCTGGCATCTATTTGGATCTTTGACACAAAATGAGAAGTCCTTTCTCTAATGAATAACAAATCACTCAGTATTGTTCTAATTCATGTATTTGCGTACAGTACTGTATATCCGTTGGCCCACTTTACATAATACTGCCCCAAACTGTTTACTCAGTCCCATGGCAACTACACAGACAGGCAGTATTGTTTATCATGGTGAGTGAAATTTATCACACAATGCTCCCGTGGTGAGGAAAAATGACAGAATATTGATGAACCAGTGGCGAGTTTGCGTTTGTGATTCGCCCGAGGCTCCGGCAGGAGAAGTTTGAGAAAGGGAGATGATTAAAGGGAAGCTATACTCTGTGGAGAACGGAGCAATCATCGGCAGGCCTGGCCTCTCCCTACTGCCCTTGTTTCCCTGAGAGACAGGCAGCCTACAGTGTAAATGGGGCCAATGTGCCTTATTAATGCATTGACAGATACGAAAAGCAGCAGAGCCTTTATGGCTCCAGCATTTCCCCAATGCTGGAGCCATAAAGAGAAAAAAAAGGAGGGACAATGTATGGATTGACTCCAGTAGCTGTCCGGGTGATTTAACCTCTGAGTGTAAATAAATAAATAGCTTACAAATTCACAAGTTGAAGGGATAATTATAACGATTATCACCGTCGCATGGAAATAGATAAAAATCGTCATCTATTTTTATCAACATAGCATGTGCAAATTCTCTCCTCACCTCCGTCTCGCTGTCAGCCTTCATTTAATTGATGATGTTGTATGATTTACTGAAATTGGTTTAAAACTACAAAGACACCCAGAACAGCTACAACAGCTGCAGTATCCAGTTATCTACAAGCCTAGAAGCCACACTTACTCTGATCATTTTAAATTTTCCGTTTACGCCCGGTACGTGCTGTATATGCATTCTGCTAGCTAGATATGAAATCTGCATTCATGCATTTCTTGTGGCATATGTAAATTAGAGTTAGCCAGCCCAGAGAGTCGGGTCTTCTGAGGCTTATTGCCAGGCTTGTTCGAGGCTGAGTGAGCTAACCTTTCAACTGGTTGGACATGAGATCTGAACACAGTGGGGGCCTGATCCATTCCAAATGTAACATATTCCACTTTCTTTTAGAATTTGTATAAATAGACATCACTTTTTAATACCAGGTTAAAAGATGGGGTATGAGAAGCCGTTCATATTTGTACATTCGTCTTATTTTTAAACACTTCAAAGTTACAAGGCAACATGAGTACTAAAATAGTAAACCTGACTCTAATAATAATAATTCACAATAAAGCACAATATGATATTTGGTAATTTTTCTATATCTCTGCGTAAACTTGACTTCTTTTTCCTGAAAGCAGATAAATAGAATACATTCAAAGAAATTGGGGGGAAAAAAAAAAAGAGAGTGACTTATCTTCAGAAAATTATCCAATTTTGCGAGTGACAAATTGAACCTCGCTAAAAAAAATTGAAAGTGAAGTTAGAGCTGTTTTGAATCGATGGGATAACAATGAAGCGCGTTTTAAAGAGTAGGGATCTGTAGAAAAGTCCAATTTTCACATCATGTTTATGGAGCCTCGGAGGTTTCTGTGGACCTGGGAAAATTAGTTTTATTCTGCAGAGTTTTAACCTCGCCAATCCAGAAAAAGACACGTTGTTTACAAATGGAAGAAATTCAAGACCATTGTTAATCTGGAGTGGTTGACCAACAAAGATCACAGCCCAGGGCATGGACTAACCAAGTAAAGACGTCTGTCACACTGGCCGACGTTAATGTTCGTGCCTCCACCGTCAGGAGAACACTGGAATGGCTGGGTAAGAAGGAGAAAGCCACGTCTTTCCAAAAGAGCCCCGCCGCCCATCTGCAGTCTGTGAAAGATCACACGGACGAGCTAGAAGGCCATTCAAAACACGTCTTGTGGACGGATGTGACCAACATAGAACTTTTTGGTTTAAACGAGAAATGTTTTGTTTAGAGAAGAGAAAACAGTACATTCCAGCACGAGTAGCTTATTCAATCTGTGAAACATGGCGCAGGAAGTATGATGGTTTGGGTTTGTTTTACTGCATCTGTGCCAGAATGGCTTAACATTACTGACGGAACAAAGAATTTTTTAATTACACCAGTGAATCCTAAAGGAAAATGAAAATTCTGTCCATGAACTAGATCTCCGTTAAAGGTTAGTCATGCAGCAGCCACACAAAAGTAATTCTACCGAAGGATGGATGAAGAAGAGTGCAGTTAACATTTAGCAAAACCTAATCCGAATTCCTTAATCCCAAAGAAATGTTAAAGAAGGACCGTGCAAGGAAATGCACCATGTTGAGGTGAAACTATTCTTTAGGGAGGAATTGGCTAATTTCCATCTGAACAGACACTTGACCTACATTAGGCATCACACTAGAAACTGAAAACAACAAGTTTGCCCGTTTTTTCCACTCTAAAACCTGTAACATTGTGCAATTTCCTTCAAAAAAGACCAACATTATTTGCCCCAATTGTTTGAGCAGGCTCTCTAAATCTGCTTTTAGGATTATCTCTGAATGTCTGATGATGTTTTAGGCTGTGCAAATTAAAATATATTCTAAAAACATTTCCATATGTTGACAAACTTTAGTTATAGGCGTGTCAATTATTAAGCCTTAACTATCAAAGGAGTACACTATACATGAGATAAAGCTTAGAGACATTTCCAGTTCTGCTTACATTCAGTAAAAAGAACGTGTGACCTATTAAAGATTTTTTTTTTTAATAAATGAATGATATTAACAGCTTAACATCTTTCAGCAAAACATCTTTTTGCATCATTCATCATCATATTTTGACATTGTGACTGAAAACCACAAGCAAATGGATCACGGATGGCCACACATAACTGACTGACTGACTGCAGCTGAGATATTGAGCTGTCTTTGAATGGCATTTAAAACATATGAAAAACTCTTCGGTTTCAATCATGACAGGAGTCTTGACAGATTTCTTTTTTTTTTTTTCGCAGCCTTTTACACTCGTGCTGAGGTCCACATGATATAACTTTGTGAACCACTATCTTCGTAACATCAGGTAACCCGCAGAGACCCAAGGCATATATTTATCAAACTGCAGCTTAGAAAAGGAGACGAGCACACAGCTTTGAGATTCTGAAACCAGATTACTTTGCTTTTGAATTGAGATCCCCCCCCCACCCCACATCACGTTCCCGTGTAATATACTTTTCTGTATCCCTGGCCAGGGTGACCTGACTAATGCAAACAGCATCATCCAAATGAGGTAATTTTATCTCATGAGCCACTTTTTCTTTCTTTTATTAGGAGCAATAATTGCGCAAATGAAAAGAATAAAGCTGGTGCTAATTTTGTCGATATTGTCATTCCATGCATTCCTTTTCTGATATATTTCTCTACTCACCTTAATATATGTTTTCCCTGATGTAACACGCAGATACTTCAAGTAAAATGCAGCCTCACAGGCTCCTGCTGAACGCTGTTTTGTTTTAAAAACGAAAAAATTGCTCCGTGTTAAATCCTTGCCCAACTCACAATTCCCCGAACATTTGATCAATCATGTGACTAGTTGAGAGTTAAATTTAAATATTACTCTTTGTTGTAAATAAGCTGGAATTGGTTTAGAATTGTTTCTTATTCCTAGCTTTTGCTGTCAAAGTAATAGAAACTATGGCACAGTATCCATTTTGAGGAACAGATTCAATTAGTTCCTTTTGAATTTAATTTAATTTTTCATTTTTTTTCGTTTTTAATCCTGAACTCAACATTGGAAATGTGAATTCAAATGTGAGCAGCAGAAATGGGTTTGGAGGTGTTACAGATTTTTTCCACACCACACATGTGCACGCAAGCCCTCCCCCTGTCTCAGAGAATGAATCTGGTCAATTTTCAATTATGATTTTTTTTATTTCTTGCACTTCTCATTTAGTAATGGGGCAATCTTGAAGATTGCCATTTAAATAAATGTCTGTTAAATCGCTCTGTGTTACTGGATTAGCTAACAAATTAGTGACTAAGACCATGGTGCACTGGTGACAGTAATGCGATATTACAAACTAAGTATTGGTATCATTGTATTCTTCAAAAACAAAAAAAAAATAAAAAATGCTGTATTAAGTGTATTAAGTTTCAACTGCCGCAGCTTCACATTCTAAACATTTTCCAGACTAAAAATTTGTTTAATTTTATTGTGAGGAAGTCGAGAAAAAAGTGCAGCACACATTCTTTGACAGTCTGAAATATTGCAGGAAATAATGGCCACAATGAGGAGCAGCCAGAGTGAGCTGTGTGACGGAGCTGCAGGCAACAGGCTTAACACTTCCAGCTTCTCAGCCGAGTAACCGGCTTCTCCGGCCGGGCCCTGCTGGTCGCGCTTTCACGCGGCGTGCAGCATAAAATTAGATCACAGCTGCTCACCGATGAACAAAAGGAGGCCAATTATTCCCCAACTTCTCTATCAGTTTATTCTTCTGTCCGCAGCATTAAAGTACATTTGCTTTTTTTTTTTTTTTTTTGGCTGAACCAATAAATCTTTGAGTTGCTTCCAAACGCGTCAGCAGTCAGGGTTCGGTTTTCATGTTCCGCCTTGCTCCTCGATGATGTTACCGGTGATGACTTGTGAATGATAAACGTGCAGGTAGATATGTATGCTACGGCTGTTGCACCTGATGTTTTTATCTAACTACAGGGCCAAGGTCATGGAGCTGTGGACTACTGTGTAGCTACAGCTGGAAAGTCTCTGATAGCACTGATTGAGAAGTGTCTCTATGGGATAGCTTCGTCAGGCGCATTATTTTACTACGCTTTACCTCCTGACACAGAGTGATGGATGTATGATGAAGAGCGGCTCTGCTTCCCTTTCATTAACATACATTCCTTCCTCTCAGGGAGGAAAAAAAAAAAAAAGACAAGACTATCAAAGAACTGCGCTGACAACCAAAAAATGTTCCTGCTCTTCTGAGCCTTGCTGAAGGAGACATCCACAACGGTACCGACTGACTACAGCAATTCCTCCAAGCTCAATGACAGTATGGCTTCTTTTTCTGTACGCTTACATGTGACCCAAAGGAGCACACCAACAGCTATTGTCACAGACTTTGGCTGTTAACAATAATGTGATCCTGAGCTCGGCAACGGCAAGTGTTCCCAACCTTAGCTGTCACATTAACAACAGCGAACGCGCCACGGCCGTCACGCATAGAAGAAGTAATGTTTACAGTTTCAGACTTTCACTGTTCTCCTCTGTTAAAGGCGGTGTTTTGGTGGCCCGTCCATATACATCCACAGAAAAGCTGCTGACTCCTGACAAGCTTTAGGCTCTGCATATTCCTTTTCTCCCGCCGTAATTTTCTCCAGCTGCTACAGGTCACCCGACTTAAAAAAAAAAGTCAGCACGGGATGCAATAAGCTGCATGTACAGATGACCTCCAGCATGTTGTTTTTCTTTAAAGGAGGACAGTCTCAGGGTTAACATGGTGGTTTACAGAGATATGTCACCCCTCTGCGTCCAGCCCTTCCGTTACAGAGCTACAGTTGCCATCTGGGAATCTAACCAAGGACTCAGAGGGTAATGCGTTATCTTGAAATGAACTTGTAACGACACCGTTTTTTGAAAAGTAAGCCCGTGTGTGTCAGTGGCTTTCTCAAACTACAGCATAACAACTGCCACAACAAGCCTGCTCTATAAGCACTAAAAGTGAGCGATTCTGCACATTTGAATTCTAAATGCAGACATGCACATGACACTGTGCATGCTTTCATCACTCTCTCTACAGTCCCGTGTTCTGCTTTGCATACAGATCATTACAGAACATGAGCACACAGACCTGTCTGTGTCTTAAATAGACTAACTAGGCCCTCAAGAAAAAGAATAAAATATAGTTTTTCATATTATGCAGGTTTGGTGCGATCCGTGTTGAAAATGATGATTTGATTGAATGCGACATTTATTTTCAAAGTTAAACTAATTGTTCTAATATTTCAGAGATATTTAGAGAACAAACATGAATTGAGATTGAAATCATTTATTAACAGGATCTAAAAGGCAGAATGTGGGGAATCTAGCACATCTTACTGCTGCCTATTTCAGATAATGCCATCTCTCAATAACAAGTTCAAGTTCTGCTCATTTTTCTGTTAGTTAATTTCATTATTAGATGAATTAGAATGCTTTACGCTGCTGCTAAAGCAGTGATGGAAAAATATGTTGACATTTGAGATCACGTGATACAAAAATATCATGAAATGCATTGGTAGGTTACAGCAGATACTCTGGATGTATCTAATCCGTTAACAATTCATAGCCAACCAGCTTTTCTGCTCATTCTCCATATTTTGTAGTTAAGAGGGTGAGGTAATCTTTATGCAAAACAGTTTCCTGGAACTCATTAGCAGTAAAAATGGCAACAATAGGTAGCAGACATGAGCAATAAGAGATAGGCAGAAAAAACAAAACAAAAAAAAAAAAAAAAAAAAAAAAAATCAGCCCTACCAGTATTTGGGCTTTCTTATATAATGCAGAGAAAAAAATGAAAGCTTTGCTAACAAGACAAATCTCTAAGTTGTGTCAGACAATAGTTCCCTACACAACAGATAACACAACTAACATGGCTGCGTATTCCCACTTCTAACATAAAGACATTACAAAGGAAAAGGACACAGAAAAGCTGTCAGGACACATAACAAGATCTGCTGAAAACGGTTTGTAACACAAACTGCTATCACAGTCGAAGAAATAAATCTTTCTGGTAGTTGAAAGGGAAAAACTGACGAAAGCTGCTTGCATTGCTGGAGCTAAGATGCCATGCTGGAAGAAAGGACTTTTTATTAGTGTAGTGATAGCAAATCTCCAGAGAGAAATAAGACTCTATATTATGGAAAATTTGAAGGTAGCTGACAACAGATAGGTGGCCTCCCACGCTATAGCTTTGTGTTTCAAACATACACTGAATCACACACAGCTAATGTTGCAGAAAACTTATACTGACTGTAGAGGAACTGTAGACATTGTGGCTTTTATATTGAGTGGTTTGTAAAAGGGAGCTACTGGTTCAAAATGGGTCAGTTGTTTTGCCGACTGGACACTATATCTGTTGCCATAGTAAAGTTTGAAGGCCTGTATTATAAATGAAATTAGGAGCGCTGCTAGCCAAAAAATAAATGCATGAATACAGCGGTAAATGGCCGCTGTGGTTTAAGGTTTGTTTTTTAATTACAAATTATATTTTTAAAAATTTTTAAATATTTATTTATATATTTGAGAAATCTTATTCATCACCGTATTTGTAACCATGTTTTAAGCATATTTCATCAATTAAAAAAAGCATGCACACAAATATTCGGTAGTTCTACATATTTGTTGCATTTGCGTGAGAAAATACCAGGACTCCCAACATTTAAACCAGCAGTTTATCTTCCTCAACAAACATCCAATCGCACTGCAGTTTAAAGTTAAACTAATATCTGATTTTTGCTGGTGAGGTAACCACATTCCACCTCAGGCTCCTCATTGTCCGTAAACCTAACACCAAGTACACAATGGGTCTGCATGTTGGCTCTTATGAGACACATACACAAAGAAAGAGAACATGCAGTAGCAACAAGCACTTTGACAACAACTAATACGGATGTAAATATACGATAGGTCGATGTATTTAATTCTATTGTAAATATTTAAAATATCCGCATGTGCCTTTGTGGTCAAAGCACTCAGGAGCACCATGCTGAAAACACAGCTGGTTAAGACGTATGTGGAGAAAGTTTCCTTGACATCGTAACTGCACAGGTGGCGAGTTTGAAATGGGAAGCGATCATTATTTTAAAATGTAAAAGAGCTGTGTGACCTTCCATAACACCCATCATGTAATTACATGATAAATGCCCTCATGTTGGTTTCCCTGCATTTCTCTGCTCGTAAATCAATATGGCGGCACATAAAAGGAGTCAGACCAGATCTGTTTAAATCCATTAACAGGTGGCACAGAAATATTTAAGAGGCTTTAATTTTCAACAGTCAAACGCAGCTCTGACTCAGACAATGTCCACAAGTATGATGGCATATGTGCACTTCTAGACTATTTATTTTCATGCGGTCTTAGATAAAGTAGGAGTTATGTTAGAATCTGTGGAATCTCCATAATTGCATGGCCTGGACCCGAGTCAGTCCATCCAACGACTCGGAGTACGGAGCTGTGGATAGGCCCACTTTACTTCCATTAAACTGTATCCAAAACAAGAATGTTTTAGTGGCTTGACATGTTCATAGACTGCAGAATTATAATGCCAGGGTCAAGACTTGGGAAAGGAGAGGTTGTGCCTTTTTCCTGTCGACCGACTTCACAAACCACACATGGCTTGTTTTATGCAGTGTTTCCTACTGAACATGGAACAAAGGAGGGAAAAAGCAAAAAAAAAAAAAAAAGCAAGCTAATTTTAGTTATTTGATTGTGCGCCCTGTCATTTCTCGTGTTGGCTTGGCATTTCATAACCAACAATATATACCATATTTTATGTCTAATTTTAACAAGCAGTCATGTGCAGTGGAACAACAGTGGGTTTGTTGTTGAAATGTTGGCATGACATCATTATAGAGTTGATCGTTTCATTGTGCGGCTCTGGTGGTTTAGTCTGTCCAGTTTGGTTAGTTATTTTATGGCTGGGCCACTGAACAATATTAAAATCCATGTGAGCTGAGGCCAAAGTAATTACATTTCTCCATGACATTTCAAGGAGAAGTATTTATATCTGTCATATAATTCTCTATCTGGATGCAGCTTATGCACATGCAAACAGTCTGATTTAATAATTCATTGTGACGTAAAAGTCAGAGGAGAATAAAAGCGATATCACCGTTAATCCCAAAAACCTTCCACGGCAAAGAAGAGAGTCACACTTGCCCCAAAGTTGTGAAAGACAATGTACTAGCTAATAGCAGAAAAAAAATATATATAAATAAATAAAAAAACAACCCCTTAGTGGAGCTCTAGTCTATTGCAACGCTATAAACACAGACAACGACACGGTCTCACCAATTTATCAGCCTTCATCCCTCCATGGTACAAAACTAGAGAGCCTATGGAAAAACACATGAGGAAAGCACGACTTAAATGGAAAACTTTCTTTGCGGCAAGGTAGCAATTCCAAGCGTTGATTTACGATGCTGTCACCTTTTCGTACTGAGAGTACGAGGAAGTGATTGTTTCTTTATGAGCTGTCTTTCTCCTACTGATGTACACATGGGTGTGAAGTAAATAACACAAAACATCTCAGGACTTGCAACACAAGCAAATTGTTGCTGTAATATTACAGGGAAATTGGTGGCTTTTGCAGCTCCCTATGAAAATACCCTTTTTACCTGGGTGTCTCTCGATGTGCAACAACACAAATAGGTTGTTTTAACATTAATCTGCTAATGACTCTGTGTTCACCTGCCCAGCTGAGGTGTGAAACTTTTACATGTATGCAAACCTAGAACGCATTCAAACTGTTGCTAAAGTCTACAACCAACGCAGTTTATTTTATTTATTTATTTTGTTATTTTTTAAATGCAGGTTTAATTGGCTGTGAGAACTTTCTCACACACAGCAGTGAGTTTTCTGCTAATGAGCATGCTTATCAGTGCTGAGGAGACTGAAAAGGCTACCGCAAATAGAAGGAGGGTGGAAACACCTAGAAGGCATTCAGGAAATGTTTCTAAGGCTCAATGAAGTGTTCGACCAAAATAAAAAATGATTGTCTTGAAAGTGTGGAAATTCCTCTGTCTTTAACTGTGCGCGTCTTTACATATGGTGGAAGTAGCACACTGCCGGTTTACAGCCAATTTAGGGCGACTCGTGTTTGTATGGACAGGGTTTGGAGACTAGTTTGGACACCAATCATGACCCAATTTTTGATGAGAAAATTTAAACTGCGCATGAATTTGAAGTAGGCGGCAACTTATTTTCTAATTTCCAAATCAATTTGACGAGATTTGTAATTAAATTAAAACGTTTTGGTTGGGGAAAAAAACACCAAAAACATGTCACACATAAATTATTGTGTCTTACATGTCTCTCATCATTTTATTTGTATAACTAAATATTATTGACCTGAAGAGAGAAGAGTTTGCAGTGTTTCACAAAAAAAACAAAACAAAGCAAAACAAAACAAAGAGGTCGGACAAGGTTAGAAAAACAAACACGCAGCTTTCTGTTTATCTTGTTAATCCACATGCAATCCCTCATATTTATCCTGTGACCTGAGGTTAGAAACCACCGTGAGTGTTTCAAAAAAAAAAAAAAAAATGTCCCGCAGTCTGCCTGATGAACATTTTCCACAGCAATTTTGCATTTTCGTTTTGAGCAGAAGTCGGGAATTGCTGATGCAAGTTTCAGCTAACCTTGGGGTGTATGTGCAAATGCATGCTGGGTAGCCAGTGCTGATTGTTGACTTTGGTTTTCAGAAATGTTTACTTTATTCAGCGGTACAAAAAAACTGAGGTCGAGACAGGCAGACAGACAGTGAGGGGAGGGAGTCAGCAGTAAATTATGTCTGTGCAGATGAAAGGGGAGTCATAATTTGTTTACAATTATAGCTTTTCCATTTGATGTGTGTTATTCATTCCTCCATCATGTTAGCGTGCACAAGGAAACAAACATACAGTTGCTGACTTAGAATATTAAGAAACAGGTGGATACCAAATTGGAGAAGCTGTAAAAAGGATCTACTGTGGCCCACCAATAATCAAAGCCTCAATTGTATTAGCACCTCCTTAGTCTATTAAAATAGGATTACGCATTTCTTTTTTTGTTTCTTTGCAATTACTTGGTGCAAGAGATCGAGCCGTGCCATCTCGTAATTGGAAAGCGGTGAAGTCCAGTCTAAATCAAATTTAGATTTACCCACCTTGATGGTTTTTTTTTTTTGTTTTTTTTTCCTGAAAGGACGGCTCACTGAATTCATCAAGGATATTGGAGATGTCCAAGACTGTTTCATTTTTCAACAATAATAATTATAAAAAATTGGAGCACAAATAACCTTGAAGTGGCTAATGATGCTTTAATAATCTCTGTTAAAAAAAAAAAAAACATCCTAAACATCTGGTTGACTTTCAAGTACCCCGTTCTGTAGACACAACTCCATGAAGCGGCGGTTTGGGTTTTGACAAGTATTGTTCCCTCCAGGCTCAGTCCAGTCTTGTTTGTGTCTGGCTCTCACTGTTTATTGTACCACACAGATAAAATATGAACATAGTATTACACAAGGGCAGCAAAGAGGACCAATAAAACTCTTCTAGATTGAACTGCAGACAACTTGTTACATATGTCAAATTAAAAGCGTCGCCTTTTATCTTTAATGTGCCTCTGTGCCTGGCTGTCTTCTGTGCCTTTATCCCCTCTTTGGACTTTAAAATCTCCATTTCTCTCAGAGCTTTGAGGGTGTGTGCTCTGACAGAATGTCAGGCAATTAAACAGTCATGGCTCATTGAGCTGGAGGTGGGCCCAGTCCTGCAGGCTCCTCTGTAAGCAACAGAAGAAATGAATGCAGGCACCCTCTTGCCATCCCTTCCACAATTCCTTGACTCACCGACCCAGCGGTAAATCCAAACAAGAAGTTCTCATCAAAGGACACTTTTAACTGTTGTCAACTTTCACAAGGCTGAGCAGAGTCACTGTCACGGGTAATTATCCTGTGCCAAAATGTAAACGAGAATAGTGTGTGGGACAACAAAGATGCGCTCTCGCGGGGGACCCAGTCGTGTCCCCTGCTGGAGGATACAAACATAAATGCTGTCACATTAAAGGTGACACGAGAAAGCTGCAAGACGAGACGTGTACACTGACAAGTATTCCTGATGTACAGAGGTGGGAAAGACAAACAGCAGTGAAGCCGCTTGAGTTAAGACCTTTTTATGCTGACATTAAGCTTCAGGTAAAAAAAAAAAACTGGCTCTTTTTTCACTCGTCGGCTGTTCTCGAGAATTAAAAACTCACAATTTGAAAAGATGACAAGCAACCCACTGCAGCACTGATGATCAAAGGGTCATGACTGTGGCTAATTAGTGGCTTTTCATAAATCAGTTACCGCATTGGGTTGCAACCTCCCGCTGACCACCTGCCTCACCCCGGCTCTAAAAATCAGCAGGCTAACAATGGTAAGCTGGCAACAGAGCTCAGCTGATTCAGTGGCACTAAGCTTCCTGGATCATTATGCAATACCACCTTTAGCAAATACAAATATATATATAAATGTGGTAGAAAAAGTTGAATTCCTTCCTTAATAAGATTATTCAGATCGTGTGCTACCACTACATTCAGTACTGATATAAATATTCTACGAGATAAGAACAATAATTTAGATTTTCTTCTGCTAGTGGCTGAGATGTCAATGCAGCCCCTGAACAGAAATTAATTCCACTTTAGAGTTAGAAATGTACAAATGTAAGGTTACAACTAAGGCACTCCTGCATTTTTTCTGTGCCCTTGCCTTTGCTACCTCTATACTGTTAGCTGTTTGACAGCTGAAGTTGAGCTGCAGGACACAGCAGATGCGTTTAGTATCTAAAATACACGACCTCAACAGAGACAATTTGTGTTTGCGAAGCAACTTCGGCCATCTTACTGTGCTACAGTGGCCTTTTTCTTTGACTGTATAATTGAAGACTACGTATGCAGTCAGCACAAAGTCTGCTTTCATCCAGGAGATAACATTTTAATGCAGATTTTATAGTCCGATCTAGCACACTCATTTTTTTCAAGTTCTGATGTCCATAAATAGAAGTTTCTGTTTACGACTTCAAACACAAAGCAAAAAAAAAAACAACAACAACAACATCTCAGTGTAGTTTTACATTGCGAGGAAGGCTGTTGGAAAGATTAACTGAAATGAAAAAGGAACTCTGCAGTTGTACGGTTAACCATACCGCCGCAAGGACACCTCTGTGTTAATTATTTCATCATGGAGGAACAACTCAGTGCGGTTGATTATGTCATGCCTACAGATGTACTTTAGTCTGGTCATTTCTACAGGATTCAACACTGTCCGACAAACTTTTCACAAAGGTAACATACGTTATTTCTTGTTTTCACATCTACTGACGTTATCAAGAGTCAACTTATCGCAGCCTTTATTAGAAGGCAGTTGAAGTGGCTGTTTTTCCACAGTGGCTTGACAGAATGTACATTTCCTTGGGGAAAGCAAATACAGAGCTAAAGGGGGGCAAATATTTGTCTAGTTTCCTAAAACAAAACTCAAAATGAATGTTTATGTTACTATGTCACCCATGGATGTGTAATGTTTTATGAGGCACTACAATTCTTAAAATGCCAAGAAATGGTTTATGCAGGTTTCAATTCCTGAAATAACTTACAATGGAACTTTAAGTCTCAGTTGAAACCTGACTCCAGTTTGAGTGATATCCTTTTTACTTTCTGAACTCCTAATAAAACATCTTTTGGAGATGTTACAAGTGTAGTAGTGTAGTAGTGGGTGTAGTTTACTCAAGCACACTTGCACTAAACCTTGACTGCACTGCTCAGCAGCGCTTTATCATGGTGACCCATCTAAAGGTTTGACACCTTTAAGTAGCAGATATGTCTTTTTCATTTGGTTGTTTGCTTTACGCATTATGACTAATGTCCAGTGTGCATGTTCCTGCTGCTGTACAGCAAATTTCCTCTTGAGGGACAATAGAGATTTTTTTTAGACTCTGATCACTGATAATGAAATTTTCTCCTCAGGTAGACTGGCCACGTTACTGCACATTGAAAGTCAGCTTCTGTCTCTGAGCTTCATTTTATAGGAGTCTCTAACCAGGCTAATTGCCTAGTTATTCATGAGCAGTGTGGAGTCTCGCTTGACTGTACCATTAGAGCAAATCCTGCCTCCAAACCTCTCCCCCACCAGCTCTCCACAAGTCTCCCCTCTGCCTGCTCTGCACAGCACAGGTCACCGGCAGACTGGTTGGCTTCCTTGAGGATTCGACTCTATTAACTATAGCACTGAGGGTCTTGGTCTTGAATGTGGCTAGAATAGATGTGGCCGATGAGAAAGGTTTACGTTGGACCCCAAAACACGCAACCTCTCTATTAGAGCACAACGTGGCATGTCTTCAACAATGCCTTCTGAATTAGCAGCTCGTCTGTAAAATGCTTCAATTAACGGCTCATACTCCGAAATCATAACATGCCACATGGGCTTTATTGAGTAAATAAAATAAAATAAATAAATAAATAAATAAATGCTCCTTCATGCCAAGAAGCAGAATGAGACGGAATTGGACTGTACAGTAACGTGCCACGTGTTCATGCCTACCACTGGGATCACCAGGTCACAATACCTGTTTGCTGTGAGGCTTTGCAATGCCTAGGATACAAATGCAGGCTTCCCCCGTACACACAATACTAAAGCATATTTCAGTTTCCAGTCATAATACAAAAAAAAAAAAAAAAAAGAAAATCACAAGGCACAAAGCCTCCCCAAAGAAATAGATAAGTAAAAAATGTTTGAACCTTACACTGTGTTGCATCGCATTCCAAACAATCCTCTGGTTTGCAGCATAAAGGCAGAGAAACAGAGTCAAGCAAAGTCTCAATTAATTCAGTGTAGGTGGAACAAATTATTGATGGACACACAAAGCTGGAAAAGCAACTGATGTATGTAAGGCGTCAAAAATGGGGAGAATGAATTATATTGTGAGAAAACACAGAATAAAACAAGTAACTCATTTACTGTTGTGGGATTCCAAGAGCCAGATGGGGGGGTGGGGCCGGGGGGGCAGCATATTTTCTAATTATGTATTCATTAACTTAATAACCTATTATTAACCTGACAGAACATTAAGCCAGTTTAAAGCACTGTTGGAGAGAGTGCCATTCCACTAAACCGATTTAAGCATTTCAAGGGTGAGCAACGTGACAAATATTTTTTGAAGTGTCCGATGTAAATAGCTGTAAATAACAACACAAGTGAGGGGCAGTTTGAAAAGACTGGCTTTGAAAGAACTTGAAAGGAGGAAGGAAGGGCACGGTGGCTGCAGAGGTAATCCGTGATGAAAACTGTCTCTCAGCTGAATTGGCCTGTCAGCGCCATGTTAACCTTTACCCCGATGCAGCATTTTAGGTTTCAAGGTTGTTCTCGATGGAAATCCATGTATCACGATCCAATCGAACAAGCATATAACTAATCTGATAGAAAATAAAGGGGCGCGTTACAGCAAACAATTGATATGCTCAGCCCCGTAAAATCTATCCATCTATCTTCTCTCCTCCCCTCTTCTCTGTTGTCCAAGCAAACAGAGTTGAGAAGCGGACTGAATGCAGTGCATCGCACCTTCCACTCCCCTCCTGGGGTAACACTGTTGATTCGTTAACACGCACAAATCAATAAGAGGGGCCTGAATGGAGGACAAGTACAAAGAATTAATTTCCGGCTCTAGGAGCTTCCATGGCAAATCACCCGCTTTAATCAACAATGTCAAGGCAGAAAGACAAATGATGTTTACACTCAAGCAGTGTCTTGCCTGAAAATAGCAGCATTGGCTCTGTCTCCTTACCAGTCTGTCTAGGCTTGTGCCAGCTGCAGTGGTAGGCCGCTCCTCTGGGCTGTACGGCCTGAAGCGGGCGTTGAACACATCCGAAACACCACGGGCAGACCTAGTCATTCCTGCGGGCTTTGGCTGGCCACAGCCTTGAAAAACCTGCAATTACAAAAACACGGGCACCCAATTGTCAGGGCTTTAAATTACTTTGGATGCGGAAAATAGGGAAAACATGCTGTTTTGTTAAGGTCTTGTGAAGCATTCATCCCACATTACCGACGTGACAGTACTCGACGGCAAGTTGAGGTAACCATGTTGATAGCTGATTCAACTAGGAGCTGTGACCAATGCTATTTAAGATGGTAGAGTTAAGTTTTTACAGGCTTTTTGGGGAAAACACCACATATACTTAAACCATAAACAAAACTGACTCTGCTGCATGGGAAAGCCAACTGTGTTTTTAGCTTTGAATTAAATCTGGCATCCAAAACTGTGTGGGCAGGGGGGAAAAAAAAAAAAATCACAACCACCGTCATTTTTTTTTTCTGACTACAATTTTGTGGGCAAAGCAAAAAATGCAGTAAAAGACAGGAAACACATTAACTGCTGTTAGCTGAACTGAGATTCTCTGACTGAACTGAAACATATAATTCTAAACATGGCCATAATTAGAACGTGTTGTACTACACACCTTAGACCTGGTCCAGTGTGACTTACAGAAGATATCCCTCACTCTTCAGTGTGCAAGAGGTCGAGATTTCAGCGATCAGTCTGAGGTGTTACTTTAGCTCCCTGGGGAATTAACCTAATTGACATACCCTGTAGGAGACCTGGGCACTGTTATCTTGCATATTCATGATGGCCTCTGAAATCTTGACATCAATAGGCTCCATGACAGATTCAATGTTGAAAGGTCCCTCCAGCCTCTGCGCCACCAGGAGCATGGCATCTGTCATGACAGTGGTGAAAAAAAAAAAGAAAAAAGAAAAAAGGAGGAGATAGGATACATATTCAGTTCAAGTTACAGTTTCTCCTGGTATCGAAAGTACTTTGCATACAAAAATAACCTTCAACGGCGCAAACATTCTTGAATTTTTAGCCTATTTAGAAAATGATTGGATTGGAGTGTAAGTGACCATCTCTATTTTCAGTCAATATTCTTAGTCGGATGTACTATGCAGCTCCCTTCAAATGCTTAGTTATGCATTCCTGTCATGTCTGATGTGGCAGCGTCCAATATTAGTAGCACTGAAGAGAACACAGTGCACTGCAACTTGAGGAAATCCCAAGTAAATGAAGAAACCACACACACAAGTTTGATTGCAACACTCGCAAATTCACTGCAGATGTTTAAAATGCAAGATTTTCAATCACTGGGCTCTAATGTGTTACAGCTACGGCTAAGTTTAGTTGTCCACATTTGCGCCGTCTCGATAGTCTGTGACTTTGAAATAATTTCCAAAATGCAGTGCGACTGTAAAACGACAGCGGGGTCGGCTGATGAATTTACACCACTGATTGCTCAGACATCATGTGACTGACTGATAAGTTTACTGCACACCATTGGATGATGGAGTTGCCCCAGGGCCTCGCCCCATTAACATAATTTCACGTGAACAAGCACTGTAGATGCCTTAGTACCTTTGATGATTAACTTTTCAGACACCTTCAGCAGCTGATTTTTTTTTTTTTTTTATTTCTTCAAACTGTTTTGAACGACTTCAGCTACCCTGCGAAGAACGCCACCATTAATGTCACACAAGTCTCAAGCGCGGCAGCTTGGAAGTGGATTGAAAGTTAACATGTGGCCTTAATGGACTTTGTTTCAGTCTCCATTTCATACTTATTCCAACTCAGGAAGAGAAAACATATGTAAATGAGAGCAGCTTTACTGTGAATTCAGCCGTATTAAACTTCTGCTTTCCATGACCACAGAGACTCGGAGAGACGCAAACAGATAAATAGGAATGCAAATACAGCGTAGTCCAACCTCACACCCAACTTTGACCTTGTCTTGTTTTACGTCTTCCAGTTTTCTCAAGTTGCAGCATGTCAGGATCTTTTTAGCTTGAACAGAGAGCAAGACAAAAAAAAAGGCTGCGATTGCTGAAGAAATGTATTAATATATTCATTTCCATATTGCACTGCAGATATGTACGTATTCCCTGTTTATTTGATTTTAGTTAAATGGTAAAACTGGTTAATTTGTAGTATGAAAATGAATTGAATGATGCTTCAATCAAAACACCCAAAACTACTTCTGAAAAAGGGGGATTTCTCTGCCTGTAATTGATAGAGTTTGCATTTTGCACTCTGGTGCATGAAAATGTCACTTTGAGTTCTGAAAATTGGTGACATATATAATTTTCTGACATTAAGAAGGCCATGATTTAATCATTTAACACAAGCCATAATGAAAATGAATAATAATTTTATGTAACCTTTTACTGGAGGTTATGCCTTCAAACAACAAACTATTGTGTCTCAGCTTTTGATTACTACACAGTTTTGTCAATTACCCCTGCCTTTGCATCACAATCTAGCAACACAAACTTATGAAGCATGAGTCCTTCTTGGGGCAAATTAAATTTTTATGTAGATCAATATAATCAAGTCAACATTTTTTTATTTATTTTCTTTTACGCTGCATGCAACGAGCAATGCTGATGAGTCATAGATTTAATAGAACTTTTCAAAGCCAAGCACTTATTTACATCCCCGGTGGGCAATGAATACTAAAAGGTCAATGGCTTATTAATATCACTGTGTGGACACAAGCCAGAAGTTGTTGTTGTTATCCTATCCAAGGAGGTAATTTGTTTTCATTAGTTTCAATTAAAACTTTTAATCATTTAGGAAAAAAAAAACAAAAAAACATTTAAAATATCATGTATTTACAACTTCGATGGAGCAGATTTCTGCTGGAGGAGTTTACTAGCATTGGACCAGAGTTTTAATGCCTCAGGAATCATATGCCTATGTGCCAAAATCTTTGAAATGGTAGTTCTGCATTTGAATGGGATAGCAAAGCAAGTCGGATATCACCAAACCACTAAGTCAGAACTATTCAATGGTAAGACACGAAGACGGTACTTAAACAGGCTGTCAGGAGAGTCTCATCCATCCACAGACCTCCCAGGATGGGACCTCACCAGCAGGCTCTCATAATGACTCCACAATTACCTCCCTACTAAGTAAGGTTATCCTGTCATTTTCAGACTACAGAAACAATGACATGTTTCGTGCCCTGTGGCTCAACGGTCTAACTTATCTATACTAAAATGCTGCAGGAGGCTATTTCATTTGGTTTGCTGCTCCCATGACCCCACCCATCACGAGAGAATGATGCAATTTGTGAAGACAAATTATATTTGAAACTGCGTAAGAAAGATGCGAAGGGAAAGTCATTCAATCACTCAAGAGTGACGGGTGGTGGACGAGGGAACAGGAGACAGACACTGTATAGGTAGAAAGAAAAATTGGGCTCTTTGAGTTGTCTGATAGAAGATGTGTCCAGCGCTCCATTCTTCTGGGACCTGAGATCACTGATGTCAGAGGAAAAGAGCTGAGGAACATTAGCGGAGCTCTGGCTCCATTTCCTTTCCAATTATGTCAAAGTCTGAGGCTTTGAAGAGGTACTCTGTTTGTTTACACTGCCGATTGCTAATAGCCTGTGATGTGCACTGAGATTTTAATACACAGAACTGTATGTCAGTGCCAAATGGTTTTCAGTTCGATCACGTGCCTCGATCCCATCACTGCGGTGGAGATGCAGATGGCACCTACACCAGGAGAGAAATCAAATATAAAATTAGGACTTGTTACTTTTCCTCCGTTGCTGCCAACGCTGAGCAGTTGTGATGTGTCTTGCCACTTCACTGGAATCCAGGCTGAAAGTTTTTTTTGTCTTGTGGGTTTTGAAAATAGTTTGAACGTGGCATTGGCGTATAAGCTCGCTGCTCAATCTGATCGTGATATAAATTCATTCAGCTGCCTCAGGTACATCTCTTCACTTTATAAAAAAGGGGGAAAAAAAAAAAAAATTAAAAAAATCTGAATTCAAGAACGAGCTTAAAAACTGTCAACTTCAAATACAGAATATTTAGGTCAAGGGAACCAAATGGGAACAACTACATCATAATGAGAGAAAATACAAACGCCTACAGCGTCAGAGGCAATGGAAATCTTTGCCAACAATAGTGACTGATCTTCAACTTATCAGATGGGCTCAACAAACAGAGGGAGTCTGGAAATTTGTCTTCATACCTAACTGTGGGAGAGCAGACAGAAACAAAAGAGTGGAGGGGGAGAGGAAGACTCAAAGACAAGAACAAGCCGGCATTCTAGAGCGGAGCGGGCAAACACGTCTGCCAGGGGGGGCGCCACCGACCTCTGATGTGTGCAGGAGAATGACAAGTGGTGATGATTGGGTTGAGTCATGCCAGAATATGGCTCTTTTCCCCAGAGGGAGAAGGGCTGCTGCTCAGCATGTGAAAAATTCTACCTACATGGAGAATTAATGACTCTCATTTATGTAGAGTGTATAAAGTCCAGTCCGCTGTGGCCCGGCTGCCACTCGGAGCCAAATTTTCCCTGCATCAATTTTTCAGCACTGAGATAGGCCACCGGCCAGCCTGAGGAGATCTCTTGTTATCATCACGACGCAGCCAAGCAAACAGACGCATCTTGTTCTATTCTTTACAGAGGTTTCTAAAGACAATTGAGATTGTACCTCACAGAATAGAGACACCGGTGCTGCACAGCCACACCACGATCCAAATATTTTGTATTTTCACGTTGGTGGTTATTGTTTCAGTTTGTGGTGTGAAACATGCTTATTTGTACTGTCTTGTTAAAAGGCTAAAAAAAAAAAAAAAAAAAAAATCTGAGGAAGTAATATTACTCTGGGCTCTGCCTCTTTATCGAGATTGATGTCCACTTAAATTCAGGCTATGTCAGCCAGCGGCAAGCCTCCAGCAGACAAGGACAAATAAGGAAAGTGAACAAGCCCATCCATGGCTCTTTGCCTGTGAAGAGCAGCACCGGATGAAAAATGGCTCTAGTGTAATTTGGATTCTGTAAAGCATAGCTCATCTGTGGGTCAGTCAACCAACTAATGGTGCTGTATGAAACTGTAAAAATGAAAAGGAAAAAAAACGGTGTCATGTGGTCACAGACATGCTGATGACAATTTTAGCATTTTTTGTGACTTTAAAAGACGGAAAACATACTTTCCTCTGCTCATGCAAGGGCATGTTGTGACTTTACAAAAACAACCACAAGAACAGTTCTTAATTAATTTATTTCCCCCAGATGATGCATTCAGCTCACTTTACATATACATAGATTTTTCTTCTAACTTGGCATTTTGGGTCGGGGTGAAATTAAATATTAATTTCAGACATTCATATCCGATATTCAAGGTTTTTGTATGATGAATTCTAAGGACCCTGATATCATGAAGTCATTTCATTTGACCAATGCTATGGCTGCTTTATATATTTATATGTATTATACAATGTTGTAATAGATGAAGACGAGTAAGCATGGCCTCCAATGCAAAAGCCAAACAAGTTTTGCACTGACAGAGCACTGCTAATGAAACTAAGCACAATAATCCAATAATGAGGCGTTCATGAGCAGATCTTGTTACTAATGGAGCTGCGGCTGTCATGGAATTCGAAGCCCCCCCAGTTGGCATCCTTGTTTGCACTTTGTAAAAGCCACATGTTATGAAGCAAAGGCTACCGCAAAGCTCTGAAGAGATAAGATACCTTTATTGTCCTTTCATATGCATTCACATACATGCAACACGGAATTATGAACGGAAATACACAAGACTGAATCATTTCTCTCTCTCTCCATAATTATTATTATTATTATTTTTTTTTTTTTTTTGCTGATTCATAATTGCACAGGTGGAAAGTGAATCTGTAATTAGACCCGCTCAGCCACATATTCATGCAACTGTGAGTGATTAGACCAGCAAAGAACTATAAAACAAAATGGAAATTAAAGTTGTCACTACAGCTGCTCTTGCACATTAAACAGCAAGGGCACAATGCTCACCCAGAGCTGCCTGTTAAGGCGCACAGTATGTTCTACAATATTTGTTTGACTTCCTCCGACGGATGACGTAACTGGCTGATACAGGCTGCATCTATAATGTGCCAGTAATAACTCTTGGTTCAGGGCATATATGTAATTTCCTCAGCCCTCAGTTTTCAAGTTAATAGTTTTTTTTCGCAGACGGGCGTATAATGACTTAGGGCTCTATTTTAACAGTCCAAAGCGCACGGTCTATAGCATATGGTGTAATTGTATTTAGGGCGTGTCCATATCCACTTTTCCTGTTTAATGACAAAAAAACAAAACAAAAACAACAACAACAAAAAAACAAACAGTTGCTGCTCCAGATGCATTGTTCAAAAGGTCTGCACTTGTTAATATAATGGAGCAATGTTTCACACAGAATCGGGAATAATTGTGATGAGTTGATTGTGATTAACCAGTCCCTGGCCGGGCAAACCAATGCAATACACACACTTCTATAAAAACACAACAGTACAAATCATAACCTTCGACATCTCTTATATTATGATAAATATAAAAGCAAAAGGGCACATTAATTTTATATAATTTAAGGTATTAAATATAATCTAAAATCTTCAAGCCACTTTTGCAACCTTCAAGGTTTAATAACTTTTTAATTTAGTAACTTTTTTTTTATTGAGAAAATATTTCAAGACTGCACAGTTCTCGAGTTAGAGGGATGGATATTTCATGGATGCATAATCTTCACAGCAGAAACTGAATGATGGTAATAGTGGCCTTAAATTAGCATATTCAATTCCTAACGGTCTAGTTTTTTGGGCAGAAAGCCTCTTTCTCTGCAAAGTGCTCCTTTGCTGAGATACGGTGGAGAGACATGTTCCGTTAGAAGCGCGTAGGTTTGTGGCTGGGAATCGGCACCAGCAAGAAGCTGACTGAAAATCCCCAACTGATCCGAGCAAGAGAGAGAGCCTAGTCAGACAGCGAGTCAGAAAACTTCCAGGAATAAATCGTCACTTGGGGAAATACGCTCATTTCATCCAAAGCGAGATTTAAATGAGGTCAAAAAGCTGAATACTGCTCAGATTTTTCTTTCCAATATAAAACAATCGGCACCAGATGGCTAACTTAGCACAAAGGTTGAAAACAGAAAGGAACAGCTAGCTTGGCACCAACAATAATAAAATTTGCCTGCCAGCAACAAAATGCTTTCCAATTCACGCATTATACATACAGAAACTATAGTGACAAATAATTCAGAGTGTACAAAAGTGGGAATGGGCACAACCATCAGGGTCAACAATAAAGTGCAGCACGAGTGACTGTCCTTCAACGTAATCCTTACCCTTCCCTCATTCTTTATGGTACTGGCTTTTTGGATGAGTTCCTAGTTAGATGAAGTCTCTTGAGAATGGCTGATTGCTAACAAATGAGCACCTTAATTAGTTGTCGGGGACATTAAATGTTGCCATGGAAAATGAAATACGCTCAAACTCTAAAGTGAAATGACTTTTACATTAAGTCAAAGAAATAATCATTTTATTTGATACATTATGAGACATTGCGTAATGCTGCAAAAATCTTAAGTGCTGGTCCAAGGGATATTTTTTCTGTTCTTTTTTTTTTTTTTACAGTGGAGCTTTATATTGACTTAACCTTTTGCCCATGGGTGGTGAAAGAAGCCACAAAGATTAGACAGTACAAACAACCATTAGAAATCCATTTCGCTCCAGAGGTGTGGGTGAAATGGCTTTTAGGCACCACAATTCTTAATCATCGCTGTTCAAAAGCACCTATCCTCTGGACGAAAAGTCAGCCTGCTCACGGGGAAAAAAAAACAAAAAAAAAACCAAACCCACAGACACAACAGACTATACCAGTAGTTATCAGATACAGGTGCGGCAGATTTTCTCATGGCATTGCATTAGAATTTGGGCCCCGACCGAGGTGAAGATCCAGTCAATCAATCCCAGTTCAACCCTTTAGATATGGGTGGTGCAGATCTGCAACACTGACAGGATGAGACCTCATCGATCCATTTCAGAACTAAAGAAGTTCAGCTCTAAGGTTCATCAAGATATTTGTAGACAGTATGCTAGACTATGGTTATTTATGCTCACAGAAAGAGAATGAGTCTGAAAATGAACATAACAAAACAAAGACATAAATCAGCACTGCACGAGGACAAAGCGACCCTGATTTTAAACGCTGCACAAATTCTGATCAAAAGGAGGATTGAGGCCAACAAACTCATCATAATTCATTATTTTTAAGTAGGTTTACCTTCCACTTCACAGTGAAATACTAAACTTTTTAGTCATCTAAAAAGGTAATATTAAAAGGTTTTATAAAGGAGATTTTAAACATAACTATCATTTGGAGCAGCTCGGCAGCATAGTGGGTAATGCTGTTGGCCTACTACGAGAAGGTCGCGGGTTCGGTTCCCGGAGCTGGGACTTTTCTGTGTGGAGTTTGCATGTTCTCGCCGTGCTTGTATGGGTTCCCTGCCACCGTCTAAAAACATGCATTTTTAGGTTAACTGGGGACTCTACTAAATTATCTGTAGGTCAGTGTGCAAGGCCCTGAGATGGACTGGCAACCTGTCACGACCCGGAAACGAATATGAAACTGAATCAATAAATAAGTATCGTCTGTGGAGCAATGGCATGTAAAGGTTGATGGTTGTGGTTTGTTTGTTCTTTGTTGGGCTCTAATGTAAGGTAATTTTATTCATTTTTAACACCTCGCTGATGGAGAATGTGACCCAAGGTGCTGGAGGTGCGACAGGCACAGTGTTAACTAGGCTTGATTTGTACATTTACCAAAGTGAAGGATTTGAATAATTCCTCCTCTACTGATTATTTCACAAGCGACTACCGTCACAGGTTAATCCGCAGCTCTCACCTTTCACCGAGACTCGAGCCTGCTACTGCAGCTCCATATGCAGTTCCATTACATAAGTACCAAATAGAGATTCGTTTCAGCTCTTACTTGCTCTTGCTCTCCATCCCTCGCCCACTCATGTGCTCTCTGCCTCGCTCATCCTTGTCAGATCAGCTGCAGTGCCGATTAAATCTATTTTAAACATTAATAGCACTGAATTAAATTCCTACTGTAACCTTGATAAAAAAGGGTCTTAACTATTGTCTGAACCACATTCAGCTCTGATTCTGATGAGGTTCAGTGGCCGGATGATTTGATTCGACCTGCACCATGAGTGCATGTTAAACCACCCTGTAGGCGTGAAAGGACTATTAGTTTGTCTTAATTAGGGTAAAGTGTTAAGTGTATATGATGTATATCATGATTTGAATCCATGCTGGCAAAAGCACAAAATTCAAAGCCTCCGTATGAGCTGGAAATATTTTGGTCTATGTGTGGTCTGACTTTTTGCCATCGACTGTCCACTCACACTGAGTTTGAGAATGTTTTGTTTCTTTCCAATCAATATTTTATTCATTTGGGATTTTTCTCCGAACGAAATATGTTGCCGACTTGAATTTTCATAAACAGTGAGGTTGTGGCTGGCTCCAATTACCAAGTGAAACAAATCACCTAATTAAAAAGAAATGAGCAGATAGAATCGATGCAGATCACTTCCAGTGTGGTGACACGACTCTCCAGAGGAAACAGTAACAGGCTGTAAACACCAATCCAACTTGACTGCAAATAAATCTGCGGCACACTCAGCCAGTTCACTTAAAAAAGTACTTTAAGCAAGCAGGGAGTCTCACCGCGACTGCCGCGGCGGTGCAGGAGGAAGAGCTCTTTCATGGGTGTCAACTACGTGTCAGCACAAAAAGAAAAATAATGATAATGAGATGTGGGGTGCGAACTGCAGAGGACAAAATCCATCTCTGCAGTGTGTGACTGATATTGAAATGACCGGAGAGGAAGAAGACATCAATTTATGCAGACAGCTTGATAAAAAAAAAAAAACAAAACATCAAAAATGGTTAAAAACAGCCCGCTTCAGAACATTCCTCAACAAAAAGAACAACCAACCAGAAGAGTTGTTTTTAAAACTACACGCAGACAAGTAAACACTGTCAGAGTGATCATTTCAAAACAGATATCCTGTGATTTACGCGGAGAGTACAATGCTTCATATATCCCAGAGGATTTGGAACGCGGGTCCTAATTATGTTCAGACTGGAGTTCTCAGGTGAAACTGATAACTGATGACTGTAAACTGATAACTCTTCATCATTAGCTCCAAGCTTTAAATAATTAATGTGGTTAAAACTTAATCCCATGCTTAATCTTATCAAATTGTACAGGGTCTGCTTTTTCAAATACATTGTTGTAAGGATATTTTTTGAGAATTCAGAAAAATAAACGCGCTAATTACAGGAAAAAAAAAAAAAAAAGTAAAATTCTGGCAATTCTCTGCAAGAATTAATATAACATACTATTTAGAAATACCATAATTAGCATCTGTCTCCATTATTAACGCAGTGCGCGACTCATGATTAGAATCGGAACGGGGAGAGGTCAGCAAGGATTTGTTCTCCAGTGGGAGTGGATGGATTAGAGAGCGAATACTCAGTAGAGCCCATTTAATCTACTGTATAATGTATTTTAGATTTGATTCAGTTAACATGAAGGGAGGGACCCAAATTACGGTGGGACATTAGCTCTTTTTAGCTGATGTTCATATTATGCAGCCAATTCCTTTTGATGGAAGTTTGATAGCTTTGAAAAGTTGCTGAAATGTAAGTGCAGATTTACTGTAGATACTCTCTGTTAGAATACAAATACAAAGTTTCTGTGGAAAAGCATCACAAATTTTCAAATTTTCATTTATGCACAATGGCATCAATCGCAAGTAAATAATTTCAGAGGAATGAAAACCACAAATCAAAATGTCCCAAAAAAATAAAATAAAATAAAATAAAATCATAGAACCATGAATGACTACGTAGCCAATATAATGTTTCTCTTGGTATAAAAGTGCAGTTGAGAAACCCAAAACTGCCACATGAATACAGAGATGTTTTGAAATGTTTCACGTCTTGGGAATATATAGCAGTGTGACTGCGATTCATATACAAACACAGATCTGTTTCAGTTTGCCTCTGGTGGCACCACAGCAGTCTGACAGTTGCTTTTTGTTTCACACTTATAAATGGATAAACAGAGGAGTACTTGGTTAATGTGAACAGGTGTGGGTTTTTTGCTCGTTTGTTTTTTGCTTTTTTACTTAACTTCTGTCACACGTTGAAATGTGCGTAATCAGAGGGTGTTATTTCCTGAAGTGGAGTTGAGCAGTGAGAAAGTGCAGGAGGGGGGAGGAGAAAAAAAAAAAAAAAATCATTGCTATCAGAGGCACAGCCTCCAGGTTTAAAGGATTTCTTACTCTTTGGACGGATTAGATTTCCCCTCCCCAGTATCTTGTCTCCTCTGGTCAGTGGAGCAGGTATATGATGTTGGTCTGAATGGATGCCACGGGAATCAAGATGAATATCTCCAGCTCCAACCAGGTCTGTGCCCCCCCCCCTCAGATAGACACTTTTTTTTCCCAACCAAAGCCACACAAGCCTAAACTTCTTCTTTTAAATACATCTGACATTACACAAAAATTCACTGTCAAATGTGGATTAAGGCAAGATAACTACGTAGAATGATTCAGAAAGAACAACTCATTTGTTTAGTGTGATTTATATGGTATTACACTACTCATATATGTGGCAGTACACATTAGACTAATCTGTAACACTCCTGGTAGTTTAACTCAGAGGGCTAAGTCAATACCTTTTTCATCTTTAGACCTTAAGCAAATTGAAAATCTTTCATCAAATAATGAGCATGAAATGTCAGAACTGGCATTTAATCGACTCAAAGGAATAATCCGATTGATGAGACTTCTAATGAAGACGGAGTGAACGTGGCCCAAGGATTGAAGGTAGAAACGCAAAGTAGTCGAATTCAAGCGAAGCAACAGCAGGACTGGACTTTTTTTTTTTTTTTTTTTTTATAAACTTCTTTGAATAGAACATTTTATAATCCATTGTTCAAGTTACACAATGTTGTCTTGGCTGAATGGGTTTTCTCACGCAGTTCACAGAAATGAAGGAATGTCTGTGAGGGTTAGGGTTTTGTTGCAGTAAACAGACAAACACACTGGCATGTAACAACAATAACGTGCTGTAATTAAGACACATGTTGCATGGTGCACTGAATGTGAGTGCTGACAGGTGTTTCTTAGCAACCACTGTCAGACATTAGCGGGCATCGCAGACATCAGAGGCAAAAGCAATTCTACACAAGGTTTTTTTTTGTTTTGTTTTGAGACAGTGACGTTCTACTCGTTTTATTTGCACTGCATCTTTTTCAGTTTTTAAAAGTTCAATGGTTGTAACAATTTTTGCTGATTCTTGTCTTGGTAAAAATATGAACATACAATATCCCAAAATGGAAGGTGATAGCTTTCATGCTTTGTATCTGACAATTTACAATTTTCAATTATACAAAAACAGAAAAATCAGCGCCACAATTCGACTAAATTTGGTAGAAAAATATATTACGTTATTTCTTTTTCTCTATGCAGCAAATATTTCAATGTTTAACTCGTTGTTTCAGCTAGGGACTTAATATTGCCAATAAACACTGCACCTCTTGATGCATTGGAGTTATTTTTGCGTGCTGTTATTTTTTGTTATTGGAAATTCAACAGTGTACAAAGGAGCCTGACACCACTTATGGAGAAAGGGCTCTCAGTACTTTCTACTGTATGTAAAGTACAGACAACACAGAGTAACAAAACAAGGATGTACAGTGCTAATGGTAGGTCACACATTTCACAGCGATATCTCTGTCAGGTTGAAAACTCATGTGCAGTGTACGGCGTACTGTGTTGTGTACAAGTATAACAATTAAAATAGACTGACCTCCATTTGTGACATACCTTGCTAAATACAAGACTGATTTATCTAAAAACTCCCATCAAAGGTCAGCACAGCAGAAGCACGCCATTACCTTCAATCCATCATTGACAAGTTGACACTCACTGCAATGACCCTGCTAGGCTAATGTGTGTGCATCAGTTAAAATACTATTAGACAACCAAACTATGGAACCTGGATTGATGCAATCCAGTTATGAAGTGAACTTAGTTACTGTGGGACTTTGACGATGGAACATCCAAGCCTGGAGGATGCTGTCCCTCTAATTCTGTGCTGGTACGCAATGTGAGCTAAATCTGAGGTAAGCTATAAAATGTTGACCGTGATGACAACTGTAATGACAATTAATGTAAGTGAATAAAAAACTTCTAAAAGGACTGAAAAACATCTACTGAAGCTTACAATATAAATTGGAGTGCTTATTCCAGTAGAATAAATAAGAAACTATTCAAATTTAAATAACAATGGTTGAAAGGGAACAAAGGCAACTGCAAAGTGAAATTAAAAGTGAAATCCTTTTGCAAAATGCACGTACTGCACCCTGTCGAGTTTAATACGAGCAGCAGGTTAACGTGCAATTTTATTATTTTCTGTCTAAATTGATTTGACCTAATATGATTAATAATTGGATCTCTTTCGTGTCTGGAAAGATCACATGAAGCAGCCTGCTGTTCATTTCACTGAATACATTAGCAATAAAAAAAAAAAAAATAAAAAAAAAAACTTCAAGTGACTTTATTTTAAACTTCGCCATCACCACAAAACAAAGGGTCCCTCTATGAAACGATGAGGGTTATATAGTTGGCTTTAAATTTAACCTCCAAGTCGTGAATGTGATCCAAACTGCAGGGATATGTCAGCTGGCACAAAGTACACTGAACTAACACAGCATGCTTTGAATACTATCAGATGTCTATGGAGGCCACCACTGTCATGTGCATCCCTTGGAATCTGTACCAGTTAATGCTTCTGCTGTGTTTCTCAGAAAACCGTTTGCTTTTATTCCCACTTGTAGGCGGTGCTTTGTTCTACACACGTCTGAGAATGCCACGGTCAGCTGGAACATAAAATTACTGACCCTAGAGTACATAATAGAGCCAGAAAGCATACTGCAGTTTCCAAATGCAATCTTTCAATTAGCGTTTCTTGAGCTAATTATGCAGGATAATAGTGCACAACATCTCTGATGAAAGGGAATCTGTTGTTCCTCCTGCTGCCCTGCAGCTGGCGGGACATAGAGCGTGCCATAGAGCCACTCAGACCACCACGGATAATACGTGAAACGGATCTGCTTCAGATCCAAAGCAGGTCTCCTGGTATACTCAGAGGGGTACTGCTAATCCAAAACAAATAATATTAAACATGAGCTAATGAAACACTACTAAAACACTGTCTCATAGTGACTGGTATGATGTGAAGGATAGAAAATGACAGAATCAACGGGGGGGAAAAATGAAAAATGGCTTACATATAAGCTATGTGTCTACACAAATTAACTGTGTCTTTAAAGCTTCATTATAAGATATCCTTGCTAATAACAAGAAATAAAATAAGCCCTTAATGTGTAATAATTGAAGCCTAATGCTGCAGATCCCACTGAGAATCAGCGCCATACCCTGAAGCTCTCGCTGCACTTTGTTTTGGCTCGTTGGTCCATACAGCCCCAGTGGCTCTCACAAAGACTGACACAAAGCTTTATGCAGCTGCATCAAGGTCACAAGATTACACAAGCTTGATGTACACTCCACGCATAAAATCGACAAGTGCCAAAGATGAAGAGGGACTGGTGAGGAGGACAAACGAACCAAAATAAACAAAAAAAAAAAAAAAAAAACGCTAACGTTTTCTCAGGAGAGGGAGCAGCGAACAGGAGCTAATAGACAAGCTAAGGGAATGTGTCGCCTATTTTGGATTGAATCTGCTGTTCGAACATCTGTAACAGACGTTATATCATAACAAGTACTAAGAAGAGGAGGGTCTTAAGGGGAATGGGATCAGATCTGTGGGATTTTATTTGACTACCTAAGACGTTTTGAATTACCACCAGCAATGTTAGAACTGCAAATGTGAGTTTGGTTTTTTTTTCTAACTTTAATCTAAAAATAAACCTCTGACCCTGACATCACTGTATTAAAACCAACATTAGTACGGATTTGTATGACGGTTATTGGTTGATACAATGTATTCCATCTAACCCTGATCCACCAAAATCTTACTTTATTTCTCACAACAGCCCAGGTACATTTTCACTGTTGCTTCTCCAGGGCAGCCCCACACATTGAGCCTATTAGGCCGACAGCAGGGATCATTTGTGTAAGACATTCTTTGAGACATTCCGTAAAAAAATATAAATATTACATGTTTGTGTTCTTTGTTTCAGAGTCGAACAAGTTCCTGTTGAAAGTCTCTTCGCAGAACTCGACACTCCCCGCAGTGCACTTCTGCCCTATTACATCTCCCCATTTAGCCCAGCAGGGGAGCAGAATGAATAAAACCTTTTTCATGCAGGAAAATATTGATAGAAGAGAGAAAACCAAACACCTTCTTATCTGAGGGCAAAAAATGCGTTAAAGAATCTGATGTTGTCAAACTGCAGCAGAGTCTAACTCTAACTTCTCTTCAAATGGAAAGTCAGTCCTTTATAAATATAAAGTTTTATTTCTCATATGAATTCATTAATTCATCTTTGACCGCTTATCCGTTTCTGGGTGGTGCTGGAGCCAATCCCAGCTCGCACTGGGTGAGGGTGGGGCACACACTGGACAGGTCACCAGTCCGTCAAAGGGCCAACACACATACGGAGACATACGGAGATGAACAACCACTCACTCACACTCAGACCTACAGACAATTTAGAGCCACCAGTTAACCCAAACACGCACGTCTTTGGGCAGTGGGAGGAAACCAGGGTACCCAGAGGAAACCCAGAGGGAGAACGTGCAAACTCCATACAGAAAAGCCCCAGGCCGGGAACCGAGCCCGAGACCTTCTTGTTGTGGGGAAAATGTGCTGACCACAATGCCGCCGGGCTGCCTCATGCATTTATGAAGTAAAAATATTCCAATGCCAAATCAATTTTTATGGTACTTCTTTACGCCCATATGACATTCGTCTTTAAGTTCAAAGTATTGTAATCTTAGTGTTACAGCACTAATGAGTTCACTCTTCAATGAAAATAGAAAATATGAACCAACTTAAGCGATTTTCTTAACATATTGCTGATATCACCAAATTGTCACTCCTGCCTGCAGCAAAAAGAGTAAAAGGAGATAGCGGTATTCAAAAGGTTATACTGAAGGTGAAAATTGAATATAAATGTCTCATTACTGTAAGTGCTAATACACAACTTTCTGTGTTTATTACCCACCACATCCATTTCTACATAACTGAACAAAAAAATGACTTACCGATGTACAGATTCCACTCTGGATCAAGGTCAGCTTGATTGGCCAGGCAGCCCTTCATGACATTCAGACAGTAGTTCTTACAGGCTTTAACTGCTGGCATGCCCTGACAAAAAGGGCAGTACAGCATCTTTGTCAGCGCTCGTGTGCATGCTGGAGTGCTGCTTACCTGTAAGAGACAGAGAGTGTGAAATTAGCACCTGGACAGACCCATTGAAATCCACCATCCTTTAAATTATACCCTGTCACTTGTAAACAGCCATGTGGATAATGTGCTTTTTGCAATCTCCCTCTCCTGCATTTCCAATGTATTTCGCCGAAGATTTGTGCTGCTGTGTACATTCACGAATGTCGCCAAAGCTCGAAAGTGAAAGTCAGAGAGTGTCTGCTGAACAAAAAATGTTTTATCAGATCCAATCGCTGTCAATCACAGTGACAGTCATATTTGGCCTGCTTTTAAATGCCAAAACTAAATGAAAACAAATATATTCCTTTGTCTGTTCTTCAGTCAGGTTTTGCCTGGCAGGTATTTTGCTCCTGATTTACTTTCTTTATGTCCCTTTTTCCCCTCCATGTTGTATTTTTTCTGATTTCACATACCAAAAAGATATGATGTTATTCTGTGACAGGTGGGCTTTGAAGATGGCACGACAGCCTCATTAGTCATAGAGTTGTAAACACACATTCAAAAAAAAAAAAAAAAAAAGCTAGTAGAATAGTAAATACTATCACAGATGTGAAATGTGTTATCACAGAGAATGAGTCCACAGCAATAAAATCTGAAAGACAGAAAGCATAAATAAGCAATAGGCCAAAAGCTGCAAACAAAACGCCTTAAAATTTGTACTTTCTACGTTATATTGTTGTAAAGAATGTCTGACCATTTGATACATATTAAACTAATAAAAGTTCCAGGTTTAGCTCCATCCTACTGCAGCATCCTAGTTCGGCAATTGCCATTTTCGCGTAGTTTTGGTCACAAGAATCTGAAGATTTTCTGAGAGGGCGAAAGATAAAGACTGCATAACCATGAAGTTTAACAATCAGCTGTGGTCATAATTGAGTGTTTCAATGCCTTCTTTTTTCCCCCCATGCCAAAGCTACACACTATGCTGCACAACCCCCAGCACTGAGTGCTTTCAACCATTTCCCAAGACTGATTTATTTTAGGGAGAAGTAGGATGTGCAAACGTAGACATACTTTTGGCAGAAAAGATAAATTAGATACATTTGCAGCTTAATTAGACTCACATTAAATTATAAGGATTCAGTGAATTCAGATTCTTTTCTTGAAACAGTTTCATTAGATGAGTGAAGGCTGTGCGCTGTATAAAATTGATGATTGCTTGAGATCGTTTCCAGTAACTCCAACATACTTTGTTTGACTGGTGGGACCTCGATGTGCTGTAGGTCAAGACTTACTCAAACTTATGCTATTTATGCCTCATTCAGGAGATGTGATGGTGAAGAAAAACACCCACAGAGCAAGTGGACAAAGCTGGCCATTGGCTGGATCAGCTGCTCTGCTGTATTATATCCAAAGTGCAATACCTTATCAGCGTTTTGCCGTGTGTGAGCTTCTATAGCGGTATTTGAGATAGCAAATACAAGCTTGACTGCATGACCTACTAAAACTGATTTTATTACATGATTTTCCGAGGAGCATGCAGCACTCAACACTCTTACTCTCTGCACTCAAATGTGTGCACTCTTAAGCCCTGTCAAGACGTTTGAAATGAAAGCTCCTGGGTCACAGCTAATGGATTTGTTTTTTTTTTTTTTAAAGTGTTCCATAAAGCACCAACAAGCATCTTAATAAGCATCTTTCAGGCTGAAAATCTGCCGTTTAATACTGCACCCCGAGTTGCAATGGAAGCATTTCTTAATGTCTTAAAGAAACCAAATCAATAGCAAGCATCCACAGTGTTGCACTGAGGAAGGCGTTTGAGGACACGGTAGAAGATGCATACACTAAATGAAATGCTGAATGAACACAATGTAAATACTGTGACAGGAATGTGAATATGCATCAAGTTGTAGACAAAACATCATCATTTTCATACTTGGGTGAGAAAAACGATGGAAATGAAGGCTGATGCAACTGCAGAGCAAAGAAAGCAATATTTTAATCTTTACCCTCAAAACAGTGCAGACACCTCAACTAAGACCTTGTTAAATTGTCAAAAAAGCTTTTATATATATATATATATTTTTTTTTTTATCCAACTTTTGCGCATGTTGATTGGTTATTGTGAGGTTTGAGGGAAAAAAATGGCTTGTTTAGGTTCAGGAAACTACTGTGGTTTGAATTATAGCAAGAAGGAACTTCCCTAAAGTCATAATCTGGTTATTTGATGTGGGGTTACACAAGGACAACTCTAACTCCATAGTCACTGTATTAACTGCAGTATATACACAGTTCAGTGCAAGTGATGGACTGTAAGCATGTAAGTGAGAGAGAGAGCGAGAGAGGGAAAAAAAACAAATAAAAAACAAATAAAAAACAAACAAACAAACAAACACCTGAATGTAACCATTTCATTGTTGTATGTCCTCGTCATGGCTTGTCATGCAAAGGAAAATTGGCTGTTTTGTGTGCAAAGGGTGTGAAGAATTTCAAGGCAACACATGAACTGAAATCCAATCAAGGACAAGAATAAGACATGGAAAGAAAAGGGAAGGTGTATTGAATAACGATAAAACGAGAGAATTTAATGGCGAGAGAACTAAGTGGGAAAAGATGGGAAAGTTGGGAGTGAAAATATAAACTAAACTTTGATAACAAGGAGGAACAAATCGTATTTTGCAACTTGAAAAATTGCACAAAAACGCACAAGCAGCATCAGCATGTGCATCTTCAACTCAGAAAGCTAATCTGTGCGGTAGAAGGCTGTTATGGGTGTGGTTGTGTGCAGGAGTACAGCAATTACTCCAAAGGAAAAGTTATTATTTATTATTCCAAAAACTCGTACACATGAACTATTTCTTTTCTTCAGAACATTTGTGGCTAAAATCCATCTTTTCTTTTCAGCTGACTTTGGACGAGTACCTCACATGACCCCACGTCAACACATCCCCCTCAACCTCTCCTGCGAACCAAACACTCACTGTATGTATCAATTCACCACAATTATTTCTTTGCTTCCACCATAATTATCAGCTGGACAGTGAAACATTACCAGGAGGTCATAATATGCTACTTACACAGATGAACTGTGTTTTCTCTCCAAAATGACCTACGAGCTAAATTATTCTCATTGTTGAGCAACTTTTGACCTCCATGAGCTCCACTAAACATTTCTCTCTCTCTGCACTTTCATCCCTTCCTCACGAGCAAAAGTTTCAACCCGTCCACTGATTTCTGTTCTGCCACTGCTTTCCTTAAATCCCACAAAGGTTTTTTTTTTTGCTGCTGCAATAGTCAGCACCCCACCCAATTTTTTCAACTTGTTTTTAATGTGGCCAGAGCTCCTCTTATCGTCTGAAACTGATGAATACTTTTGTTCCTGCTTTCATCAGGTCGGTTTTGCCAGTAAATGGGCTTCTTTTCTTCACTGTTTTTAAATGTCTGATACGCTCCTGCAAAATGTCACCCTTTCTTCCTCGCCCAGGAATATTTGCCGCTGTACCATGAGGTTTTAAACTTGTGTAGGCTTCTACCAACCACTTCTCTCGGCACTTTAAATGTCTTCCTCTAATGGCTGAATTTTTGAAGTGATGAAATAATTTATTCCCTTTGCTTTTGAGACAGGTTTTTTTTTTTTTTTTTTTTTTTTAATCTTTGCTACATTTACAACAATGTTTTGCACCTTAGATAACTAAGATTTATGTGTTCTTCAAAGTTCAAAAATTTGATTGCCTTACAAGAAGCAAGCGATAAAAAAATAAATAACCCTGGTTCCTAAACCCTTTGATACTCAGCAGGGTTAAATTAGTTTGGTTAAACTGTACATGTCTACATGGAACATCCGGATTATTGTGATGTTATTGCTAAGCAACCACAGGCACATTTGATAATTAGCTTTCAGTTAGGGTGAGGGTTATTTTATTTTTAGGGCTTGGCTATTGCACAACTCTTCTGAAGACATGCGACTACACCATCTGAAGTACTTATGTAGTTCATATGATTTATCTACAGCTGAATTTGCCATTGCTGGTGCACACACCATGTCACACAAACTAACTGGTGAGAGATAGTTTATGTAGACCATCGTAAAACCACACCAAAATCACAGGTCTATCCCATTTCTCAACACAAAAGTGAATACAGTGTTGCAAATTATGGATAGCAAAAAGATAATTGTTACCTTTATTATCTATATAAAAAAATAACAAGGTGACAGGCTATACCGTTATTACTGTCTCCATGAATAGTAATTGTAAAAATGATACGATTCATCATTTATCATTGATATGATGGCATATTTACACTGCCACACAAATGTCTGACTGGTAGTGTAAATATGAATATGATTTTTTTTATAATAATAATCATTATTATTATTGTTGTTAAACCGTCATATTTCAACTTCCAAGTATGTCAGCAAAGCAACAGCCCAGGTGTTAACTTTTGTTTTTTCCATTTAATCAACACGTTTGTACCTGTTATATACCTTGTCATCTTCCGACAGTCTGTGTGCTCTGATTAATAATCGTGTTCTTCCGTCGTCTTTTTGTTTCCCATAGGAGACAGAATCAACAGCCAGGCACATAATTATAAGATTTTTGTCACTTCACATAATCAGACGCAGATGTACTGTACTTTTTGGCTAATGATCTGGAATAAGTTTGAGCTTTGTTTGTGAGATGCAAACTCTAGAGACGCATTTCTGCTTCCTCAAAGCTCTGCTGAGTTTTGTGGTTTATCTCTTAAGCTGTGAAAAGAAATAAAGAATGACATCATCTTCTTTAATTCAATATATACCCCAGCAGCAATAAACATAGCTGTCACATCTTAGAGATGCTGTGCAACAGACACCTCTAGCAGGGTGTCTTATTTCATTATGCCTACACCCAATCCCTCATGATGAGTTTATACCCTGGGGATCAAAGGGCTGCAGTCCCAGACACATGACCCGGATCTCAGGTCCCACTGAAATGTCAAGAGGTGAGGCTGGGACATGCCGGCTTGTAATAAACGCGGGGTGTAACGAAGTAAACGCATACTAACAACACATCCTCCTTGGCTGCTTCTAGATGAGCCTCCCCACTACTACTGGTGAGGGTGGGGGAACTGATACGGATGGTGACAAGAGCGTGTTTAAAGTTCAACAAGTGCGCTGGGACTAACAGCTTAGTGTTTTGCCACTGATGATTACGAGGGTTGCTATATTTGTATTGGCCGATTCATCTGCACTTAAAGCAGCTCCATAAATATTTATAACAGTTTTGATTGTCCAATCCAATTGATATTAATACAGCAGTGAAAAGAAACCATAGTGGCTGGAGGAATTAGTAATGTAGCGCTTTTAGGGCTTCTCTCAACCCACAAATAGGTTCGCAGAAGCAGCCCTGTTGTTGAGGCTTGATAAATCCAAGCCTTAGCATTTTGCTTTTCATTTAATCTAGCTGTACTTGATCAAAATTACAAACACAGAACGCCATGATACGCTGTGTTAAGATTACAACCGCATCAAGGATAGCGTAGTTCTAAGGCTACAGCATGAATAATGGCTTCTATCGCAGCTAGACAAACATTAGGCAAGAGAGCAATAAACAGTAATGGAAGGAATTTCATTCTTCTCCCTTTTCACTGTTTGGGCATTTGCCCAGAGTAATCCACGTACCCTTCACCAACTCTTTCTAGACAGTACCTGAAAAAAAGGCGCCTTGGGCCCAAACTTTCTGAAGATATACAACAACAGAGCCCACATTAGTCAGAGAAGAATCTGGCAGGGGTTTGTACGTGTGAAAAACCCAGGGGAAATGTGTGCAGAAAAAGCAAACAAGACCTTGGGCTTGTTAAAATTGTGTGGATACAGAGCAGGTCCTAACTCAGCAAAGGTCAAACAATGAATATTTTCATTTAGAATCAGTAATGTGAAATTAAGTTTGAATTGACAGAAACAAGCATGTGAGTGGGGGTTTTTTAATTGCAATTAAATTTGAACATTTACCTTAGACACTCTCATGGCCACTTCCCGACCGACAGAGAGCCCTTGGACAAATGTGCGTGCAGCGATGAATGCCCGGGTAACTTGAGCCTTGAGCTTCCTGGGCACGTCTCCAAAGGGCTTGAGTTGGTCGGTGTACTTACTGATACACTCCAGATAGTCCTCAGTGATGATGTACTGGGAGTTGAGCAGGGTGAACATGCGCTCCAGTAGCCGCGACCAAAAGTCATTAAGCATTTCCTCCAGGTTAACGTTTCCTCCTGTGTAATAGCGCTTCAGCTCAGCAAACAAATTCTCAAAGACCTCTGAGTTCTGCATGTAAGGCTTTCCATAAGTCCTCACGAACATCTCGTTCAAAGACCTCTCTGTGTTCTCCAGCAGCTCCAGGAAGAATTCTGTGTTATGAGGAAATAAAAATGTGTTACTGAAGACATCAAACATTTCTTCTTCCATATTCTATATAAAAAGGACTCAGTGTATGGCAGTCATTGATATAACAGCATAAGATGCAAAAGTAACCCTCTTTACATTTGTGATTAAAATAGAAATATATAAAAATTCCATTAAACGTTGCTGATTGCAAGTCGAAATGCTCTGTAGAAGGAAGCTTGCCTGATTGCAAAAAAAAAAAAAAAAAAAAAAAAAAAAAAATCAAAACACCAATAGCAAATCATCTAGGATGTTGATTTCACTTTGAAGATGCCTCACAGCATTGTCAGTTTTTATCTGCAATACTCTACTTTTGACATTGCAATAGGAGCCTACCTCATATATTTATGGAAAGCAATAAGTTCAGTGTTTGCAGTGCATGTGGTCTGTATTGCCCATAGCTTGCCTTTGAAGCCCAAATACATGTGTGTACCTTAATATATACTAGTGAATGATTTTATTTACAGCCTCCGACGGGAGCAATGCCCCACATGCCGGAAACATCAGATTTTCATATGCTGTTCTATAAATTATGTCTCGGTAACATGCTGATTAAACAATACGGTTTGGCTGTAGGGTTTGCAGCCATTCTACATTTTCCTTTTAGGCACCATGTTGTTTGCCTTATGACCTCTATGAATAAGCCAGAAAGTGAGATGAGATGATAATATTTCTGGCCATCTGCTATTCACAATGATAGCTCTGGCTTTCAAGGACCAAGATTAAAATTTAAATAGGCTTCAAAGCTGCAAAGTGAAATAGTTCACGACAATTCAGAGGAGACTCCAATCTTATGAAGGATACTGGAAAAGAAAGTCTTTTATATTCCTAAATTATTGTGTTTTTACAGGCCAGTAAATCCAATCCAATACTTTAAAGCAGGATTAATGATTTTTTTTTTTTTTTGAGAGGCCACTTGGAGGTATTGGAAAAGCAATACACATATATTGTCCTATCCAATTTATGTAGCGAACTTTTGTCCATTTACACTTCAGCCAGACGCATTAGCATTTCTTTGGAGCCCCATTTCTGGACAACATAAATTTTTAAAGCCCAATATTTAACCCACAAAACCATGCAAACGCTTCAACATTGAAAGTAGTTTCTCTGTGGAGTTGTGACCGAAAACGACATCTTTCACCATCACACACAGTCACTGAATTAATAATTAAAAATCAGGAGGTTTGTGGGCGGTCCTTTGAACAGCAGATGAAGTTGTGGACAGTTAACAGTGTGCAGATGTTGAAGTATACTAGGTGAAACATAAATTTTACAGTAACTACAATCCTTGTATATCTCACAATATGTTTTGAATCTACCAGCAATCGGCCCGAATGACCACGCACGTCTTTTCTGTTCATATACAATTTGTCCCTGCCGTTTGTTAAGGCCTATATACAATCAGGGGAGCGTACACACGGGCATTTTATATCATGGCAACGCTAAGCACAAAAGCTATCCGATTAGGTAGAAGAACTTGGGTCGAGATAAGTACTTCCTAACATTTGAGGACTTTCATTTAATCATAAAACACACACATTTCGTTCATCTGTCCTGACATGAACTTTGTCGCTCTGATTCCATCCACTGATCTCCTCCTAATTAGGATTAAATGTTAGAGGTGGGTCTCCTCCCAAATGACTATCTGAAACGCAGCTGTAAACCAGTTCATGGCACCTATTATGTCACACGGCATTCTCTGAACACATGACACTCCGAGATGCATCTGGCACCACTGAGCCACGCACATTACATGCACTTATCAGAATGGCCCTGAAAAGCCATAATGGCTTTGAAGTGGTCATTAGTGCTCAGAAATGCAGGTGAAATTACAGATTAGAGAAGCAGAGAAACGAAATGGCATGATTGTCTATGCTATCACTGCAACTCACATCTGATTAGACATATGTTGCTAACCGAAGATGAAGTAAAATGTAGGAAAATCTGATAAAAAGGAACATTATACAATTTTCAAAGATGCTTTTACTTTTGTTCAAATAATGACTTTATAGTCCTTTCGTGTGTACACGATAGTGCACGGGATTAGTGGCAATGACGGTTTGATTATTTACTTGACTATAGAGTGAATGAAAAACAGTGAAAAGTGAGCAGCTGCTTGAATATGCAAAGCTTCAAGCATGATTTACACCTCTGCTAATGTTTTGCTATGAAAACAGTCAACGGTGTTGAGCAACCTGCACACTGATTAATGTTCACTTCATTACTAATTTTATTTAAAAAGGTGCAGCTTAGAAAAAAAAAAAAAAAAATTCATATGACATTATCTCAGCTGACAGCTTCGGCTGTCAACTACGATATTAATTTAATAGGAAAAAAGTAATTAAGGCAAACTGCATTGTCAGTGTGGACAGTATAGATAATGTAATTCTAACCTCTGTATTGGAGTGATTACAGTTAATAATTACATTAAGTGTGGTTGGTGCAATTCAGTGCCTAAAATATCCATATTTATATAAAAAAAGAAATCTTAATCTTATTAGTGAAATTTCATGAGAGGGAGCACAAATTTAGTGAAATGTCAGGGGCTAAAAATGAACAGGAAAGCTTACATAAATCCTTAACACATGGTAGTAATTAAGATGTCTGTCCAAAAGAAAGGCTGTGGGAGCGGCAAAGAGTGGATGGTGAAGCTGAAAAGCTAGACAGGGCCAATTCTTATACAGCCCAACTGCAGGGAGTTCATTACGTCTCAGTGATAAAGCTCAGTTTGCCTCCTATTCCTCACCTTTCACAGAGCGAGTTACACAGAGCCATCCTCTCTGCCGTGAAGAGAGAATGTGTGTGTGTGTGCGGCGGTGCTTCCACAGGTGCCTGCTCTCACAGAAACCTACTGATGGATGCTCCCTTAGATGTCAGAAATGTCAGCAGTGTGTGCCAGCAATCTGACTTGATTTGGTCTCTTGTTCATCTTTATTTGCCAAAAAAACGTGTCCTCAGTAAAACCTTTACGAATGACTCACCCCTTCTGCAGTAAGAAATTAATGTCTGCAGCGGCTTCATTGGTGAATTATATGCAACAACACGTCTGAGACGAGACACCGTTGAAGACTAATATATGTTGGCCTGCGAAATTGGCAGTGAATTGGATTGTTTTATACTTTACACTTGAAATATTGTGGAACTGCTCACAGATCCCATATCAACACAACAAGCAGGAAATTATTTCTCTTTTGCGAGTAGAAAATGAGGCATTCCTTCAGAAACTAATCCATACTAAAATTTCACCATATAGCTCTTGAAGTGAAGTTTGAGTTGAAGAGAGGAAGCCGAATACACTCAAAGACAATAATTAATTTAATACAACGTTTGCTGTCTCCTTTGCAAAACACTTTGCTGCAAGCGGAGCATTGCAGGATCTATGTGGAATTTATTAGTGGAGCTACCCTGTGTAAACTCAAAATATGACATTGTTGGCCGTCATCCAGCATCCAATGCCGCCAGCAGTCAGGGCCTTCTCCGACAGGACCGCAGCCCACCTCTCACTTTAGGATTATTCAAAACTGCACAAAACAAAGTGCACGTATAAGTTGGCAGCCTCTTTGAGCTCTCGTGTCTGCACGGGAAACTGAAGCTGGCATTTTTTCTGTCAAAACCTTTGAATAGCACATGTAAATCGTAAGATGGGTCACTGATGGGTCTGACAGGAAGTATTAGTCTTTCGAGAGCTGCTTTGAGTGTTCCGCAGCTGCAGAGGACATGACATGTTGTTAATCTCTGTTACGTGCCTATTGAGACTGACAGTTAAAAGCACAATGATTCAACGGAAAGCCTACAGCTGATAAATAAAAAAGGGAATGATATGCTGCTGAGTCCAGGCACAGATAACCAACAAAAACTTTCATGTAATCCACCAATTAATTTAAATTTATAATCCTGCTATTGTGAACACTTTGTTCTGTACTACTCATCTTCACCTTGATCTAGATTGTACAGTTGCCCTAATTTGAAACAATTATAAGTATTGAGCCCAGACTTTAACAGGGCAAATGGGAGCATATCAACAGGAGGCCTCTTACCCTAATATAACCAATGAAGTCATTAGACATAAAGGCCTGGCTTTATTAATAGCTGCCTCAAAGATGGGCCTCTTACCTTCTGCTGTTGAGATGAATAAATGGCCCTGTAAATGTATTTGTGATATTACTGTACATATATAAATAAATCGGAATATTTAAGTCCATATACAAGGTTATTTTTGATGATAGAAATGAAGGAAAATGTAAATGTAATGTAAAAAGAAAAGGCAAAAAGCAGTCGGAATCCATCAGTAGTTAGAAAGTAATTCTACCTCCCATCTGTGCAAATTAATATCGACTAGGTTAGTACACATTAATGGGCTATAAAAAGATTTTTTTGTCACCAGGGTGTCACACCAGATATCTCATGATGGATAAGACCTCTCCCTAGACCTTTGCAAATTGATTCTCACTGGAAATGGTTGCAGGTGTATTTCAGAACTTCTTAGCCCAATAGCCAAGGACCACTTAGAGAGAGCTCCAGAAAATTGTCACAGAAAAAAAAAAAAAATAAATAAATAAAAAAAATAGGCTATCCACTCCAACGCCTTGGATTCAATGCCCACTCATCCAGCAAGACTCCATTACTAAAGAAAAAGCATCTTGAAGCTGGTTTAAAGTTCGCAACAGACCATTTGGACAAGCTGGGACCAGAGTGTAGTCCTGCCAGTCAAGGAAAAAAAAATTATATATATATAGAAAATTTGACTTTTTTGCTGTCATACACACCATGTTTGGAGGACAAATGGCACTCCACATCAGCCAAAAAAATAAAAAAGCACTACACCAACAGTGAAGTTTGCAGGTGGAAACATCATGCCATGGGGCTATTTCTCATTTTGTTTGTACAAGCAGATGGGAACAATGAATGGGGGTTCCTGAAATGACTCTCCTGGCATCCATCAGGAGGATGGGAATTAGACGTGAGAGGATCTTCCTGCAAGACAATGATCCAAAACATAAAGCTCCCCTTCTATGGGATCCAGAGAAAGAAAATGAAGCTGTTAAAAGTGCCCAGTCAATCGCCTGACTTAAATCTATTCAAGCGTCTGAGGGAGGAACTATAGATCAGGGTTCATGAGAGGGTCCCCTCGGGAAATCTGAGAATTAAAGACAATCTGTCACACCGCAGAGCAACGCTGCGAATTAGTTTCTTTATACAGGAAGCGTCTTGAAGCTGTCAGTACAAGCAAATGCTTCTCCACTAAGTATTAAATAAGCTTTAGCTGGTGTATTGAACACTTTTTTTTTTACTGTTCCATTCCACCTCATTAGACTGAACTTTATGGACTTAAATGCTTTGATTTATTTATGTGTGTGGATTTCTTGCATTTGTAAAAAAATTTATTTGCAGCCTCATTGCAAATATATCTGCTGGGGAAAAAAACTCATCGGTGTAAATTTTAATACATAAAGAAGCGGTTTATAATGTGAACTTGAATTAGTGTCTTACATAAAAACTCCAGTGAAAATTTCTAAACCAACAAGAGTGCATATAATATGCCGAATTTCCAAAAGAATCAGAACATGTGAGGAAGTGTTACAGTCCTAGATGTTTTCTAAGTAAAATTTCTACAGTGTATTGTAGAATTTTTGAACCCTGCACACACGGCCCGGATTGTTCAGTCGGGCTTTTTAGCAAAAGACTCATTTCGCTGAACCAGCATGCCCTTTTCAGCACTACCCAGCTTCACATTCATCTACACCTGGTATCCAGCCAGCACAGCACAGTCTTCTATGGTTGGCAGCTTGTTTGTAGTAATTCTGGTTTAAGTGCTCTGCTCAAGGGCATCTCAACAATGGCTGCTAAGGGGGGGAGAGAATTCACGTTTTATATTCTTGCGCAAGTATATAAAACGTATTCAACAACCTTCCAATAACATATCATTGCGCGAGGCTGCAAATATAAAGCTCAATTTGAGATGGTGGAGCACATTAATGCTCTGCAAGGACACCCAGAACCCTGGTGTTATAGTCAGAAGCCCCACCACTGATTAGCAATTAAGCCCCCCCCCCCTCCTGATATAGTCTTTAATAAGCAAGAGAGGGAGCCAAATCTTTCCTGTGGTTTCCTGTGGCTTCTGATGCATATTTTGATGAAAACAATAAGAAGATTGAAACGTGCCATTTTATCAAAAAGCTTACACATATGATTTGGAGGAAATGTTGTTGTTTTTTTGTTTTTAGGTGGTTCTGTTTCTCTCTTAGAGCCACACAGCTGTACTACAGTATGTAGCTGGCTTGTTGTGGATATTCCTGCATTTCTACCTCAGACTTGGCAGAGTTGAGACTGCGCCCTCTCACTGTGACACATAGGCTGCGGTGTCAGGTACGCGTGGGCTGGCCGGCTACTGCCAGCCACGCTAACTCTCATCACCAACTCTGCATAAAGAGAGGGAAATGTACACATAATGACTCCGTGTAGGCGGCACGCCGGAGCCAGGTGCAAAATAGGTGGTAAAGTGCATCTCAATGAACTTACATTCCTGTATTGTTTGGATCTTTAGCTATACATTCTGGCACTGTATCAAGACCAACACACTTATTTCAGTAAAAAGGAACACAGACCCAAAATGAAAAATACAGATTCCTAAATAAATAACTGCTGAAGTAGAAAGTATGCTGTATTCTTTGTTTTCCTTTCTTCTTCTTCTTCTTCTTTTTATTTTTCCAATGGCTCTGGTTTGTTAAATTTGATATCCCCTGCTTACCAACTGCACAACTTCTAACACTCAGATTCAATTAATGACATATATACGTACACAGATTAAATTTAAATCTGCCAAGAAATACTTCATATTTCCCGAGTGAGGTGGCCAGTCAACAACCTCAGCAGACACTGAGTCTCCAGACATTGGAGGTTCTTTGGAGTTGCAACCTGCATATAACATCTGCTTTGACCCTGATGAAATTATGGAGAGTGGCAGCAAACCCCAGGAGGGAGAGGGGCGCCTGGAGTCATGCATCTAAGTGCTGCCGGACAAACCTTATTTCCTCCCTCACTGGAGCCCTCCTTATGACATTCACTATCCTGACAGCAGCTGATCAAAATAACACTTATTTATTTATGCATGCTTCCAGGAATCACATATAAGACCAAGATGTGTGTATTCCTGGGAAAAAAGAAAAGGAAAAAAGAAAAATACAAAATATATTAAGACAACAGACAGCCATCACCCAGGCATTGTGAGACTGAGTTTCTGGGCAATGCACAATCATCTACTGTCACATACTGTAACTCAATATTATTTGTTTAATACAATATGGTGAATGGTTGAAAAGCATGAGGTAGGATGTATGACTGCACTGACTGCTGGGTATTAAATTGCACTATTAAACACTCAAATGTTATTTAGTTGTAACAGATATTAGATTAAATCTATGCTTTAGCCACCCACTTTGATACAAAGATTAGTATTACAGTTTATACTATAAAGCAAACTAGAGTTGAGTGAGTTCCCATTCTGAAGCACAACCATTAAAAAAACAAAAAAAACAAATCAAAATCTGTGAAAACATATACGATGTGTTGTATGATGTGAATATTGTCACTTTTATATTTTTAGCTGGTTTGCCTTGTGTTGCTTATGCACCTGGAATCACCCCAGGGTTAATTTTGACAGGTAACTTTAATTTCTTTTATATTTTTAGTCTTTTCATAAAGATGCCATGTAGCTTCAGTCATAATTTTTGCCTTCTGGAACGCTTACATTTTTCTCTAGTTTTAGTCGACTACACACCATAGTGATTTTAGTCTGACAAAAATTGTAGTAGATTGAGTTAACCATAATCTGAAAGGTTCGGTTTAAGTGCAATGCATTATTTAAAGCGTTTCTCTTGGATCCGTGCTCATCAGGGACATCTTTTAATTTGTTCAAATGGAATGGTATTAAGGTTAAAACATGCAACAGAGACAGGATTTTTTGCTGGTTTTATTAGACAGGGCAGCTTTAAGTGTGATTAACGGAGGTTTCCCTCAGCTTTGTACTACTTACTGTTCAAAACTGTTGCTGGGTTTCCTCTAATATAAACTTTGTTACAGTTGCGGAGAGTGCATCAATAAATAATGATTGCTTATTCTGCCACTTGATGTTTACTTTTACAGAAATTACCTGTTATTTCTGTGAAGGTTGCCAAAGTTTGATTGTTTCAGACAGCTTTGCTTCAGGAGGACTCACTGAAATTAGCAACGAAGTGGCCGTCATAGTAACGACAATGGCCGCTGTCTTCTTCTGTATTATTCCTCATTAATATCATATATTAAGCCAAAAAGAGAATCTAAAAAAAGGAACCATTGTGTTGTCTTCTCCTTTTGAATAGTTTTGTCCTGCCATTCATCTCTAGAAAAAAAAACCAAAAAACTATTCAGTCATCTTTTTGAGGTTTCTGAGTTAAAACGTATTAACGGGCTTGATATTGTATTCCTAATGAACTGTTTGACAATGCTGACAGGTGGCTGTGCTCCACAATTTTCACCTCCACCACCTTTCACCATTGTCCATGCTGATAAGCTTCTGCTCTCCAAACGCTAATCTTGAGAGCTGGAGTGATTATTATTTCTCATTAAAGTGTAACTACGAGGAGCTGACTCCACAGATGGAGAGAGGGAGAGGTTGAGCGAGCCCGCTCCTGTAATGAATGTGTCTGCTCCCGTGGCAGAAACTCAGAGGATGTGCGGCGGTCAAGTCACCACGGCATAAGGACGGGATCACACACAGCACAGGACCAACAAACAACCTTAATAATGCAGAGTTTGGCTCTGTGCTGCTCTTCAAGCCGTCAGTATGCTGTGCTGGAGTGGAGAAGCCACATTTGTCTAATCCAAAAAGAGGCTTCTCCACTCCAAGGCATATTGATGAGATTTTCACATTTCATCTCCTCTTGAGGGAGAGCAGATAAAAATGTACAAATGTACTTTTTTTTTTTTTTTTTTTTTTTTAATGAACGCATACCATGCCCATCCTCTGATTTTTCTTTTTCTAGCATTTGTTCTGCTCTGACTAACCATAAAAAAAAAAGAAAGAAACAAAGCAGTAAAATCAATAAGGATAAAATATGTATTTAAAAAAAGAATTGAAACTTACCATCAAACCTCTGATGTCTGGAAACAAAGGTGCTTCTCAATTCATGACTCGTTTCACCAATGAGATTATCAAAGTCCTCTTTACTCTGCTGACCAAATTTGTCCTCCATTTCCTGGGTGCAACATGTGTTTCCCTGAGGACATACACGGAGATGTTCACCTGCAAAACAGACAAAAATTGTTTTTGTCTTTTGTAGACACCAAAAGTGACACTGACCATCCCCTCTTAATAATTAGAGCACCAAATAATAATATTTGCAAGACTACTGCACCATTTCCCAAATATCCCCCTTCTCCATAGTGCAGCGCTGTCCTTATTCTTGCTTCAATTCATCCAATGCCATCAATATTGGATGCATGATTTTTCTATGAAAGTGATGACTGCTATGCAAATTCACAGGAAACTCAGCTGAGTCACACAAAAATCCAATGCTCTCACTTGCTCTCACTGGATGGATGCTCGGAACTACTCAATATTTGAATTAAAACTTGAAGTTGATAAGGGAATGAGGGATGAGATTTCAGTGTCAATCAATAAGTTGAAAATTTAAAGGGATGGTTTACAAAACAAACAAACACAAAAAGAGGACAAGAACCACTACATGATGAGGACTGCAGTATACGAGCTGGCAAGAAAGGCTACTCTATTTAAAGATAGCAAACCTGAGTTAGGCTAACCTCAGGGAAGGGAAAAATAAAAGCTAAGAGTGGTGTCACGTATGAAGTGTGTGTTCTTGACAGTATTCTAGCTGCTCAATTTTGGAAAATCTGAGGCTTCTTCATAGCACAACTGTTGACTAACTCGAGTGGTGATATAAAAACTACTGCCAGAAGGTTTAAATTACATGTACAGCCGTGTATTTTCTACGTCGCTATGAACTGAGACGTTGTGGTGATGGATGATATATATGGGCAACCTAGCCATTGTCTGACTCTGGCGTAATCAATGCCATCGGATGCTGCACTGAGCTCATGCAACAGCGACAAAGGGTCGAGAAAAAACGTGCTCGTGAACTGAGAGCTCTTGGTAAATCCTTTGTATCAATAAGAAGAGCTGCCTCAATGCTGCGTCACTTCCAAAAAACAAGAAAATACAACACTCTTATTAGGTGTCCGTGAAAGATGGTCAGGCTCTACCTTCTTTTCTTTTTAGGATTTGTGTGGTTTAGAAATTGTCTAGGTCTTTGAAGCCTAGGGATCAGTTCTCTTCAGATGAATGGGAGCACTTTTAAAAAGATCACATCCAGAGGACAGAAAGCTATTCATGATAGGAAGCAGAGCAGGACTGACTGAATCAAAACCCTAACCCCCCCCCTTTAGGGGGGAAATATCAATAGTAGATTGCTCACAGATGTCACACAGTTTCCCAGTGCAATAAAATTGGCCTAAAACAATTCAAAAAATCCAAAGAGGGGCAAAAGGAGGTAAACCGCAGAGATAAAAATGGAATGAGTGACATTTGCACAAGGAAGACCAGGCTTTCATAGCAAAGGAGGACTTTTTTCACTATTGACTGCTGAGAATGCTACCTAAGGGGAGGCAAGTTTACAAGTTGCCCGATGGTGTTAACCCTTCTTGTAGTCATGACAGTTCTAGTGGGGTAATGTATATTCGCACGGTATCCACCGGGTGACCATGTGCTGGCCTCGTCTTGGCCTCGTATTGAATGTGTCAGCGTATGCACAGCATGTGAGTGAATGGGGCTTGTTCATGACCTGTGACCCCATAATGCACCTGGCTAGTGATATGTTAGTCCCTTCCCTTGCAAAATAAATTAGCTTGAGAGAGAGCGCTACAATGGCAATTATTAGGAGTGGGAATATTTTACTGTTTCATGATCCGATTCAAAACGATTTGTAATGATTTCTGCTTCAATCTATAGGTGTGGATGATCTACTCCAGTCTGCTTTGCAAGACAGAATGACAAATGGAGACATTAAAGTGCCTTTTCACATTTATTAACTTTTAAGCTTTTATCCATGCTTAGATGGAATTGTTGCATAAAAGCAATATCACATATTGCTTAAGTAACAAAAATAAAACTGTCACTTTATAAAAACAAAAAAATAAAATAATAATCAATTCCCAGTGGGGGTAACCTGAACATGTCAAGGTTCATTGGTAACAAGTAATGGACTGGGCTATAACAAGGAGCAGCAACCTCCCCAGCTCCGGACCAGACCAGACTAAACCAGACTAGACCAGACCAGAGACCGGACCCCTGCAGAGAGTAGAGGCTCAACCAGATCAGACCCCCCTCCAGAAACTGACACGACATGAATCGATTTTTTTTGGCACATGTGTACTAATTATGAGACAATGCAATTCACGAAGGACAAGATTAAACTCTATTCAACTATCTCAGGAATGAAACAATACAGAGAATGGGGAGTGGAGTACATAAAGCAATAGAACTGAATTATTGCTAAGCTCGCTCTATCACAACTGCAGCTCCCAAACACAGTGTCAGACGTCAAACATGAAATCCATCTCATTTCATACGGGGAAATGGTCATTGGCCACCATTACGAGCATGCACTTCTACCATATTTTTCATTCTTTCTGCCAAGTTAGACATTGTTTCTGTACGGAGTACAACATCCACTGCAGGCTCTTTAACATTACTCTTTTCAACTGTGTGGCTCCTCATTCACCTGAGCAGTAACTAAATCAACCAGGAAGCAGGAAATATTTTTTTTCTTTCACTTTATACGCAATTACAGACTTTTTTTTTTCCAACCACTATAAACAACTTCTGAAAGCAAGTAAATTCACAGTCCACATTTTTATCACTTGCGTATTTACATCTCAGGGCTGCCATTGTCAGATATACATGTGTACAACAACGGAAGCATTTTTATGTAAGTAATGATGTTTTCACTTGGGTTTCTACACCTAATTCATGACACTGAGTGATTATTCGAGTGAATCAAACGTCCTCAGTTTCCATTTTTTCCATTGTCCATTGAGATATTACAAACTCAGTCTGTAACAGCACTTATAGCTGCATTTCACAGTCTAACACTGAATATCACTGTGGGAGGGTAAACACAACAGGACATGAAAACGAAATACAATGACATGGCTATAATGCCACATCAAGATGACTATACATTCTTCGTGAAGACATCAAGGGGGCCATAGTTCAAGTCTAAACTCAACTTGGTTTGGGATCTTTCCTGTGTTCAATTGTATCCTGACTTGTATGGACACTGGACACTCATAGACGCTCGTAGCTTGCCATTACCGATTTCTCTTTCATGCAAAGCACTTCAAAGGGATCAGATTTGTCATAAAAATGCATGTTCCAGGTTCATTGTTGACAATGATCATGGGCTTTCAATCAGAAAAGCAGCTGTAAGCTGATGGCAACTCCAAGATTCTTACTGCATGCAGCCACAGACACATGTAGACGGCGCAGCATTATGGCATGTGAGAAAAATAATTTTACTGTGTGAGGATCTTAAAGTGAGAAATAACCTGAGCAGTACTGAGATTTCTCTGCAGAAAACAGTGACTCAAGGGAAGATATAAAAATGTGAAAAACATCAAATCGCTAAATTTCAAGTACGATGATGATTTATATCTGCCTTTTACTTTTACCAAGTGCTAAGTTTACTAAGTTCAATATTTAACATTTAAACTGCGTCTAGTGACAGCAGTTACATTTAAATGGTGATCAGAAAGTTTAGCAATGAATGTATGAATGCAAAGAAAAGAGCTTTCGAGCAACTGCAAAATAAAAGCAAAATAAGTTCATTTCTCGTGTGTTAATAAACTGAACACAAATGTTACTATTCAACAGGCAGATGATTTTAGACATTATTTTAGCCATGGGTGTTTATTTACCATTAGAATAGAATATTTAAATAGAATTCAATGTGTAATATAAAGCATTCACTTTATTTTACCTGTCTATTTTATAATTTTGGTGTTGTTCCTATTTTCATGAATGCCCCTGAAACCCATGACGGCAAAATCCATCAAATAACCATACGACACCTTACAAATACACACACAGTTTTCTGTAATCAAAATCATTGTGCTGAATCTTGAAATAAATTTCAACATTTACTGTGTTAGCGTTAATTTCCAAAGAAAATGGTATTTTCATGGTTCTGATGAAACAAGAAGATTGCGAGAAAACAAGGCAATATAAGAAATTTACTCACAGTATAATCCACTATGGAAAAAAAAAAAAAAAGAAAAGCTTTGAACTGAGGCAGGGGTCCCCAACCCCGGGCCGCACAGAAAGAGTAAAATTGTTTAAAATGATATGCATTTTATTTTCAATAGTTTTCCGGGTATTTTATTATGAAAAACTGCCACATCGGCCCGCGCCTCCCTGCTGCACTTGACTCCCAGTTGTTTTCCATGCCTCATTAAGTTGGCAAGCTAACGCTTGCAAAAAAGGCCCGCAAACATGGTCGCTGGAGTGTTTGTTTGATAAGGGGAGAAGGAGCCAACGAGGAGACACCAGAGGGGCCTCAAAGAGACAGCAAAAAAGAAAGCGGCATTTAAAAGAAAATATCAAGAGGCCTACTTAAATTACCGTTTTCTTCGGGATGGAATTTAAGTGCAACTGTGTCACTGGTGCGTTCGGGTGGCCAGCTGTTTGGTTAAATGGCTCATAACGCCAGCACCTTAACTGACTGCAAAGCAGGTGAGATATTTATTAACAATCACGTTAGAGTGGCCAAGTCAGAGACATGTTTCTGTAAAGTCCCTCAGGCTACAAATTTTGTGTGCGCCTTTTTTTTACGGAAATGTCAAGAAGGGGAACAAAAATCCATCTTGACATGACAACCCTACTGTGTGCTCCAGCAGTCTCAACAGAGCATAACATCACTTAAAAATGCACTTGTCACACATCAACATATAAGAAGGAGCTTTCAGGGGACTCTGCCACTCAGCAAAGTGCCACGACCTTCCTGGCCAAGGTTAAAACAGCACTGTACTCTCAGAGATAACCCACTACTTGGGAACAGACAACACATTAGCATCAAACAGGATGGGGTATGGACCAAAATGCAATTCTGTCATGAACAATAACACTGCAGTAGTGTCACACACATGAGGATTTGACAACATTTTTCATTATTTAAGCAACATGTTGCATATATTAAACAGAACCAGAGAGAGGGACAGAACCAGTGACAGGTCACCAAAAAGAGTGTCCCTTGGATGTCTAGTCGCCCTAAAATGGATATAACTGATAAAATTCGGATAATAAAATTAGTCATTTCACTTAATTTTTGGAGAAGTGGATCAAATTATATTTATTTCCTGTCTCTTAAGTCGGTGCAGTCGTGAATGCTTGTCACAAGCTTGATATCTTAATAGCACAATCAGTCCAATAGCATTCTCTTACAAAATCAGCTAAACGTCTGAGAATGCTGTCATTATTATCATTAACTTAACTTCTGCGTAACAAGTTGGAAAGACCAGCTGCTGCTCTTCCATAAAAATCTGACTAAAAGCAACAGAGAGATGAGCTTGACCAGATCTTGGATGTGTTTGCTTGGATGGAAACTGTTTTTAAAATAAAAATGTATTTTCTCCTGATATGTCTACCTAACCAAATATAACATAACTTTAGTCTACGGCTAATTGGAAGCTTTTTGTCTTTTATTTTACTTTAATATTTTGGTGACATTGGGGCCATTGAAGTGAACGCATTCAGGCATATCACTGGGTCTCCCAAAGGGTCTAGAAGGTGGTGAAACGTGGCTGCAGGAATTTATTATAAGTGTGATGTCTTTTCTGCCTCTGATGATACTTCTCAGCAAATGCATTCATTCGGCACTCAGCGCTTCATTAATTAAACGCGCACTTAAACCTGAGTTCTCTAAGTGTATACGCTTCAATTGAAGCTTCATCTCCTCTCAGTGCACTCTATGTTTTATCAGCGCTCACACTCAGCTACTTTTGATTTCTCTTCATTTCTTTGATGGGTTTTTTTTTTTTTTCTCTAATGCATAGAGTTTGTTACATTCAGACTATCCAATTGAAAAAAGCTCGGTGTTGTAGGTTTTGTAACCCGTAACCCATCATTCTATTTTACTGCAGGGTGACCTCTAACGGGCAAAACAATATACAGAGCAGCAGAGTTGCTGTTGGGAGGTAGGTTGGGTTGGATGAACGACCGCGTCAACAAAACACGAGATGTTAACAAAGGAGACCTCACCATTCTTTCTTTAAACCAAGGCCATCCCACAACCATAACCACATTATTGTAACAATGACGAAGACGGGAAGGGCCTCTACTCCTGAGAAAATATTTATTTTAACTGACCAGCTTTCCCTAAACATAACCAAGTAGTTTTTTGTGTCTAAACTTAACCAAACCGTAGCCGTTCTACAATCATAGCAGCGTGTTTTGTTACAGCAGCCTTGGCAACAATGGTCTGGCATGTCTGCCGTCACTCTGCTCATGTAGGTCGCATCAGGACAAACAACCTGAATGGAAGAATCGATGGCGAATCCGGCTCTTTCTTCAGCCACAACTTTTGCAGGAATGTAGTTCATCACCCATTTTTATTTATTTTTTTTTTTTTTACGAGATTTTCTTGCTGTGATCAGAGAGTGGCTTATTTCTGGATATTTTTTCCCCTAAGTACGCACATCGTAGTAATCAGGCCCAAAGAAACAACGAATAGAAAAGCTCAGGAGGTCTTCAGACCAGTCCTGCAGCCCAGCGCAGGTCTCTGCCAATGATTCCTGTGTTTGCAGTGACAACAGGTGAAAGTCACAGGTCGCACTTGTGAGCACTAACTGCTCCACTATAATGGAGTGTTGCTGGTTCACAGCTTTGGAATGAAAAAAAAAAAACAAAAAACAAAACATCTTGTGTGATGTGGGAAGTGGGAGATGGGAGTCGGTGGTGACCCCAAGTCTGCCTCCAAACATTATTGGATAAATACAGTTCCATTATTATCAGTTCTGCAGAACTCAGCAAATTTCTCCAAATAAACTGCAAACTGGCAATGACAGTAATCTACTGTGGTTCACAACAAGGCCGCACCTTTGCAGAGAGGTGAAACATTAAAAAGCTTCTCTGCATTGATAAAAATGTCTAAGTAATGTAAGTCTCCATGTCTCACACACTCAAACACACACACAATCTGTGGCCAGTCACATTCTTGGAACATCACAGTTCCTCAGATTTGGATATATTTCCTTTAAGGAAGTTTGACGTGTTACGGTTTTATCAGCTTTCAAACAAAATCAACGTGAGCGTAGACCTGTGTGATTCGCAAAGGGGTCTTTGGAAACAATTTCTGAAAAGCAAAGTCCTCTTCGAGCAAACGTCTCAGCACAGCTTTGGGATAGTCCCCTTGTTCCTTTGCTCATTAGGTCTGCAGTTAGCCAAGTAGTACACAGATGGGATTTCTGCTCACTTTTGTCTTGTATGGTATCAAGAATGATTTCCACCTAAAGTTGTCTGTGATTCCTGAGCATGCCATACTTTGCCATACTTTACTTTATTATCAGTCCGTGGACATTCCCACCCATGATAAGAACGCACTGGACCATGCAGCATACGTGTTGTATGCAGGGCTGCACCCCGCCCCCACTTCGGACACTCCAACCACATCTCTTAGCTCCTGATAATGACTGAAACAAACAAACCCTGTCATCAAACTGATTAAACTCTGGACACCTGAGACTGAGAGCACCCTGCAGGACAGAGTGGGATGTGTTTTAAACTGCAGCCACCCTGGAGGACTCTTCTGGCAGCAGGCAGGACCGTGTTGAGTATGTGACTGGGTACATTAGCACGTATGTTGACGACATTGTGCCCAACGTACAAGTCAAGAAGTTTCCCGACCAGAAGCCCGGGATAAACAGTCAGGTACGTGTACGTGGAAATGTTTTTGTCAGATGGCGGGCTGCACATCGCGTTGAATGTTAAAGCACGAGTACTTCGCTGTATCTTCACACTGGAGGAATCTAAGAGGCAGCAACCCACAGATGGAGCGGAGGTCTGCTGATGATTTTGTAAGCACAGGTGATTGGTGAGCATTTGGGGAGTGCCACGGCTGATGATGATGACTGTTAAGGGGAGCACCACTGATTGCTAACTCACTGACTGACACTCAAGCCAATCATTAAGATGTGTTTTGAGAGAGTGGTGCTGGCCCACATTCAGAGCAGCATGTCAGACACCCTGGACTCCCTGCAGTACGCCAACAGGGCCACCTCGGACGCCATCGCTGCTGCCCCTCACTACTCCCTCTCCCACCTGGAAAATAAAGAGTCCTACATCAGCATACTTTTTACTGACTACAGCTCCACTTTGAACATGATCATCATATTCAGGTGCCCCCACTGGGAATCGAACTGCACCCACTATGCTGAAGTGACCGCATTTAATTCATTTATTTATTTGTTTGTTTATATTTTCATTCATTCATGGGTTGGGGGGTGTGCGTTATTAGTGACCCCCCCCAGGAGCATTTTCCCGACAGATACTTTCCTTTTTATTCCGGGGAAAAAAATGTAAAGTTTATGTGAAATGTTTATAATGAATTCTGTTTTTAATGTTTAATTCCGTGGTTCTGTGATCGCAGCCTTTATAGGGCTCCATTTACTGAATGTCCTGGGTGACCGAGCTTGACATGAGCTTCACAGTGTGCAAGGTTTGCAAAATGAGGAACCCATGTTTAACTGCAATACTTTTTTTTATAAAAGAGACACTTTTATTTTTGTAACTTAAGCAATATGTGATATTGCTTTTATAAAACAATTCCATCTAAGCATGGATAAAAGCTTAAAAGTTAATAAATGTGATAAAGACACTTCAATGTCTCCACTTGTCACTCTGTCTTGCAAAGCAGAGTGGAGTAGATCATGAGGATCCTTTGCTCACCTACAGATTGAAGCAGAAATCATTATGAATCAAAAATCGATTCTGAATTGAATCGTAGCCCCAAAAGTCAGAATTGAAGATTCCCAGTCCTACTGTATATAAAAATAAAAGGCAATCACTTGATGTCAGTCCCATGTCTGCAGTCAAATGAAGTCAGATGAACCAGGTTATTATCAGTGCCAATGGAGCTCCTCCATTAGCAGCCCTATTCAGCTGTCCCCCATCTGAGATTTGCTGATGTACTACAGCTCATACACAACAGTGAATATCTGCCATTTCAAGACGCAGTGTCAGTTCATGTGATCATAGACTGTAACTGCGGTACATTTAGACGTCTACTTTGTCGTAAGTATCGGCAGTCCTTTCCCTGTCCTTCACCGGAGTTCAGCAGCTTTCACACTGAGGCATCATGATGCTACATGATATCATGCAATGGCGTATTAATAGCTAGGCACTCTTAAGGACATTTCATGCCTCATGTCTACACATTTGAAGCTTTCCGAGCGTCTTTCATTTTGGTCAGGTTTAGGGTTAATATTCCTTCCATGGGTGCCTTTCTAATTCCCTCTATTTTAATAATTGCCTGAGTCGCACCTTTTTAAGTTAGTAGGAATATTAATATCCAGCTTGCAAACAATTACCAACTCTTGCACTTAAGCTTTTGATGTAATAAGGAAGTGAAATGGGACAAATTTAGCGGGGAAGGTGTGGGTGCACACATGCTGCCAATTCCGTTTCAGTAACATTGTAAAATTACTGAAACTGTCTGATAGTCTTTCTATGGAAAATCTTTTTTTTTTTTTGCGTTTATATCAAAATATATTTCATGTTCAGAAGGTAACGTACCACAACTCATTTGTGAGACAGCTTAGAGTAGTTCCTGTGTACACCAGCAAAGGTAGGCCAACTCTCAGAAGTATTCATCAGTGTACCTGGCCAAAGACACCCACAGCATATGTGCTCTGCCATCTGCTGTGTCCCACAGTCCCCTCCGACTAACTTTTTATGCATTCACAGTTGAAGCTACAGTCTGCCCTAATGAGATCAACGTTTCTAATACCAGGGAAGTTGCTTTTTCCTTGTCACGCCATCTCATCAACAGACAACAGATGCAAAGCGCTCTTAATTTTAGTGGCTTGTTAGGAGTTGCTCGCCCTGAGGTTGATAGTTCATATGTTTGTTTGTTTTCCTTGCAGCTTTTTTATTTTCACATTTCTGGGTCAAATTTTTAGTCAGCAGAAACTGTAGATGTTGTCAAGCTGAGATTTTACTCCGGGATTCATCAGAGCCTGTGTCCAAGCGTGCAATATTCTCACTCTCCTTTTTGAGTGTGTCCTAAGTAACTTGAATGGGATTATCTGCCTGATTATTTTCTCAGCACACCAGCTGTCTCCATTATCGATTTTATTTGCCAAGATTCGCAAAGATCTTTTTTGATCAACAATTTGGCCGCATACTGTATGCATATCATTCATGTAACTGTGACTGTCTTCAATCACATTGCTGTCCGGGGATTTATTCCCCCTTTTTCAGCAAGGACGTTGTTTGAACAGGTGAACCCACATGAAGTTAAGTAGAACAAACAAACAAACAAACAAAAGAAAAACAAAACACAAAAAAAGCTAAAAAACAAACAAACAAACAAACAAAAAAAAACAAACTAACAAACAAACAAACAAAAAAAAAAAACAAAAACTGTCAAGTGAGTTTGGTATTTTCTGGATCCACGAGGATCACGTTTCCACGTGATACACTGCAAGGAGCTCATTACAGCTGACCTAAACAGACTAAGTTAGCTCAAGTGTGTCAGTTTCTTGTCAATAATAAATCAAGAGGTTAGCCAGAGGTGGCTAAAACTTGCTGGCCTATCTACTGCTGATCATATTCCATTAATGTCGTATATGCGTCCAGACATGCAAGTTACTTGATGTGCATAGACAGAACACACTGAAACCCTTGGCCCCCCAAGTGAGGGATAATCACACCCTGATGAGAAAACGGCCTGTAAAAAGTCACATTAAATCCCCAGGAAAGACAGTACATAAGAATGAAATAAAATGCAAATGAATATGAGAATGGATCTTTAAGTCTGTCTTTCCTTTGCACTTTTAATAACCTCTCCAGAGGATTTTGTGTATAGAATAGCCAAGTTTCTCACTTAAGTTGGAGCGCGCATCAATCAGAATGGAATGACATTATTCCAATCACATTTTGGGTCATGTCAGAAGTCATAATGAAAGGCACGCTTGTGTTTTAAATAACTGGGGAACGCTGATAGAGAGGTGCATACGTCCTTGGGTGAATGAGGACAGGTTCAAGAGGAAATGAAATCTCACCGACATAAAACAGTCCACAATAAAAGCAGCACAGCACAATGATACGGTGGTATTCTTCATCCTCAGGAGAGTCGGTGTGAAGGGAAAAAAGACAGGAATAAAGATGTTGGAACAATTTCATACACCTTGGAAATGTATTAGGCTTTTTTTTTTATTATTTATATTTTTTGTATTTATTTTTATATGAATATGTCAAGGTATGCCGCTGCAACATGCCATGTGGAAGGCTGCGCGTGTGGATAAAATAGCCAAGTGTCGACTCGATTGTACTGTTTCATATTGAAATATTTCTAAAAACTCTTTGAAGGGGAAAAAAGCAAATGCACAACTGTCTTCTGTCGCTGCAAAGGAACAATTTTTAAGGGCCATTGAAGAAATTGTGGAGGAGAAATAGGTTTTTCTAGACAATATACTTACTTTTTATGCTGATCGTTCCCAATTCTGGGCTTCGCTGTGACATTGAAACGTAGAACCGTCTCTGAGGCTGCAGCTGATACTTACTTGTCTGGGTTCAAAGACAAGAATTCTGGATGTGGAGATGACCATGCAAGTTAAAAGTGTTCCACACTCCACTTGAGATTAATACATTTTTAGATTAATCGTTTTGCTCGAGTTTGAGAACTGATCAATGGTTTCAAGTAATTTAAGATCCTTAAGCGAATTTGCACGTTTTTGGGCGTCCAGCTCGTCAAATAATTTAATGATAATAAACTGACTATTTTTCCCTAATCCACTGAAATTTCACATACCAACAATTCAGAAAATACGCAGCACATGAATCTACAATGTTTTTCGTCTTGTTTTTCTTTTTCCTTCCAGTGCCATATTACATATTTCAATGGAGCAATCCTGCATGTTAAAAATATACTTTATCCTTGTACAAACAGTTGCCATGAAGATAAATACACAGCCCAGGAGTACAATATGTTTGACCTCAAGGGTAATAGCTATGGAATATTCATGTGCTTCTGCAAGGTGCACCAATATGTTATGTTAATGTATGGATTTCTTTAACACCATGTGCAGCACATTTAGGAATGCCAGGGACAGCATAATAAGCATATGTAGCACCATGTCTGGCTTTGATATTATTGAAAAGAATGTAAAGCCGAGTGCAGGCATGAGGGGACCAGCGTGGATATTCGATCCACATGGTCAGCATGCCGAGAAGCCCCTGAGAATAAGACCTGAGCAGGCAAGCCACTCTTTTCAGCTTCACCTTGCTGAGTGGAGCATGGAGGAGGACCTGGTGGCTGTTTGGAGACATGGAGAGACCTGAGAGCTGCTCTGATCGTTACCTTTCACTCAGCATCCACACTTTAATTTACCAACACCGGACATTATCAGCTCTGATAAGCAAGGGTCCTCTGAGTCACAGCAGGCTGCTGCAACGCAAGGCAATGCACCGCATGAACTGAACCGTCCTCAGGAGCAATGTAAAGGCAAACATCCTCTCCAGTTGCACATCAGGTCTAGTCAGACATCAACAAGACAGCAGTGGCAGACATGTGGCTAAAAATAGATCCAACGACAGAAACGAGGCATCTGAGGGGGCTGTATTTCATGATGGCTTGGTTTTGACAGGCAGATGAGGTGTTGGGGAAAAGTACCAGTTTTATGTTACCGCCAAAAGCCAAAATTTTATTCCCATATCAATGAAGTAACACACATCGATCCTGAGGATTGTTTCCTGGAAATCTGTGATCCGTGGACAGATTAAAAAAAAAAAAGACACCCGAATGACGTGATCTACTGGAAAGTGTAACAATTCTAACAGAAGAAAAATACTTAGAATTAGACAAGTTAGTCAGAAATCATGTAAAGAGATAAACACACAGTTAAACACAAAGAAACATAACTAGTGGTTTGGCATTCTTCCTCCTTCCTTCAACTTCAATTTGAGGAGAAATTATATTTTGAGCCTGCAAGTTTAGAGAGGTTATGTCCACTGGATCAGTGGAATTTGATTGTAATAGATGTACGATGTAACCTGCTAAAACTAGCCGAGGGCTTCTATTTTTATAACAAATCCGGCACGTTGTACTGTAGGTGTCTATTCGGATAGGAAAGAGCGAAAACTAGCACTGCCGCCTTTCAGCTGTACACAAACAGTCGATTGCAGTTTACATCCATGTCTGTTCAGACTCACATGTCATGAAAGCATTGATGCTTGACACAAACCTTCGCCTTGACAGCACAGAGGCTCTACACAATCACCAGTTTCATGGTGTGCACTGACCTTAGTGTCGGAAACTCAGTAATCCGAACATTTTCACAGTTATGGTTGGACTATGTTCGAAAAACGCATTTTTTTCCTGACCTTTGCACTTTTGGATATAAATTGTCATTATTTTTATCCAATTAGATTTGTATGAAAAAAAAATCAAAGTTTAGAATCCAAGTGTGGGAGAGGTCAAATTAATATTGGCCATGAATTGCTAGATTGTGATAAGTTCAAACTAAAAGTCAAAGCTGATTTTGTGTCTGATTTGAGGGGATTTATTTAAGGAATTAACAAGAAAGGCTCACAGAAACACACTCCCTTCCAAATCAATATCAATCAATGCTTGGTAGAAATGTGTGTAATCCAGCTTCGTAAATTCTCAGTAGCTCCAGGTTAGGGTTTAATTGGGCAGTTGTTGACAGGAAGTAATAGATCAAAATAACATCTACTCGATCTCTTGTTGACAACACGATTACGCAATCTTTCACATTTCAAATAATTCTTAAACCATTAAACAGCTATTGCCAAGCCGTCTCGGGAGAACAACTCCAATCCATTTCCTTGATTGTCACAGCAGATTTGTCTAGAATGACTTTGACAGACATTAATTCTTCATGGCTGTGTTCATGCCTCCTCTTCTCCAGAAACCTATGTGGCGAATGCTGCTTATCAGGCAAATATGGCACATCATGCTTAAAGTATTTGGCCAAGCCTCAGTAAACCAGTGTCTCTTTTATGTGTTTTTGTCCCCGTTCTTAATGTATTCAGAAATGAGATTTTCTAGCAGAAGAACTGAGCTTTGACGCCACCCGGTAAAACTAAAACTAGTGGAGAGTTTTCTGAAAACGTGTGATTAATGATTTCACATAATGTGCACTATAAATTAGCATGAAGTAAACAGCGCTGCTATAAACTGCCCAACTGCCAACTAAAATCCCTTCTGGTTTTTAAAACACGTACGTTGTATTAAAATCTCAGCAACCAGAGTTATGAGCAACAGAAAGTTGGACATAAACCCCGCTGAAGGCCACAAACAAAATAAACACGAGGCTTGGGTCAGAGACAGGATTAGGGTTTAGAAATATTACCAGAAAGAACTTTTAGGTGTTAAAAAATGTACAGTAGCCCTGAAGGCTCGACTCTCCCTCATTCCTAAACAAACTCCATCACATCAAAATTCACAGCTGAGGATATTTTCCTTTTGGGAAACTGCAGAAAAGCATTATTACATAAACTGTAAATTCCTCAGCGGAAGAATGAAATTACCTTTGTGAAAAAGTGCACGACAAACACGGGCACTTTCCATGGCTACAATGTGAGCAAGTCAAATAGCCTGTATGGCAATAAATATAGCATCCCTGACAGTGTTAGACAAAGTGGGTATACATGACGCAAAACCTGACTGAAGAACAAACACTGAATGGATATAAAACACAAGAATGATTTGAATTCGCTTATTATGTACAAGAGCTGTTTGGCAATAACTCAAAATAACAAGACAGGTTGCCCCTCCAAAGCTTTACAACGACTATAATATAGGACTACAATGAATGTTTATTTTCATTACTGACTCATCTGCTGATTATTTTTCACTGTTGCACTGGCAGGGAAAAAAAAGAAAATGTGAAATAATGAATAGATTTAGATTTGTAAATAGATTAATCATCCATCACCGTTTTCATATTTTCCTGGAACATGATGGAGACAGTGCTGATGAAGAAAAAAGCAAGAGTCAAATAAAAAAAAAATAAAAATTTTGCTGAACTATGATTCAGTATTGAGAAGTTGATACTTTCACCTTTTCCCAGCTAAGGCTCGATAGCATTAAATTGTACAGGTGTATTGTACTCGTGACTCATCTGCATTCTGCTGAATCTCAGTTTTATTCAGGGGAAAAGCAAATCACCTATCATTGATCTGAAGCGACACGCAAAGGTTGAAAAACAACTATATTACAAAATAATCAAACATTCCCCTGAAGCTTTTTGACATGCTTTCAGAGTCGGGCGGTCCTGCCACCAATGCTGCAACCCTGAGACTCTTGCAGGAACAAATGTTTCCTGCAGCTCACAGAGGGAACACCCGCGGAGAGAGGCCATCATGAGGCCATTTTGGAATTCATGAGCATGATTGATGACAGAGGGATGGAGGCAGCATTTGAGAAATCCTCTCTGCCGCAGGAAAAAAAAAAAAAAACAAAAAACCATGATTGTTTGGATTCTTCGTGCCTGATAGTATCCCCCCTCTGCTTCTCAGTGGGACATTTTCACAATGAATTATATAGGAGAGTGAAGCCTCGAACGCTGGGGCAATATATACAAACCCAAACAATAACAGCTGAAATCTAAAAGTCCAATTATCTGCAAACGCCATCAAAAATATGATGATGAAATTTAAAAAGACATAAACACGCCATAAACGCGACAGAAACTGCGATCCCTCTCAGGGCTCCACTTCGAGATCTAGTTCCACACATGTGACTGACAGCAAGGTCACAATAATCTGACAATACATCACAGCGATACTGACGGGCGCTGAAGGGCCGAACAAAGTCACCTGGCCATCCCCTCTGCAGGCACTCCCATTTAGCCCTTTTTAATCCCCTCCATCCCATTACATGACAGCAGAGAACCTGTGCACATTACACGCCTCAGCTAAGATCATTTGCAACGTTGTGCAGGCGGGCCAAGGAACACATAAAATATCAGCAGCGTTATTTCAGTCCCATCTCCATCTCCCTGGCTGGGAGTAAACAGAGCTGGATGTCAAATGACCGCATGACAAAATATGACATGCTAGGAAGTCCTGTCGAATCCGGCAGTCTGCAGCATGAATCACTTTCCATATCTTCTCACCGTGTCTCAGACTTTGTGTAATCCACCGAGTGAAAACTGAGACAGTCGGAGCAAGACTAAACGCAGGTCTGATCTTTCGCCAGAGCAATGAAGAGTGAGGAAGTTTTAGAGTTAGATTTAGTTTTATTTTCAATTTTTTTTTTTTTTTTTAAATACAGACAAAGTCAAGTTTGCTGTGGTGAGCGAGGGGCTCTGGGTCTTTTTTTTTTTTTTTATGTGTAAACTCTCAAAAGGCCTTCAGAGCAGTCTGAAAGTTTGGTCAGCAGTCACAAACACTGCCCAAGTCTTATAGAACGACCGCACCAGCTGAACCTTAAGGCTTTTGGATTTCAACAACACTTCTGTCAATAGCGCACTTGTTTCACGGCTGTCATGACCTGGTTCCTTCTGTTTGACCAAACACAATGGAGAAAAAAAATAAAATAAAAATCTGTGATTTTAAGACTTCCAACGAAAAGCATTCTGCAGTTGTGGCTGAGCAGTGTGCACGGTATGCACTGCTGTATTTTCTCTACGATAATAGGAATAATTCAACCACTACACATAATAGATTCCCCCTATATGAGAACAATGTGTTTGTGCAGACAACGTGAGCTTTCATCAACGTGAGAAAGAAATCTTTCATCTAACGTGATCAACATTAAACAGATTAGAAACAGTGGCGTATATCAGCATCATATGTGTTTTCAAAGTAATTTAATATGCAACAGTCTCCAGTGGCAACTGACATCAATATCAGGCGCACACGTATCCATCTGCTGTAACAATTTGTTGTCAAAGGTTATCGGCTAAGCTAACATGGACTTAAAAGAATCCAACGCCAAAGAGGTGTCGTTCGACAAATGCATATGCTATATAAAAAGAAGCAAAGGCCCTGTATGTATAGGAGGTCTAATGATGTGACAGCTCACGTTTTCCCCAAATCATCAGGGTGCTAATAAAGTGTGAGACGGTCACGGACACAAAGCTATAGGGGGAAGCTTCAAGGGCCGCTCTAGACCAAGTCCCACAGGGGCCAACTAATGTACAAGTACTGGAATATTAACTCCAAACTAATCTCATGACTGAACACGCTCCCCACCTGCCATATGGACGCTGTTAACCCCTTCAGTGCCACCTCCTCAACAGCTCATATTACAAACCTGGCAGCGTGTACACCCCCCGTGGCCTCCGCAGAACCTTTAATAGAGCAGGACTGCAACTGCTACTTGTGTATTTGAGCGTGCTTTAGAACCTAAAGCACAACATCGAAATTATGCAAATATAAAGAAATGAACTAACCATTAGCTTAAAGGCAAATAAACAAGTCAATCAGAGCACCCAGAGTCAGATGATATCGATTACATGTATATTTACTGTGGGGCAAAAAAAAACTAAACTGGAGATGGTAGATCTGAGTAACAAAGATATCGACAGTATTTCTGTCACTTTTCGATCAGCTCTTGAGGTCGGCTTTAGAAAAAAGGCATTTCCACATTGATAGTCATGCTTTGGTGTCGCTCAAAATTGTTCGTATGACTAAAAGTGAATAAGTCAGAGGCCCAAAGGACATGCCCATCACTGTCTAAATGTGCTGAAGTGTTGGAAATACATTGTCTCTCCAGCAGACATGTAAGGTTATGTCTCACTGGAAGGCCAGATCAAAAGGCGTTTATTCAGGGTGACATCAATCGGAGGATGAGAGAGATCTAATTTTTCCCCACTCATTTGCGAGATTAGCTGTGATGTCAGGGACGTGGATCCAAAGGATTTAATCAGTTTGTTATTCAGCCCATCTCTGAACAGGTGTGCCCGCTATCAAACATGCAGCCTTTCACCGTGCCAGGTTCCCCACTTTACAGAAGGACTTATGGGCCCGGGATCACAACAATGGCAACCCGGAGAGCAAACTGAGCTGAGGTAGTATAAAATTATAGCAAAAGCACAACAAAAAGCACAGCGCAGTCATGATACCGGCTCACATTATGGGATATTTTCCACACTGCATGAGCATAGTGACTGTTGGTGCCGTGTGCTGCACCGTTTCTCATCGCAGCAGGCCTGTCACTTCACTGCTGCAGGCTGCAGGACGCTGCCCCAGCTGTTGCTCACCTTCCTTTCAGGTCATTTATGAGCCTTTTGCCAACTGGTTAAAAACTTTCATCAGCGCCTGACAGGTGCTTGGGGCGCAGTTTGATGCAGTTTCCGGCAAATCCCCACTTTTTTTTTTTCTTTTTTTTTTTTCTTTGGCATAGTGAATGAGTCGCAGCTGGACGGTTCGAGGCGTTTAACTTTTCCACCCAAAACTAAACATTCAGTGCAGATGTGGCGTTTTGTTTTTCGTTCCTAATGATTGTGAAAGTGTCCTGAGCCGGACGGGCAGATCTCCTGGAGTCCAACCTTACCTGGGATCTCCTGAAGGGGAACATGTGCGAAGCCGAAGCCTTTGGTGACACAAGCCTCCCTCACCTCGCTGCAGTTCCGCGCTTTGAAATCTGCCCTCGCTGCCACCGACAGCACAGAAAAAGTGCAGATGATTGTCTCTAGTCTGAGCATGGTTCACTTCTGGGAAGACCCTCACACTTTAGACGCTCTCTGCGGTGGACTGTGTCCCGCCTGCCGGTGTGTAACTCCTCTGCAGCAGGTCCAGCAGGTACTCAGTGATGGTTGCAACTAAACTCTGAGAGCCAAGCAGCGCATTTCCCCGCGAAACCAAACCAAACAAAACAAATAAACGGGGCTCTGCTGTGGCAGGAGGAGGTTCAGATTCCCCCGGAGTCCGCGGAGAAGAGCTGACTGCGAGTGTGGAGGTGCCTCATGAATCCAGACGGCGCGTATCCCGGCGTGCTGAAGCCAACTTCGCTGGGCGGACGCAGCCCCTGGTCGGCGTGCCGGAGTGGAAATGCGGTGCGGAGGGGGAGCGCTCCGAGTCCACAGCAGATCCACCGGCAGGGGCGAAGCGGAGCGCAAATCAGGGACCGGAATCCAGCCTGCACCGCTCCGGCAGGGGGCGGGGCTGAACGTCGGCCCCGCCCACCGAACAGCTTCCCAAAAAAAAAAAAAAAAAAGTCAATCAGGGTAAAAAAAAAAAAACAAAAAAAAAACAGTGTTTTTGAGTAAAGCTACACAGCGATTAGGTAACTGCAAATGTACATACATACATCTTCATTGGAAAATTCAAAATTCAACAACCTTCGGCTGTTTGGCCTGTAATGTAGTTTGGTGGTTTTCCAGTGACATATTGATTTTTGCAGAATTCACAAACTATAAAGATCGAAAAGACCAGAAGTGCAGTTTCAAACTGTATTAATCAGGGGAAGCAAAAGATGTGACGAAGACCAGAAGGCAAGCTTGCATGGCTTTATTGATTTTGGACCAGCTTGATCTTTGGGTAGCTCAACAGTGGATTAACATGGCTGCCACGGCTGTGCAAGAATTGCTATTGGTATGGCAAGCCACATCTTGAAAGGTGCTCTGAAGTGACATTGGCTTGCTTCAGTGGCGGATGCTGCCCTGGAAGATTTTGGATTAGATGTCATTCAAGTTTAGGGGAGAATGATTAGACAGGTTTGATTATTTTGTGGTGAAATAATCTCCATCATTCTCTTGAGGAGGTCACTCTGGAAGACAGTCTTTAGTCTATAAAAAATAAGTATTACGTTCATATCAATGCAAGTTTTCTGCAAATGTGAATGTTTTCTGTAAAAAAAAAGAGAAAGAAAGAAAGAAAGAAAGATGATGCAACAAAGCAAAATAGGTTTCAATCTGTAGAGAGGAACTCAGTCTGACACTACTGACCAGGACATGTCACGGTTTATTAATACACCCAACTCTGGGGACTCTGGGGAAAATTTTCATGAATGAATTAAATGAAACATGAATTTCCTGAAAAAATCTTAGCAAAGATCTCTGTCCAGTTGCCCATTGAAACTATATACCACTGCAGCAGTGGTTTTTGTGTGTGCATGTTGTGACATGTTGTGACTTTTTTTTTTTCATCAGTAAGATACTACAGCTCTCTTGTGGCTCCCAGAGATTTCCAGACCAGCTAGAGAAGTGTACTCTATGTTTATGTTAGGCTCTCCTTCCAGCTGGTAATATCCAGTACTCCTCCGAAGGAAGGTGTAAAAAATAGTCACAAAGTCAAGAGCAGTTAAAAGGTAGGAGACGGCGGATGCACTTAAAATTGAATTTCATGATGATGGAAAAAACCGCAAGCCCTGTTTTGGAAAGCAGTAAATGGTATGCAGCTATCAAGTTGACTAAACTATAACGTTGGAAACTGTCACACTGACATTTCAGAAGGCAAGAGGCAGAATTTGGATATAAATGAGGTGAGCTGTCACACAAACGGTACATGCAATGAACACATTATCGAGAGAAGGCTCGTGGGAGCAGCTCTCCAAATCTCTGCAACCGGGGGGATACAACACAAGCAACCACATATACAACCAATCTCTGAGATAAAAGAGCTAGTCAATCATAACTTCCTATTGACTTCTGCCATTATATCTGTAGATAAATAGATAGATAGATAGATAAATAAATAAAAAAGGTAGAAAAGCTAGAGTAGAGTACCTGAGGCAGTTCATCTGAAACAGCCAGCAACGTGATCAGCACCCTGGAGAGCTCCACCTCCACCTGCATCACCTCAGCTGGAATTCATCTGATGTGGAAAGGCCGTTAGAAGATATCGAGATTCTCTGAGACAAACCACAGGTTCATTATATGTCAGAATGAGACTAGCAACCTGAGAATTGTCTCACTGCAAACCCTTGTGTTTGTAGGTGGGGCTCGTTATCAAGAAAGATCTGTGACTATCGTACCACAGTCCACAACTTGTACCACTTTTGTTGAGACCACAATTAAAAGGCCGCTAAGTGTGGAAAAACAAAAAGGGCCCAGAGTTAAAAAAAAAAAAAAAAAAAAAAAAAAACTAGACAAAGTCTTTCAAACTTTTCTGCATTTAGTTGGAAAATGAATAGTGATATAGAGGATGCTGATTGACCGTCACGCGCAGATGACCTCATCTCTGTCCTTTATGACAACAGAAACAAGAAAGTGACTCAATATTGGAATAAGAGTCAAAGTATTATCCCTGAGCGGCATCCTAATGCACACTCCACACATGGGTGAAAAGATTCATATTTATTCCAAACAGCAACCAAGGTGTCAGAGTTGGAGGCAGGGAGAGACCAAGAGCTGACGCCACGATCTAATGAAACCAGAATCATCTGCAAATAACAGACTGACTCAAAACTCGCGTTGTTTTTCAACACACTGACTGTGTCTATGAACACCATAAACAAAAAACCAAAAAAGAGTGTTAAGCCTTTGCTGGTAGAAGTTCAAGTTATATACATCTATATATCTATATTCCATGTGCTTGTTTACTTAAGCCACCACATGTATTGCTGCAATTCCTTAATTATCTTGGTCGAAGTAAAAAAAACACTGTGTGTTGCTCCACAATCTGAAATTACTCATGAATCTAAGGATCAAGCAGCAGAATTAATTTCCTTTCATGCCCGCCTGGCATTAGCTTTTCTTGAGAGATTGTGCCTTGTCTGTATATTCCACAGGTGCTGCTTCCAAATTGTGTCAACAATGAAGAAACAATCGCTGTCGCCCAAAAATGATTAGCATTCAAATGCTATTTAAATCAGAGGTTGTTGAAGCTGTGTGAAATAATGATCGTGACAATTATGAGCGTAAAATAATAATGATGATTATGCTCAATTTTTTATTTCATCTGAAGACAGCCTTTCCCCTGCCAGCCAGGAGGCCTAATAAATATGCTCTCAGGTCTGATTAAATAAAACACAAAACAGACAACTGACACGCGCCCTCTGTTGCTCTGGTGCCATGTAGAGTGTGGACCGCTGTTGTTTGTTTTATCTGAGAGCAGTCACATCTTTACAAGAAAATCCGCAGCAGGTGCCCCAGTTGCTGCCAGTGTCTCAGTCTGTAGTCTGCATATGAAGTGAATCCATCATGTTTGATCAGTGTGTACGGTTTGTTTGCAATATCTACAACGATTTGGTGAAATTATATCACAGCATATCATAGTCTCATTGTTTACATGAAAACCTGAGGTTTTTAATAAGCACATGCCAAGGAGACAAGACATATTGTTCCTGTTTTCCAGTTTTAATGTAGCCACTGTCAATCACAAAGACCGCGTCCGTGGTGGAATAAGTCTACTCGTATCTCAACTTGACGTATTAAATTCAAGAGTCCTGCCGTGGAAATCATCTCTCTGACCAGAAATCCATATTATAACTACTGTCCTAGTCTGTGCACTGTCAGATGGAGCTTCTGAGGCATACATTTCATTAAAAAGTGCTTACTGTGAACAAAACAAAGAAATAACAGCAATTACATGATTTACTTACTTGGCACATTTCATCTTATCATCTTCTCATTCACTGAGAGCTATAGTATAGTACAGCAGAGTTTAGTAGCAATAATATTAATGTAATGGAGCATTTTATCAGTTCTTAAAATGGCTGCTACAGTTCCTCTATTTTCTTTGTTCTTCTTCCTGTTTGCAGTCGTTGCCATTGCTATTCTCAAATGATAAAATTTGATAGTCAGAAAGGAAAAACCCGAGCGTGGCCAGTGGTCTTGTTTACGTACAGATAATGATAACAGTAATTAGTATTAGTCTTGTTAGGATGTTTATATGATTGGGATTTATGGGACTGGTTCAGCAGAAGTCCTGGATTCCGGCTGAGTTGAATTGTCTGATTAATGGATGAGGGCTTCTATTTTACATCACATTTCCAAATAAGCGTTTCTGTTCAGTATCAAATTCCATTTCATCTTCACGTCACAGTGTCAGCTAACCTGATTATAATCATTCACTACCTCCCTGACACTTCAGAACGGAACAACAGAAACAGCTCTGTTTTGCAGCTGAAACGACAGACAGTGTGCTTATAGCTCAGCCAGACAAAAAAGCCGAACAAACAAACAAACAAAAAAAAAAAAATCTGATGTTGTTTTGATGTTGTTTCTAATTCAGTGTACTGCTGTGTCCCTTTGTCTTTTTGCAGTCATTCAGCCTTTTATTTTTTTTTTTACACCATACCACTGATAAAAGACATAAAAAAATGTTGGCTTCTTTCATCATTTATTTTAGATATTGGTAATAGCTTTTACATGCCTGAATCACATTGACAATTGCACAAGTTTGTTCCTGTCTACCAGGCATTTACCCATTCAGTCAGCTACCATTTTATTTTGGATTTTATTATGCAATCATCGCACCAATTCAGATGTCTTAATGTGATTTTTGTCAGTGAGGCGGGAAGGAAGAAAGGAAGGACATACCTGCTCATCTTCTTTCTGTGAAACACTTTCTGAGAGGTGCCTTAACAGATCTGGAAAAATCTGGAAAGGTGAATTTTTAGTTGTAAATTTTACTTTTCAAAGAGTTCACCCCAGCTTTTAGAAAGTATGAAGTTCATCTTGATGATTATTCCAAACTAAAAATATTTTATTTTGTATTTACGCTCCGAAGCACCGAAAGTGGAAGGAACTCTTCACAAACCCTTCAACTTCAAAATGAGAGCCCGCCAACAGTCAGTTGCAAAGCCATTTTCTTTCAACCATATTATGCAGTGAACTTCTCTAAGTGCCAAACTACTTCACCCCTCACTGGGAGTATTTGAACACAGTATTTATGGGAAATAAGTGCATGTAAAAAGTTTCTTTGTTTATATGTTTTTTTTTCTCCCTCTATTGGCCCCTTAGAAATTCTCCCAGCCTTCTGTTGTAATGTTTTTTATTTTTTTATTTATTTTTTTTGGATTCAAAAATTGAAACCTTTCCTGAGAGAAATAGTCTGGATAAGTCTACATACACAATGACTGTGTCCTCATTCACATTTCTCTGAGATGTGGAAACACATGGTTTTGCATGAATAGTCTGCAGCTGTGGGAGACACAACATTTCCTCCTGCACGCTGAGCGGATGCTCAGAGGACGGTAACTCTTAATCCACTCCCGGGGAAATCAGCCCCCGTGTTTCATTAGGGTGGGGAGCTGAAGATCTATTGGGAGCGGAATAAACAAACACTGGCTTCTAAATTAGCAATGAAAATAATTAGACCGTTCTTGAGCTGAAGGGGTTACCTAGTGACCGAACCGTTGGCTGGGTGCACCGATCCCAAGCCGCCACTCCAGGTGAGGTTCACTTGGTTTTTATTAAATAGTTTTAAAGGCTTTTGTTAAATTGCTTTTGTAAGAACCTCCACCTGAGACCACTCCGACTTTGGTTGCATGCGCGTTAAAATCTTGTTAGCAGAGTTTGCAAACTCCAGCACAGCAGGACGGCAGGTTCAGATGGAAAATGTCAAAAAATTAAATCAATGGAAGTCATTTTTTTTATTTACATTCTATTCATTCTCATGTATCCAGAGAAGGCATGAAATGAAACGTCTCATCATCACTCTTGATAAGACCATTTTTTTACTGATTTTGCTGCGTGGTATAGATGGCAAATTGAAATAAAGAAAATGCTCAAACGTAAAAACGCTTTCGCAGCAGATGAAGTTGAAATGCAGAAATATGTTTAGATTTGAATTTACCATCTTCATTTTATGATTAATGATATCAATTTATTTTTGGCTTTGGTTCCTACTTTCTTATATTTAAGATTTTATAAATGAAAAAATTTGCTAGAGTGTGACTGCACTGTACATTTAAAGAATAAACACGTTTTCCGACACATTCAACCTGTGGCTCATTGCAGTAAAATGCAAAGTTCATCTAAAGTGAGTTTAGATGCTGGCAGGTTAATCATTTCCCCTCTGAACTCTGAACTTCCCCTCTGAAACATGAGGTTTAATTTGACACCAAAAAAAAGATACTAGAGAAACACATTTATAGAGCACAATGCTTACTTGTGATGTACTTTTATTTCCACCACACTCAAGCATGAGTAACAATCTACTATTGAGCTCCACATGGTCATGTTTATGACCACCAAAACGTACCCGTTAGATAATTTGATAATATTAGACTCTTTCTTCATGATGGATGGTCCCACAAAGATAAAACTAATCACGAAGACTCTCCCTCCTTACAAGTACACTGATTATGGCAGCCAGTCCATACATTTACTTCTTTTTTTGTGCGGGGGGCTTTGTGCTAATGCGAGCCTTTAATCTTGTCACAATTATGTACAGTTAGGACTCCTAAAACAAAAAAACCTATGCAGCCCGGCACCAAAAGAGCAAAGCAAACACTGTCAAGCATGAGGATGTTAGCTTTTCACACAGTGTGCTTATGCATATGAAAATCGGATGCCATGATTGAGAAAAGGTGTCAGGTTTTAGATTGTCCCTAGTTATCGGTTGCCCTGTTCTAAATGAACACACCATTTGAAACAGTTGCAACCAAAACTCTCAGGATATCAGTTTTAACTAACATAATGCAAATCCATCCATCTTTTCTAAATATATCATTACCTCCACGACGGTGATCAAGCTGATCTCTAAGAGCTTGTTCTCATCTTATTCAAGCACACATAATATTAGTACAATATGCATTTATTATGTAAAGACGCGCAAAACGTGGCATTTGTACAACATGCCAATTACTTTCACCCTCCTCATCAAACTAATTACATGTTACATTTATGAATATAACTCCTTACTCCTACATCCAATACAAGGGCATATATGAAAAAAAAAAAAGATATGAGTGGGGGAAAAAAAAAAAAGTTCTAGAAATCTGTGTGTGTCTTGACAGCATCAGTACTCGTTGTCTTCTTTTGGTTCACCAATGAAGCGCCTGTAAAATATGGCCAGAGAGGTCCCACACATTCTCTGCAAGCCCGAGGCAAGGGAAAACAGAATATATTTTCATTACTCATTCTTCATCATCTCAGCAATTGTTCATTGCACTAGAAACAAACATGTCTGTAGGCCATGTCTTGGACTGACTGTGAGAAATGGATCCATTACATAATGAAGAATGATCAACAGTTACAGTATGCAAATACAGCAAACAGCTAAACACGTTTTCTTCATGATAAATCTGTCTGCCGTGTTGCACTGTAGCACAACCCTGTTCTGAAACACATGCACACAGGCTAAGCACGAGCAAATCAAGACAACATCTTCATCAGTTTGACAGCAAATGCAAGCGCAAATAGACAAATAAAACCAGACAGCCAAATGTGCTACAAATAGCACAAAAAAACACAACTGGTGTTATTCTGGGTGACACAAAAAATGAATGCCATTGGGATGTTAATTATGAAATCAACTGATTGTGAGTAAAAATTTTCCTAAATGTGATCTGAACGGACAGGCTAATGATAAGCAAAAGGCTATGACTACAAAAAACTAAACTTCCGTCATCACCAGAGGCGAGTAACTGACCATCATTTATTTGCAGTTCCTGGAAATATCTCCATTCTTACCTGTGGTAGTTAAAGCTCATCTCCATATTTTTTGTTGTGTTGTGTGCATTTTCGGCCCATTTGTCGATGTGGTTGTGCGCATTGAATTGTGCGTTTTGTGAAATTGACGATTCTTTTCAATTCTCGCCTATCAAGATGTTTTGTTTGCTTACATTTAGCCTTCTTTCATGCGCTCTCCTCAAGCTGCTGCCAGTTTGAAAAGAAATCCACAAATTTCACAACACTGAATCATTATCATTTTTTTATGCTGCAGAAAAGTAAAGCTCAAGACACTTTCCTCCCTGAGGTACGGCTGGAAATGAATTAGCATTCTGGTTAGCAGTTGGAGCTTAATGTTGACCACCAGGAGCAGAGGAATGCCACCTGACAGATCCTGCAGCGCCTGCAAAGGGTAAAGCAATAAAGACAAGCACATAAATACCAGTGTGATGTCATTAAACCTGTCCATTTGGATGATACATATTTAGTCTGATGGCCTTGGCAGTCCCAGTTGAGTCTGGACTCTTTCATGATAATGGAGTTTAAGAGTTTTTGGTTCGATTCAAGTACCAATACTTAGCTGGCCATAATCAAGAACTGTGAATTAATCTGCTATGGATTTAACAACTGTCAGACCATTTCCTGCGGACACGCATCCATAACCAGATGTAATGATACGTTTTCCTCAATTACACCCTAATTATTTAGATGTGCTTCACATACTTCACTTGCTGTATTGTGCTTTGAATGATTGAGGCTGCAGAAAGACATACGCATGTTTTAAAATTCAATTTTAAAATAGCAAACAAACAAAAATCTATCAATGAAGTCACCCATTCCTACAGTAAGTATTACATTAACCCCCCCCCCTTTTTTTGCCTCCCATATTACTTCTTCCAATTCATGCTTCACTCCATTTCCTGGAATTGCGTGTGAGTCAAATTTGTTTTCAACCAGCGATGTGCTATTTCACATCTGCATTTGGATATTCATGGGGATTTTTTTCATTCCACTGATGTTCAGCAAGACAGATTTAATATGCAGCGCAATCCTTCAAGCTTTGTCCCTTTCCTCCTCCCAGGGCAGCTAATGCAGCATAATGAATCAGTGGTAGATAGTCTTAGATAAAGTCTGTGGCAACGTCAATAGTATGGATCTAGGAAACTCTCATAAATGATCCAAAACATGTCATGTATTTGTGTACTACTGTGGCACTTATTCTAAATGTCAGATGACTTTTCAGAGCAACATATTGAGCTGACAAATGAGTTAATGCCATTTGTTCAGAGCAACTAAAGCGAATGTCACATAACATATAAAAAGTGATGGTTGTACAACTCGTACATGAATGTCAAAATGATAAACACATCATAAACTCGATGGGCTTCGGGGCAAGATGAGGTTTATCCTTCGATTATCATTCATACTCACAGCACTAAGCAGTGTGTGTCTTAAAGGAAACATACACTCAAATTACGCACGAAAGATACAACTGTTTTCCTTTTTTTTATTAGCTGCTGTGGCATTTCCCACAACAGCCGTGCATATACACCCTCTTCCAGTAAACATTTGGATGTGATGTCATCTGACTTTTCTTTCAGTCTTTGTCAAAAGACTGAACTGGTTTTAAAAAAATGATGTTTGATGATAGGGAAAAAGGAATCGAAATACTGAACTGGTTCAAAGTTATCACACACGAAACTTTGAAAGAGGCAGGTAATAATCTCTTTTCTGCCTCTTAGGGTTCATTCTCTTCTAAACGTCTAAGATCTGGCACCTCATTTTGTGCAGTCAACCCAGCTGAACTTGAAGCAATATTTGGTTGGTTACTCCAGTTATTCATTCAGCACAGCAGACTGACATTCATCAAGACTTCGCTGTCATGAACAAGAGCAGGACGGATCAATAGAACCCAATTAGAGACACAGTATCTCTCGGATCAAAGGCCCTCTACGATCTTAAGAATCTGACTACGAGACAATACGTTAATACAGAACCCAGTTGTTCCAGTGACAGCAGTATCCCATCCTTTGACACTCTTCCAATACCCCTGCCAGAATACCAACAGCCTTTCATTGTTATAGCCCTTATGCAATCAATTTCAATCTAAGGCTAGCGGTCAATCACTCTCCAGTGGTGGACACAGAGCGCCTGCAGATGAGTGTGAGAGGAGATAAAGCTCCTGGAGTTCGACGCCACTCGACTGTCTGTGTTCTGTTGTGCTGGGCTGAACGGACTAAAGCATTGGGGAGTTCTAAACAACACAGCTGGGACAAACAAACTAAATCCCAACACTCCTTGGCTTCTCTCTGCTTTAATCCTTCAACAGCTCTGTATCTGCCAGGAACCATAATGATTTGGACTATGCACATGCCTGCACGTTCCAAAAATATATTGCAAGACATATTACCTGTGGGAATCAGTAAGATACAACACACCTGATGGCTTATAAACACAGATAAGACAAGACAGATGGGTAGAGAGAAGGAGCACCAAGATCCAAATTGTTTTGTCATGGATATGTTCATGCAAGCCCACTGACAGCATGTGTTTCATTTACATTTTGGTATGGGGTTACTAAGATCCAATACACAAAGAGAAAAATCACTTCCCCTGTACATGTATTTTACACTAAAGTGGTCCAACAATAAAGGTCAACTTCCCTTTGCCATTCTGGGTTCTTGAAACCGATGTTTGACAGGGAACAAAACTTAAAGCTCAGAGAGACTGCGTAAAGCGAAATCAAAGCACATTATGCCGCTTGCGACGCGTAGTTTTTATTTTCAAGCATTATTTGTGGTTTGACACTTTGGGTGGTGAAGACATTTGTAGGTCAGCGGACCACGGCTTTGTTTCAAGACCTGAAATATTTCAACATCTGTTAAATGCACCAACTTGAAAAAAGGGAAGCCACGCAGTCCTACTGAAGCCAATGACTTTAGCTTGTTAGCGTGTTAAAAGATGTGAAGGTTACATCTGTTGAACATCAGCTTTTTAGCACCATCAGTGAGAGTGTATTAACTTCACAGTGCTGGTTAACACTGAGCTCAGACTACCAGCTTCCTGCAAGCCCTTGAATTTGCTTATATGTCTAACTAAAATATGGGCTTGGTTTCAGAGTACATTCAGTTTGTAGAGATACTTATATTTTAAGAATGACCTGTTAGGCACCGCACCAAACTGTCAGATCAACACGATTAAGAGGAAACAGTTTCAGTGCACATTAGCCAACTACGGATCTAATTAACTGTGTTTGGTGTTCCCTGTGTTTAGACACCCGCCAGTGAAACTGTGTATAATTATGCTAATGCATCTTCAACTGCATACCTACAAGTTCATTTGCCATACTCTTTTGATTAAAATGTTTTTGGTCACTTCTCTGCATCTTGTCTCAGTATCTAAGTATCACTCCTGGGCCTATAATGTGTCAAGGTTGGGTGTAACAACGTTTTGAAGTTGTGTGCCACTGTTAGATAAGTAACTGGCCAAGAAGTTGGAGAGTAATTAACACTTGAGCATTTCTTTGCACCAGGTAAAATTGTGGTATCTGACACGCCCTTAAAACAAATCAAAAGCTGTGAACAAATCCAGAGGGGTTGTGAATCTCCTTCTGATTAAAGGGAATTTCCATCAGGGAAGTGACACGCTGTGAGAATCCAACACCGCCAGTAATGCAAGGGTCCAGGCACCTTGGGGACCCCGAGTCTAATTTGCTTCAAGCCTAAAAGGCAGATAATAGAGCTGATCTGACAGCCAGCCAATTCCCAGCTTCCCTCATCAGGAATACATTCAATTTCAAACATCAAACTACTTGAAAAGAAAATGAAAAACCCTTTGAATGACTGCATGTTAGATGTGACTGGAAAGCTGAAGGAATCCCTGATAAATTTGACAAGTTTTGAAACATTATCAGTCTTCACGTCCTAAGAATGGGTGCCACCAAACATTTTTAATCAGATAATAAATGTTGGAAATATTTCTTTGTTTTTCTTGATAAAATTGTCTAGCCCGGGTCGGTTAGCGATCAGATTTCTTAAAAAAAAAACCCACCAACAACAAATAAAAAAAAATAAAAAAAAAAAACTTCATAGCTGAACTGCACAACGTTCAATGTCAGCACACCTTCAATATGAGGTCACAGCAACTCAATACAAACCGAGTGTAGAGTTCATGATTATATAGCTTCTGACCTCATAATAAGCTGAGGCCAACAATAAGTGGAAAGTGGCAATGAGTCCTTGGAGCAGTGCACATATTCAAGGCAAGACCTGAGGCCTAAGATATACAAACATCATTACTCCTGAGGTTTGTGCCATTTTGTCGGAACGTAGTTGTTGAACATTTGATCAGGAACACATGCTGGTTATGGCAAATTAAAATATTAAGTAAAGGAAGCTAATCTGCTTGGTATTGCTTATGAAAAAAACAAAAAGGATTCCAAAAAGATTTTCAGACATTCACACTCACTTGTAAATGGACCCAGCTGGCGGTAGAAAGAGCTGAATTGTTCCATACTGCACGTGAAATCAATGCAGGCCCAATCAAACATGAAGAAATGATGTAACTCAAGGGCAAGAAGATAATGGAATTATAAAAATAAATGGTACATTAATCAGCTTCTGTCTGTAGCCAAGATATTGCATCAGCAATCGACAGATTTCTGGCCCTTTATGGTTGCCTGTAATTGAAATAAATAAACCGGCCGGTAAAAAAGCTGATTAAAGAGGGTAATCAATGGATCAGAGCAGAGAGCTAATGAAGAAGCCATGTACATCTAAATGAAAAAAAAAATAAAAATAAAAAAAATCTAATATCATGCTTGGTCATTGACAAAGGGAGGTTTGAAACCATGATTATTAGCATTTATCACTGTATATCCCACAAGGTAGAAGGGCCAGACTAAGTTTATTCGAGTCATGAGAGACTGTACGATCTGCAGCATGAAACCTGGTTTTGTGGCATTGCCTTCTGCTTCTTCCTTGTGGCTTTAGTGACTCACATGCAAGCACTGCCCATTAGAGCAGAACTATCGTTTCATCATTGGTGTTTGGTTGGGAGACAGCCGCCACTGAGAGGGAATATGTTTGGAGTTATTTCCATAATATCATAATAAGTCCATAAAATCTTTAACCTATAGAAAGAGGTGATAAGCGTTATTAATCACCTGGATATGAAGAATAACTTAAGAGGTATAGAATCCCATTTTTAAATCGTGGTAGCTTTTTACATTTCTTTTGGTACGTGTGTTCATGTTTGAGCAGGAGTAGCTGATTTGGCACGATTAACTGCTAACTGTTATGACTGTTGTTTTTCTACAAATTAAAATGTACACCAAATTCTGTAGAAACTGCTGGGTGGAGAGGCGGTGCTTGCTGCTATTGATTTCAAACATCATGAATGTAACATTTGATGTTTGCCAGCCAACCATGTTGATTTAAAAAAAAAAAAAAAAAAAGTTATCAAGGTTTGGATTAAAATACTTGGACGGAAATTTACCGACAATTCTGTAAAAACGTTTCAAAACACAGTCAAAATGAAAATATGTGAATAGAAAAAAAAGAGACAGCATTCAAAATGAGTCTTTGCAAATTCTACAAGTTATTTATTGACTTTACTTTAATGTTGATGCTGTCATTTACATGAAACAAAAAAAAAAAAAACAAAAAAAAAAAACACAGATCTTGCAGCTCATTTGCACACATCATTTCTTTCCTCTTTCATTCTTGCAGGCGTAATGTTTGATAAATACATAGCATTGTGTGGAAGCACATGTTTACAATTAGACAGAACCCGATGAGCATCCTGTGATAATTAGACAGCATGCAGATTAAAAACACAAATACAGACAAAATGAAATTGTTTGCAACGAAATCACTCAAATAAAAAAAAAAATAATAATAATAAAATAAAATAAAAAAATCACTAGATGGTTATGTATGAAGAAAAATTTAGGGTTGGATATATTTTTTAAGGAAAGAAAATGTGAGACGACTCATAAAGGAGATAATTAAACTGGAGAAGAACACTTAACTGAAAATGAAATTATTGAACCATCAAAGTGAAATACTATGTGATACTGTGATCCAATCAGAATGGGATGACTGACCTCCCTAATGTTTCTCTTGTGGATCTTATTTGGCACTTACAATTTCTTAAATTTTCCATTTTAACATTGAAATGTGGATAATTTTAAAGTTCGAGAGAGAACAACTACACTGTCTTTAGCTGTAAAAGCATTTTAATTCCTTTAATTGATCCCTTGTGAATACTTACTAGCCGGAATAAAAATGGAAACTGGATATAGTTAGAGCCAGACAGTTCAAGAACAGACAAGTGGAAAAACTAATGAATGAGAAGGGTCATTGTAATCTAACCAGCTGGTCAGTTTAGAATGTACTCCTTAAAGCCCTTTGAGGCTATGGGGTGACCAAACAGCCCAGAATTATAAACCACTGCATTTGCACAACCGAAGCTAAAAGTCACATCTCTGCCTTATTTTTCTAATTAAGCAGGTTCCTCTGAGCCCTATGCTCCATGACAAAGAGATGATGTGAACTTGTTCCGTCCACACGCCACTGCTGAGATGACAGCGCCACAGCTCATTACTTCAAAGCCACTATTACTTGTACTTTGATGAGGTTAAGATCCTCATTTGTGGAAGGACAGATAGGACTCCTAAGAGATGTTCTAACCTTCAGATAGATTGCATAATTGTGTACAGCTCTTATAAGAAAAAGCTAAATGGACATTAAATTATGGTAATGTTGAATGAGCAGCTATTAACTTCAAGGGAAAATCTCCTTTAATGAAATGAAATCTATTTTTTGTCTAATGAAAAACACAGTCGCCCTAAAACAAAATGCTGTAGATGCATTTGAAGAGGTTTAGATGTGCCTGGAGTGCAATGTGCCCACTAATTTATCAATAAACTTCTAAGCCTCTTGTTTTCAAGCAATCCCACACATTTCTATGGTTGGAATCCGTCTTTGATTTCCTCTCTTTACAAAGCAATCCAAACATCTTCACTGATGTGCAATTAAGGAGTGGTTCAATTGCACAACCTTCATAGAGTGAAGGTTGTGGCACTGAAGCAAGCTATGATAAACTTTACTGTAGTCTTGTAGAATATCTGGCCGCCTCTCTGGTGGGCAATTCACTGAAGTCCTCTCAGAATTGGCAGCATCGCCAAGTTTCTTGTCAAAACTCTGTGAGTAAAGTCAATCCTGAGCACACTTTCTGAGAACTCTTTGGGTCACATTAGCAGAAAGACTAGCTCGTACATTTAGGACAAAGGGCATGTCACTGCCACAGTTGTGCGCGTCACGGGAGATCTTTCCAGTTTAGGATACATTCAGAGCTGCCTTGCAGCAATTTTGAAACACAGTGGAACAGAGATCTTTGTGTAAAAGGAGATTTTAGTTTATTTTTGACAAATAGTACATCTTTAGCAGTCACTCAGTGACGCGTGTCATCCAGAATTAGCCCCAGCTGTCTCATTTGACATTGCCTACAGTAGTACGAGTGTTGAGCTTGATTTTCAGTCGAGTGGGGTCAGACCATCAATTTTCCCGACTGAAGTTGGTGACACATAATTGCTTGCAGCTTTACGTTGTAAACTTTCAGAGGATGGAGCTGAAATATTATGCTAATTCAGACGGAGTAATTAGGAGACAAAGTAATCTAATAGCAGCTCAGAGGGGAATCATTCTGTGATAGCAAATTATATGATTCATTGGCCATGTTGGGACTGCAAACGTATCTTTCCGCTGCTGGTGGCGCAGCAGGATTATTGAAAATATGCCAACAGGATGGGCTACCAGCACATCACCAGTGTATCACATGTCTTTGGACTGTGGGAAGAAAGGAGAGAAACTGCTAGTGAGCAGGTAAGTGAATGGAGAGTTCGAACCCAGAATGTTATTGCCGTGTGATGACAGTGCTGCAACCAATACATGACCACAAGACAACAACGAACTTAAAAAGATTAAGATAAGATGAATTTGATCAACGGGTTTAAGACTAAAAGCAGGTTCAGCAAGGCTCAATTATCAAGAGTTACCTGTTTGCGACTGACAAACTGGCTGCGGTTTTATTAGGCACTGAATCATTCTGTTTCTCACCCACACAGCCCACAACTGTACACAGGATGCAGTGTTACAAAACCTTCTATTGAGAGAATGCATTTATTAATGATACAATGCTAAGAGGCTTGTGTCTTACTCCTCTCTGTTGGTTTCCACAGAGAAAAATCAAACTGTCCTCTGCACTGTTGAAAACAAACAAACAAACAAACAAACAAACAAACAAAAAAAACTCATGTCATTTTCTGTGGTGTACAGGAAGGCAAGGCGAATTATCAGTCAATGAGATAATGTTGCACTAATGACATAATAATCAGGGCAAGCAAGCATCCCTAATGATGCTCATGTGAGCGATTTACAATAAAAATACATAGTGGGAAGGATCTGTACACACTGACTGAAACAGCAAATCGAGTGAAACCCAGACAATGTAGCGCAAGGAATATATCTTTATTACCTCATATGATCTTCCTACACAACTCACCTCCGAATCCCTGTTGGCTGTGCTCACAGAGAGAAACTGAAATAATATAGCATTAACAGCTAAACTTCAAAACAAAATGAAAATGAACACTTGAGATGGTCAGTTTAGATTCTCAAGTGTCCTTATTCACTGACAGGATTATTATCAATGACTGAAGAATATAAAAAATCTGATGCTTTCTTTTTCTTTCTAAGAGGAAGACACATAGGGGGAGAATATATCATTTGAGAGCTATGAGTTATTCTCAGAACTGGAAATAAAGCTTTTCCCCTCTTCGACTGAACATAATTCTGGAAGAGAAATGCTTTGAATGAGATAAGGCTAAGCCAATGTTTCATGTTGCCATTACAAACATAAGTAAGTGAGCCAAAAGGACTTAGCTGCAATCTTTTTTCATATTTTTCTGGTAAAAAAAAAAAAAAAGACATATGTCTTAAAAAAAAAAATAAAAATTAAAACTAAATGGTCATTTATGCATTTCTCTGCAAGAATGGCACAGAGTTTCCTCAAACATTTTAATATTAATTGTTGGGCACAGCTATGAGTAAGATAAACTGAGCCACACTGAGGATGTGTGAACCTATGTTGTTGTAGCTGATAATTTGCTTTCAGCTCATTCTATAAGCAGAAAATATGCATCGAAAAAACTGATGTTTCAGCTGTATAAATATAAGGATGATAGCAATAGTTATCCTGGTATAAACATAATACCCCTAACCCCAAGAATTCGGATCTTGATTTCAAACAAGTCTCTCTTTTTTTGGAAGAAAATAAGTTGGGAGGATTTTGTTCTAGCTGTCACTTGATCCCCCATCTGCCATTCAGAAACCTTCAGAAAACATTTTCTCTGTTTGTTCTGGAAACACCTTGCGTCCTGTTTTGTACTGCACAGTGATCTACCAGATTTTGACCACAAACTCACAAAGAAATACAGTAAACATGCTGTGTGTCCATTTTCTTGAAGTTCAAGGCCTACACATTGCAAATTTCAACTACTAACAGGCCTCCCTTTTGTGCTGCTGAATTTCACAGTAACTGATATAGTCTGTGACCTTTGACCCACCAGCAGTGAGGCACCTTATTAAAGTACATACTATCTTCAAATAAGATAAGGATGATATATCCAACCAATAATCCTTATATAATTGGGTTCAACATTTGCCTGTGCCCAGTCAGGACAAAACAATTAGAATATCCAAAATATTCATAAGAACTCATTAGATTTTTTTAATTCTTGCTCCGTCATAGCTAGAGCTTATCAAAGACTCTTTTAACTGTTTGCAATGATCGTGCAGTTTACTGTTCAATTGTGCCGACAGCAGGGAATGTCAGCATTCCAGCCATTACAGCTATCGGTCTGCTTGTTTTCTTGGGTCAGCAGGTCTCATTGACCAAAGCTGGAGCTCAGCAGACAGAAACAAAGGCATCTTAAGACAGCACCTGCACTTTCAGGATAATCCAGGGATCTCTGTTCTGGTAATTAGCTACTGTGAAAGTGTGATAAGTAAACTGACTGAAGTTACACGCTAAATATTTAGAGCCCCAATTTACAGTCAAACAGGCCTATTTGACTAATGAATTGTCTTAGAGGTAGATCTGTACCAAGTTTGAGCAGTTTGAGATGGAGCATTGTTACAGTAGTGGCACAGCTCCTTCCAGGAAAGGCTCAGTGGACGGATTGTGTGATTGCAAGAAACAGAGACAGAGAAGGGGCGAAAAATAACAGCAATGCTGCCTGAATCCTAACCATACTGTCCCCAATGCAGATGATGTTCCTCATTCAAACCAAAATAGCTCATTTTGATGCCTTACCTCAGTGTGTCCCGTCAGAGGAGAGAAAAAAATCCCAAAACGTGGCCTTCTTCTCAGCTCCCTCCAGCCACGTGACCTCTGCTGTTTCCTTTTGTTTTGCCCCCTCAGGTCTTTCAGCCCTGCCTCAATCAGGCAGCTTAAACATTTACACCTATCTGAGTTGCAGTGAATTCTGGGAGGTGTAGTGTGTGTCATGGCAGCCATCTTGTCACATGACTGCCAATCCTGTACTTGGGTGTCGCATCCATCCAGCATATACCACATTGCCTGAGCAACTGTGAATGTTTTGACAGTCTGCTGGGGTTGACCAATCGGATCTTATCTGTCTCGGTTCAAGGTCTTGTATATTTATGTACATGCACTGACATGAACCTGCTACCAGACTGAATAGCCCACCCTGCTGACATAGAAAATCGAGGTGTTCTAATATCCCTGTGCATTATAAGATTAGTGGAAGAGTAGTGTTGTACTGCCAGGTTCCATGACTCAAGCCAAAGGGTCAGATGGTACATTATGATTTGTTCACACAATATATTATTGATGTTGATAAAATGGATTCACTGCCATTCGCCCGCTGTGGTCTTTCTATAACCCAAACCCACAAGCTAGCAGCCAATTAGACTGCCACTCAGTATCTCTAAATCCATGGAAAAGATATTTAGCAGGAATTGACAGAGGAGGCAGCAGCTAAACCGCAGGTATACAGTGAACGGCATTATTTAATGTGGTTGAAAAAGGACTTCTAATGCAGCACACAAGCGCGCATCCAGTAAAACCTTCAGAGACAAGATAGAGTTATTATAACTCTCTAGTATAGAACCCTGATTAACATATGCACTGCTGAATTCTCTGCCATCACATTATACGGAACGGCCCATTGGAAATGAGTCGAACAGATGAAAAAATATTGGAAGGGTTTTTCAGGCCGGAGGGAACTTTGACTCCCCAAAGACAAGGCCTGAGAGACAGGTGACAGTGAGAGTTAGTGAAATGTAGGACACAGATCGGTAGCTGCGATGTGGTGTGGTTAAAGACATTTTATGTGATTTAGTGGCTAGGCACAGCAGTGTTCTGTCTCACACACATTGCCTTCAGGGCTCTGCACTTGATACTGGAGCGTCTCACAATCATTTCCAAACTGGCCTATATTTTGCAAGGGCATTTTTTGGGAAATGTTCCAACATGACTGGCAAGTGCTTTTATCACACAATTTATTCTTTAATGCTGTGGAAGTAATGTTAGTTTTTTTTTTTTTCTCTTGAATAAGAATAATGCATAAAAGATAATATTTGTGGAATTGATAAAACATTTGCAGAGTTACAATAGCTTGAGTTATATGAAAAGTGGGCCTATGTGCGATATGTAGTGCTGCTGTCACTACTGTTTCTCAAAATTGTGTATTGTAACTTGTGAGAGATCTTCTAATTTGGAATTATATGAAGTCTGTACTGTGAAGAATTAGGAAGTAAGACTTGCTGATACTGTCATGATTAATGGATGGATCCAGGGCTGGGAGCAGTCTATAAAGTGGCTAAGAGATTGTTTTTCTCCTCTCAAATGGACGTTTTGTGAATTCTGTCCATGTCTTGCTTTACAAACCACAGTCAGCAAGTGTTCGTCCACAAAAGATCGTGATTAAGCTCCTTTTGAAAACTCCTGATCAACCTGTTCAGAAACTTAATAGTTTTTCATGGCTTATTTGAAAGTGCATCAGCATAAATTGACAGCTGCAGTGCCATGTGCATACGTAAAACTAGAGTTCATCCTCCGGTCGGGCACAATCCTGGAGACGGAGCCAAGGTTAACTCACAGAGGTCAGCCGAAGGAACAGACCCCCCATCAGAGCGAATGCCAGCTGTGAACTGCAGCCTCAGCAGCATGGCTGATACGGGTTTTTTTGTGTCTGTTAGCAGAATTAAACAATCCCCTGAGACATAACATCAACACACACAAGGTCCCATCTGAATATTCAATTAGCCTTACAAGTAGAGACAGGAGCTGATCAGGTTTCTCAAGGCTCAGTCACAGCCTGAACTCTCTTATAAAAATGAGATATGCATTAAATTGTGACTGTTGTGAGTGCCACATATTACTTCCCAGTTATCGGTGAAGGCAGTTGGGATTGCATAATTTCTACCAGGACAAGAGCCTGTGTTAAAAACTTGTGTTGATTAAGTGTCTGAGGCCATCTGCAGAGAAATGGGGGCCATTAAATTTTGATTAAACCAACAATAACCTCCAAGAAGAATTTCGCATGCCCATACACCCTCTTTTTCTGTATTCTTTGACAAATAACCAACAATAATTGCATCATGGATCCCAACTAATTTAAGCATGCACAGACTTCCATCAGCCAGATCCTCAGGGAACCAGGCGTATATCGATTTTTTTTTTTTTCTTCTTCTCTTGTTTTTGTTTCATGTTTGATTTTGGTTTGCTACTCTGTGAAAAGGAAAGCACAATACACCAAACAATGAATTAACAGTCTCTTGTTCTGTCCTATATGATCTCCACAGTATGAAGAGACAGTGGCGGCAATTACTGTTCACAATTAAAGTCAGTTTTGCATAAGCCTAAATTGATGTATGAAAGGGCTAGAAAAATCATTTCCAACTGTGGAAGAGGAGAAAGAGAAGCTGAACTCTGAATACAGATTCGGGTGGAACAGGTCCATGAGATGAACAACATAATCAAGCAGAAAGGCAGAAAGCCCAACACATCTAGTGAAGAGGCCTTTCGTGCTGAGAGGATTGTGTCTTAATTAGAGTACGCCTTTGCACAACTTGAGACAACTTCCATTTGCAAAGACGCGGGCATTCATTTCCCATGGCTGCAGCTAATAGCTCGCCAACAGATATTCTCTTTTCACCATCTCATAGCAAATGTAATATGATGACATGTCCCAAATAGCGTGTTGAAATATTTAATATCCTGAGTGTGTTGATTTCAGCTGTTCGGCGTAACTTACTTTGTTTAATCAGGACTTGCACTTGATTTAGACTCTTAAATGTTAACAATCCCATAAACCATTTATTACTCAATAATTTCACAATTCAGGGCACATTTATTGAAATGAAAGAATTTAACTCTTTAAGTGACGAATTATTTTCATTAAAAACAGACTGACTCATGGTGGACTTTGAGCAAAAATCCTGATATAAACGTAATTTGTTCCCAGCGATAATGCTAACATGCTGACATTGACGGGAGTACATTAGAGTTTTGCATGTTCATCTTTGTTTTATTGCCTTATTGCCAACATTTGCTAATTACTGCTAGGCTGAGACTGATGGGAATAATATTAGCTTGGCCATAAATCAATGTATTAAAAAAACCCTGTAATTTCTCATTCAAACACACCAACATAAACCTTATGGTCTGCAATAAAGGAAAATTCGGGAGATCAACAAAGTCATTAGGATTCATCTTCTGGGACCCATAAATGCTTGTGTGGAATTTAATGGCAATCCACTAAGATATTTTAGCATGGAAAAAAAAGGACGTGGACAATCTGACAGAACTGCAAGCATGTGAACTACTTTACTTTGAATGTGTGGATTCTATTTGTCCAGCATGAATAATCTTTTAAACCTTTTTTTACCATTTTTTTTCTTTTTCATTTGAAACGTGCCAAAATGCAGTTTTAGTTGATTTCTGACAGTTTGGCCTCATTATCAAAACTAAGACACGAGGTGCCATCTGCCTGAAAACTCATATTCATCCAACATTCTACGTCTAATAAAGGTATAAGATTTTCAAGGCATCAAAGTAAATAGAGGTTGCTAGAGCAATCAGTATGGGCCGACAAGCAGAAATGCATCTTTGAGTTCATGTCCTTTCTGGATGCTTCCCATTTATCATGTCTGTCAAGTAAAGGGGACATGATAATGAAAGGTGAACACTCCAGTGAGTGGCTCTCTCTGCCACCCTACCATACAATGGCGAATAATGAAAACTCTGCTCAGTGGCCAGCTTGGCTGGATGTTAGATGTGTGTGTGTGTGCGTGTGTGTGTGTGTGTGTGTGTGTGTGTGTGTGTGTAGAATGGCTTTGGATGGTTAAAGGGATCAATTTAATATCTGTTACATGCACATTCTTTTGACAGTTGAATTTTGTTTTAAGAGAAGCAGAAAAAGATCCTTTACACGTTTAGATCTTTCAAAATAGACCTAGAATTCAACTGTGGGTGATAAAAATGGAAAAAGTTGTCATTTCACAAAGCATTAAATTCATGCTGACATCTTTTACACAATATTGGGTAGGCAGGTAGGAAATGCTTTAACTTGGTCACTTACCCTGAAACAGCCAGACACTCTATTCAGCATACAGATACTTCCCTCTGCTGACAGAAGGTAGAACTGTAGATTGTCCCAATAAAGGAACAATTCACATTAACATCAACAAAAAAAAAAAAAAAATAATAATAATAATGTCCAGGCGAACATCTCTCTCACACTGACATGGCTTACTGTATAGAAGTACACAACTTACAGTTGTATTGAAACTGTGTACTGCTTTTAAAGTTGTCCACTTCATTCAAGGGTATATAAAAGTTTTAAACATTAATTCACTTACAATTTAATTCTATTGGAAAAAAAAATATTTGATTGTCAGCAGTTCTTTATATTCTTTGGATGAAATCTTTCATCATGACCAAACAGAACTACTTTTGCAGAAATTGCTGTAAAAGTTCATACTGGTTAATATTGAAAGGTGGCAGGACACACAGGGCAACAGTTTGTTGCGTATGACAGAACAGAAAAAAGGTGGTCCAATCTGATGGATCATGTTTTCTTTGGCACAATGTGAACAGGCTGGTGTACGCAGGCTGCTTCCTGCTTTACCAGGACGCAGTATTTATTTTATAATTGTATTTTGTACTACAGAGTTGTCTCTAAATTTTGTTGTACATTGCATATGACGACGATAGAAGCATTCTATGCCAATTCTATTGGGAAATTTCCTTTTCTCCCCCCTCACAGTTGAGCTTTAGTTGGTTCTTCAGTGTTCTGGCATTTAATTGGATGTTACTTAAGTACAACTGTATTTCCTGGTGGCAGCTGTCTTTCAGCAGGACATGTGCTCTGTCACACTGCAAAAATAGTGAGAGGAACATGAGGTTGATGCGTTGACCTCCAAATTTCACAGAGCACAGTCCAGCACTTCAGACAAACTGGGCCATGGTGGCAAAAGGCCCACACTTTTGGAGGTGGTCACAATATTCAGGCTCAGTTTACATTCTTTACAGGAAATACCTGGTCAAAAAACAAGCAGCCTAGCCCAGTTAATCAGTAGAAATTTTTATTTAACACTGAATATTTATCAGTAACAGGAGGACGAAGTTTATACATTTTTGTTATAGACAAAAAGCACTTTTCTAGAAGTTCATGTTACAGTTAGCCATCAGACTTAAGAAGTGGCTTGATTTTAAATCACTTGAAGTAACCTACATGTGGTGTAGAAAATAGCAAATCAGACAAGATGTGGAGGGGCAGCTGGTTCCCCACAACAAGAGGGCCGTGGGTTCAGGTCCCAGGCCCTTTCTGTCTGGAGTTTGCATGTTCTCCCCCTGCTTGTGTTGGTTTCCTCCCACCGACCAAACACTTGCATGTTTAGGCTTAATTAGTGACTCTAAAATGCAAATAAGTGAGGGGTTGGTTGTTTCTGTATGTTGGCTCTGCATTGGACTGGAGACCTGTCCATGGTGACCCTGCCGTTGCCCAATGTGAGCTGGCAATCCCCGACCAAAAAAAAAAAAAAAAAAATGGATAAGTGGTAGAGGCTGGATGAATGAAACAAGATGTGGATGGTGACAGAGAGATGGTCAAAATATTGAAGGACATGTTTTGGAGAACTTGGCGCTGAACAATTCCCATGTCCTCAACAGGCCGGGACAAGTGCAATACCACAGGAGTACAGAGCATTGCTACCTCTCCCAACCTGCACAGAACGGGATCACCTTTGATAGATTCATTTCAGTTCTATGATCAGTTTTGCATGGATTTGCACAGCAGTACAGTGAAAAGCTGAAAGCAAACCAGCAAAACTAACCAGAGACCCATGTGTAGAAGCTGCCCTAGCACTTTTCCAAGAGACATATGTCTAGAAGTACTTTAAGTGCTCACACTGCAGTAGAAGTTAATAAAACTACCTGCACTATAAGCACTTTAATACTACTGAAACCTGTCTTCACCTTTTTAATAGCTGTCGTGGAAAACATTCAGGAGAGAGGAAAAAAAAAAGGGGGGGGGGGCGGCTGGCGGTCCTGATGAAAATGCAGGTCACCATCAGTTTTGCATAGATTTGCACAACTTATTTCTTCTTGCAGCGCAACTATGCAAAACTAACAGAGAATTGCTAAATTGAGAGTGTGTATATACAAACACAAACATAAATACAGAGCAGATGAGAGTCCCAGCACCTTATGCCAGAAGGAGCACTTAGGGCAGTAGGTGCTAGTCTACTTCACTATCTGCACTAGATGCACCTTAGCATAAGCACTAGATAAAGAAACACCTATTTGTGTCAATTTGCATGGCATCTCAAAAACACCAAGCTTGTTTTAAAAGCGGAACCTGCTGAAGACAGTTGCTTTGCTCAGAGCTGTCGAGCTTCACAGCAGGATAGAGAAAGTCCTGAGTGATGTGCATTTAGGTTTGTTCTGTCCAGGACAAGTGCAAGATCAGTTGCCTCTGCAAATAAGCTAGCTCCTTTCGTCAACAGTATCAAAATAGTGCTGAAAGTGCCTTCACTGCAGTAGATTTGAGATAACTACCTGCACTGTAAGCACTTTGACACTACAGTGACTCCAAGCTGTTCACAGGGAGCATTTATTCACAGAATTTCCGAAGGCGATACAGATGTGCACAGGGGTCTGCAAGCATAAAAGAGAAATGGCATCAAGAAAACGTTAATTTCAATCCAGGTGTTAAAAAAAAAAAAAAAAAAAAAAAGCCCCATCGTACCAGGTTGACTGAGTTTATCTGACATACTTTTTAAAAAAAAGTTTCGAGTATCAGATAATCTTTCTATCACATAAACTTGTCAATGAGTGGACTATCTAACCCCCAAATCAATGTCAGACATCACTTGTGGCCAGTTGCAGAGGTTGTGGTTACAACGTGATATATTTCAACGTCTTAGACATGTGCCTCCTTCTCAAAGGCAGTTATATTAAGGAGCCCTTTTTGCTTCTAAACATTCAACTTCGACTCCTTTGTTTGTATACCCTTTTTACAATTGCTCAAAACATTGCATTTCTCCAATCTCTATAAAAAAAAAATAAATAAAAAAAAAAAAAAAAGAGGAGGGTTGATTGAAAGGTGGGACTATAGAAATGTGAACCACGCTGCAGGTGTTTCGGTTGTTTGGCATTTTGCACATTTATCCCCGTTACAAAGCACTGATATGCCGAGGGTTGGGGCATTGCCCAATAACCCGCCTAAATGATTAATGCCGTGTATTTTAATGTAGTAAAGGGTCCAGATCGCAAGCCAGAGGGCAATTTGCAGTCCAACACAGGTGCATTTATTTTTCTGATAGAAGGGGGGGTGGGCGACCAGATGCTAAACTGTCTATAATAACAGAGTTGTATGGGAAACTGGAGACTGAAGCAGCACTGTTGAGGATAGCAACACTTGCGCTCCAGTCACATTGCTTTACCCCTCCCCCACGCACTAACATGGCGCCCAGGAGTCTGCCTTTTGAGCGTCTAATACACGTACTGGGCAACATAACATGGGTATAACTCAATTAGCGCCGTGTACCGGCACGTGCACTTTATATAAAAAAAATTATAATAAAAACAAATGCAAGCGAAAGCGTTAGATTATTATGGGCAGGCACACGATGAGAGATACTGTGAATTTATGACGGAATCCATCACACAACAAGCTAGGAGCACCCGAGGGCTCCATCAAAACACACCGAGGCAGGCATGTGTTAGCCAAACAGGCTAACGCGTGCATGCTACGAGTGTGCGGTCCGCTCGTACACGGATTGTTATCCAATTAAGATTTATGAGAAATAACACACATAAATAATACATATGGTTGTATCGAACCGCAGCACCTGGCAAGGCCGTTTAAAAGGCTCAGGGGAGACTACAGGCAGACAGTTAATGCTTCCCCCACTCCGAAGCAACGCTTTCTTATCTTTAGCCAACTTAGCTGCATCCGTGTAGCTTACTCTTACACGCTAGCGCGGATTAAATATCAGTGTGTTTCCCAGGAGAGCGGGGGTCTTGATGGGATGGGGGGGGGGTTGTATATACCGACATTTTCACCTCCGTGCAGATAATACAGCCCTGCCAATACAATGTCAATAACGCAAGTTAACGATATCTACTCGTCGGTGTGTTAGCGTTAGCGGCTAACTCCGCAGCTCGCGGGATAGCAAAGGCGCGCGGCCTGCAGGAGCCCCATGTGCTGCCGTGCTTTGTTCTGGAGGCACTTCCAACTGTACACCACGGCGCTCCACATGAACAGGGAAACTTGTTTCTGCCAGAAATGTCGCCGACAACACGGGGCACGGGAGTCTACTACTTGCAGGCGACATCAAAATGTGCAACGCGTATTTTTTATTTATTTATATATATATGTTTTTCGCGAGTGCGTCCCACTTCCCCGAAGGCAGCGAGTTGATGTTGCGAGCAGCAGGACGAGCTTTTCAAATCTCCCTCATTCTCCCACCATGGAGGAGAGGTCGCCACGCGCCTCTTACAACATTGTTTTCAAATGCGGAAACTGACAATTAAAAAACTTAATTTTATGTGTGTCTTTCCCCCCCTTCCTCCTCCTCCTCAGATCACTCCAACACACAGTGTAAACGTGAAAGTGTGGCTTCGGTGTGTCGTAAGCCTCCCGATCATTTCACTTTCCTGACGTTTACCGCGTCTCCCGGACAAGGCTAACAACAGGTCTCCTGCCAGAATAGCATGCGCGTAATAAAGACACTAGCTTCTTCTTCTTCGGAAAAAAAAAATCCACCATCTTTCACTCACTTGTGTAGGGGACTTACCGTTTTACTCACACTCTTTCGGGGATATCTCGGAAAACTGGGAAAAGAAAAGGGGGGAAAAAATAAACAAAAGAAAGAAAAGAACTCAGCAAACTGAATCACGGCGAAAGCATACGCTCCGGCAAGGAAAAAAGAAAAAGCTGAACCATGTGCTACTATTGTGATTTGCTACGAGTTTGGGAATCGTAGTAAGATTGCGAAAGTGGCGCGAGTAGAGTCCAGGTTTAACCATGTGGTGAATGAAGGGCGGCTCCCAGCCAGCGTAGCTAAACCCCAACTCCTTCATTAGCATAAATCAACTACTTCCTCTCCAAGTGCCGTTCTCAAATTTCACCAACTTGATGATAAACATGTAGGCATAAACCAAGAAATTAGATGGGGTTTTTTTTTTTCCAGTTTTTTCTCCCCCCCAAAATGTGAAAACAAATAGGCTGCAAAATCAGGACACATGAATCAAACGCTCCTCAAATAAACACACGGAATAATTTGAGCCTATCATTCTAGGGGGATGTTGCTCTCTTTCTTCAGTTTATTAAATGCTGAAATCTTCTTGATTCCATTATACTTATATATACATATATATATCTCAGACTTGTCAATAATTTTCAATTCTTATAAAATGTACAGTAATTGTATTTTTTTATTGGCTACACACATTTCAAGGTTGTAGTATTGGTGAACTGAATTGAACTCTTTATTCTAAAACAATGAGGCAACAACAATGTTATTAAATAACACTCAGATACCTCACAAATTAATTAGTTTTTGTTACTGATGGAATATTTAGGCACAGCTATGTTCAAAATGCAAGCCATTCACCTTCTTGAAAATTATCAATAGCCAAAAACTTTTTTCTGTTGCCAAAATTTCTAGGTATCGGCACATTTACTTTAGGTGCATTAACTACATTTAATAGAAAATAAAACTTATAACTATCACTATATCCCTAAAAGGAACACTAAAAAGAAAGTAATTTAATAATTGATTGAATAAGAGATATATTTAACCTGTTTATAATAACTGAGTTCAGTTTTTGTTGATGATTGATGTTTAATAGCACACACATTCAAAATACTTACACTCTTTGTAAATGTATTTCTTCAATGCGATTACATAATATGAGTTTGGACCACACTGTTGGCAAAACATGTCCTCCAATGATAAAACATCAAACCAAATTACAAATGCAGTGCATAGTAATCGTAACAGACAAAGTTACATTAAATGTTACATTGAACCCACAAATTATGATCTTGTTGAAGGCCACACATTTTGTATTTTGTGATTTTTTGTCATTATTATTATTATTATTTAAAAAGTGAAGCTCTACATTCATGCAGTGTGAAACTTTTTATTCTGTCAATATCTTGAAAGGACACTGATGTTAGCATTGACATTGATAACACAAACTGTTCCCAACATGTTTTAGAGTATCTGCTGCACAGGCCCCTCCCAATGAAAGAGCTTGAGGAGAGTAGAAATCCAGGGAATTGTCTTATGACTATAGGTCAGTCTAGATCACCTTTAACCCCTAGATTCAGTCATGTGTGAAGTAACACAATGGAGGCACAGGCTTCACCCTTCTGGTCTCACAGATGTAAAGTATTACAAAGAGTGCTACCATTGAAACATATAAACTATTATTTTTCAATGTAGATGTAGTTTGTAAATTACATAGTGATTAGAGAATTAAAGAGAAACTGTAAAAAGTAATAAGTAATAAAATCTGTTTGTGACATACTTTTGCAGTTTATTTCCTATAATTTGAAAATTGACACAGCCTTATAGTGAGTAGGCAGGGATGGCATAAAATGTTTTAAACAAATATTTTAAATAATTTTTAGATTTTTGTTAATTTATTTTTTTGTATTATTTTGTGCTCCTTGGTATCTTCTGTAGGCACAGAAGTTAAATGTGATATATTGAGAAAATTGACAAGATTACATAAATTAATCAATTGTGTGATGATTATATCCTCAATTTATATTTATATATTTTTATATCAAGAAATACTTGGTATGTAAAGCCCAAGGATTTACAGAATGCGACAGTTTCACTTGGAAAAGAAACTGCAGTTAACGCCTAACAATGAGGTGCATATCTTGCAATAAAGTATACAAGTTGTATTTCAAAGTTGTCCAAACTACTGCTAAAATTAGTTAGGTCTAAAAAATATAAACAGAGTATGAAATAAAGTAGGCCATGTCAGACTGAAACATTGTAATAATAAAGTTTGGCTGAATGTTTTGATCCCAATGTTTCTCACTTGGACTGAAAATGATAACTAAAATTTATTATACATATTGGTTTAAAACACACAGTGATACAGTTAGCAACCAAGTGTTGGTTTCTACTGCTGTTGGAAAAAGTTAATAGAATTTTTATCAGCGTAAACATACAAAACATAAATAATGTTTTCGATTTTCTTTTCCCCCTGCAAAAAATAAATAGGTGGGGTTAATATGCTGCAATCAGTAGTTTGGTTTCAGTTTTAAAACTTTATAATTAACTTAGAAATACTGTGAATAAATTTCAAAAGTAGAAAACCAGAACTCTTTATGTCCTATACCATAGATTCTGAAATAGATTCAGAAATGTTATGATCTGATTTAGTAATTTGGTTCTTGTAGAAATTACTTAACGTTTTAACCACAACAGCTTTGTAATTTAAACCAGGTGTGAAACTGGTCACGGCTACAGGCCAATTTCATGACAGGAAAAGCACAGGTGATGCTAACTTCTAGCTATTACGGTGTGGCAGGGAATAACCAAAACTAGAATCCTGAGAATGAAATGAGATTAAAATTGAACTTGACTATTACTTCTAGCTGTGCTGTGATACACTTAGGGTTGGAAATGAATGTCAAACAAGGTCATTGACAACTCACTGACCTACGAGATCATTATTGTAAAGACATGTGTCCCCTGAAGTGCTCACCATCCATACTAATTCAGTTTCAATTCTTTGTAAAGAAAAAGGAGACAAAAAAGAAAAAAGAAGGTTTGCTCTAAAACCTTAGCTTAAAACTCATTTAGGAATATTTAAATAATAATCGTTGGCATAGAAAAAATTCAAAATAAATAAATGTTTCGGCAATTAAAAGTACAATTCTTTGACGAAATGTTTAAATATTCACAACACAACTTCATAAAAAAGACCCCCTCAAAAAAAGGTAAACTCAATTAAGAAAAACAAGTAGTGCACAAATTATTTGCTCACGCTTTTATTCTTAAAGCAATTTTTTTCTTGACAAATAGTTTTCAGTCAGAAATTCTATTTCAATTTTTAATCGATTACATACTGATACTGATGTAGTAATATAATGGTATGCTTAAGCTTTTCTTTCTTTTTTAAACAAATAAAACTTAAACAAAATGTATACTTTTTTATAGATTTCAAGAAATTATTCCCCAAATTTAACGTTTGAGATTCAACAGCAGTTAATATTATTAAAAGTGGCTGATCAAACTTTCTACAGTTGTTAAAACAGTTTTTTTTGGAATAAGGCAATAAAAGACAAACAAATTTGTTTGACTCTACAGTTAGCTACATAAGGGACAAAAATCATCAAATCGAGAAAATGTTTAGAAGCTACGTTACACTCGATGATGTTACTTAAAATATGTTGCATTGTTCGTTTTTTTATTCGTTTCCTTTTTTCGTTCGGAATTTGAAGCCGCCCGGCTTCCGTAGGTCACATTCTGCTCGGTTATGACCCCTCCCCACGGAAGCTGTAGCAATCTGCCACTTAAAAAAATAAAAATCCTGAAACATTAAGTAAAGTAATTCATTATACATACTAATTATTACCATATATTATGTGAAATATTTAAATTAAGGAAGTATGAATGAACCTATTTTTAATCGATTAATTGTAAAATCACACAGCAAAAAAATAGTCTGTATGTTTTATTGTGAAACGCTGAAAGTCTTCTTTTTCCGGCGTGATTTTAGTATATCCCCTGACTTAACACTTCCTGATTCTTTTACCCTCATGGGGTATTTTCGCGTTCATGACGTGAACGCCGTTAAGGGGCAGTGTTAATGTCGGAGACCTGAAGGTGAGATGAAAGTTATATTATTATCACTAATACTGTTAATATTTAAAGGTAAGAGTCTGCAGATTAAAGGACGTGCAGTCTGTCGCCTTCTTGGACTTATTAAGGAGGCGCAACATGGCAAGTTAGGGAATGAATGGAGTCTATTAGCAACCATACATAAAATCATTCTTTTATAGGAAAGGGCTACAAGATTATTCCTCTAATGCTGAGCAGAAATTGTCTACATTAATTAGGACCGAAGGGGCAAAACAGTGGAGTCAGTCTTTGCTCAGTGCTTCATGTCACATGTGTGACCAGGATGTCTTTAGTCAAAGTTTTGATCCTTTGATCGTGTTGTGTCCTTATTCGCTTAACAACGTGTATTGTGGGTTTTAGGCAGACAGTGTTTTACACTGAGATAAATCTGAGTTTATTTAGAAGTTTTATTTAGAAATATGTGCTTCATAAAGGACAAGTTTCACAATTTTCAGCAAGTGAATTTAGCATTCACATGCTGTTGGAGACAGTTATAATGTAGTTTTGTGAAATATGTGTGTAAAGTGCATGAAAATTAGATAATGCGAAAACTTGAAAATTTGCATTAACCCAGATTTGGGTATTTTAAACAGAATATCTACCTCAATGACCAATATTTAAGTGAAAGTTTTCTTTATATTACATTTTCTAGAAGAATCAGTTTCATCTTTGATACCGTCCGTGTTTGAGACTGAATACTCTCATTTTGGTGGAAGGCCTTGTTAAAATCATGGCTTTTGTCTCTTTAAACAGACGGGCAGATAGATGGCTGCCTGGGTGCTACGTCGACCGGTCTTTAGGCTACGCTGCCTCCAAACCTTAGGAAGGGATTTTACCCAGGCTCAGAACATCCATCACCCCACAGAGGACGAGACGGATGAGCATGAGGGAAAGAAAGGAGCATTTCAACCCCATGAGGCCTCCCTCCAAGGAGGCTACCGGCTGCATTACACCCCATCTTCATATCATCACTCTGTGGGTAACACTGCAAGATCCCGGAGCCAGACTGATAATGAGGAGGATGAGCTGTCTCTCGCCACTTTGGCACCCACCTTCCGGCAACAAAGCAATCGCTACAGTGTGAGTAGCTCAAGACACCTTTCCAGCTCGAAAAACACACTTCTAGACTTGGCTCTCAGCAAAGATCACAAAACTGAGATGCCATCAGCGTCACAGTTTCACAGACAACCCGTACCACCAGATACAAAAGTAGATACTCGTGCCTTCCACAAATGCAGGCCTGAGTATGCGTCCATGACCCTTGACCTCACCCAGCGGCCCCACACAATAGAATGGGAAGAAGCCCTGCACCTGCTCCAAAAAGTGGGTGTTCTAAGAGGCAGCATGAAGCCATCTGATGTTTCTCAGTTTCTCGTGGAACTCAGCTGCTTACATGCATACAAAATGTCATTAGTGAGGAATAACCAATACTTCATCATGCTCCTGCGGTATTCTGTGGAAAACCTGCGCCTCTTTACTGATCTGCAGCTGCTGGAAGTGCTGCAGGCGTTTGTATGGCTTGATATTCCTTCCACCCACACCCTCCTTGGGCTGTATGAGACTGAGCTCAGCTGCCGGACCAAGCAGATGACCTTGCACCAGTTGCTGTTCGCTGCTGATTTGTGGCGCTGTATCGGGAGACAGGTCCCCCAGTTCTTGCAGCACCTTTATGACTCAGTCCAACTGTATCTGGGCAAGATGGGGATCCCTGAACTAGTCCAGCTGTTGTATATAATGGGAGAAGGTAGGCATTGCCCAAAAGACTTGATCCACCCTGTACAGCAGCTTCTAATGAGCCATTTACATCAATTGAACCCAGAGGAGATTGGCATCATATGCTTGGGGCTCTTTAAATCCCAAACCTCAATGTCTGAGACTGCAGTGACTCATATTGTTGATAAGGCACACTCTAATGTGAGGGATATGAGTGACTTTGCTATTGTGAATGTGATGAAATTCTTGCGTTACAGCTACCTGTACCACAGAGAGTGGATGGAGGCCATGACACATGAAATTCCCAGACGAGCCCCAAAGATGGGTGTTCAGGGGCTGATGCATGTGGCACTTACCTGCTCTGCACTTCATTATCGTAATGATGACATCCTTATTTCTGTCGCTGAAAGAGTTCCTTCACTGGTGCCACACTGCAGGAGTAAAGACTCCAGCAAACTGCTTTGGGGCTTTGGTAATTTACAGTTTCTCCCTGGTCAGAGTCCAAGTTTCTATCCAAGTCTTGCAGAAGGTCTGAGACAAAGGAAAGCTGAATTCCAACGATACCCAGAGCATTTGCTCAGTGGCCTTCTAGGCCTGGCCTTTGTCTCTCAGTTTCCAGAGGACCTACTTGCACTAGCTTTGAGCCCTGACTTTGTAAAATTAGCACTGAAATCAACACAGCTAGATCTGAAAAAAGACTTATACACTTTGGATGGAACCGTGGCTCTAGAGTTGCCTCAGTGGACTGGCCCACGACTAAGCTGTGAACTAAGGAAGGAGGTTGCTGACCTGCTGTGGAAGTTTGCTCAATCAGATGTGTGCCAAAAACCTGAGGTACAGGAGGCAGAATCTGCTCTGCAAGATCTGCTTGGGGGAGAGAAATTTGTATGTAAGAGAATGATTCTGCCTCACACTCGCTCCATTGATCTGGAAGTACATTTTGACTCCACTGGGCAGCCAATACCTGTCAATCCAGAATCCCACACAGCCACATTATCTGCTCCTGAGAGGGATTCGCACAAATTTAGTTCAAACCGAAGTTTTGGAAGAATAAGTAAAGGACTATCTATAACTGATGAACTTTTAGCTCAGCTAATAAACACTAAAAGCACCAAAGGACCTTTAACCCAATCCCCCAAGTATACAACGCTTCGCAGAGTAGAACCCGATGAAGGAAGACTGCTTGACACAGGCATCCATCTCACAGATGACATTATAGAAACTCTCACCAAAACTGGTAGCCCAGGCAATACTCCAAAAGATGCCAAGGGCACAGTCAAGCTTGCAATCCAAGTCTCCAACCGGAACCACTACTGCTGCCACTCAAAGCAATTATTGGGTATGCATACCATGAAGAGAAGGCAGTTGAAGTTGGCGGGGTACAGGGTTGTAGAGCTCAGCTATCACGAATGGTTCCCGATGTTGAGGAAAAGCAGGACTGAAAAGCTGACATACCTCCATTGCAAAGTCTTTGATAGTCTTTAAGGATTGTCTGATCTCCAAGAGCTAAAAGAAAACCCAGGAACCTTCTGCAAACTATGTAGGCACTTAATCATCTGTGCAGTGTTTAGTTTGATTCCTGATAAGGAGGTCAACAGGTAATCTCTGCCTACTGATGACTTTTTGTACCGTGTTTGGAATTTTGTTAAACTCTGACTTTACAAAGTATTTTTATGGACATATTGTAAATAAAAAAAACATTTAACCCAGATAGTGAGAGCAGTGTTTTTTCTTTCAAATAAGACTTTATTCAATAGAATTTATGGCCTCTGAGGGCAGTGTGCCTCTTTCAAGTATAATCAGAATGCTGTGCTGCTTTGTGCATGAAAGTCACTTAAGTGTTCAACTGATGTGAAGTTTGAATGAAGTATTGTGACTTTTAATAAACCGTGAAATCTGTTATATAATTTGACAAAAGGATTAAAATTATCGGCCACCAAAAAAACTAAATGGAACATAATTTCATTGCTGCACCTATTCGAAAATAGAGTTTGTCTGTCACGAAGGTCAGATATGACTTATCAGTGTCTTCTTGCAAGGCTTTACAGGAAAAACTAAAATCCTCTTTGAGCTGACGCAAACAGCTTTTGTTCCTCAAGTACCTTTTTTTTTTTTCCCTTTACAAAGGTGGGTCATAAATTTTGAACAGCTTTTATTTAAGTAGTTGAACAAAGCCACAATCCAAGGATGTTTTTAAATAACAGTTTTATTTCACAGGCTAGCTGTGATATCCTTTAAATCTATCCCTACCTCTACATAATGTTATTTTATTTAGTAAATAATCAGTAAAATAGCACTCATGCCCCCAAGTGTTTTTGTGACATCTGATGCAAAATGTTTTATGTGCCTGATGCACTACTGTAAAGTGAAACTGTGGCAGTATACCAGGTGACTGAATCGACTACATCTTTTCTGCAAAATGAATGCGTTCACAAAAGGAGAGATCACCTTTTTGGACGCATGCAAAACCACCTTGAACTGAGATGTGACACTTGAATGTAATATGATTTATTTTATCAAATAAAATGTGCTGTTACAAAAAGACTGAGGAAAAAAATTATGGAACTTTTGTTGTTGCAGAGTGGTCAAATGCACGTTATATGAGTTTCTTATGAAAATTAGTTAATTCATTGTCTCGTTATGATGTTCTGAGCGTGTTAATTACTAAAAACTGTGAATGCAAAGCAATTCAACAGCTCAAAGTCGAGATGCCTCGCGCCACATTGTCGATGAGTGCTTTTTAATTAGGCTTTCAAATGCATAACAATTAACCAAATTTGAAGTGAGGAAGAAAATGTTTATGCAAAGGAGTTGCTTCTCTTTAGTTAAATTATCATATTATGCTTTAGATCAATCCCTGAAGAGAAAGTTTGGATGTGGCCCTGGGGTTAAGGACTCTCTGGGGAGGGTACAGGTGTGTTGTGCTTCCCCAAAAATGGTCCTAACAATCCTGCTCCTTCTTTCCTGTGTGACCCAGAAACTGGTCGTGTTGGTGCTTTCATCTCATCTGCCGCCCTCACACCGCAGGAAAGGCAAACAGCTCCAAGGACCCCTGCAAGCAAGCACCGGCAAGAAAAACGGTATTTAATGACACTACTTTTAACGTCGAGACTACATTCTGGTGTGCAAAGACAAGGTTCTTCAAAGCCAAACGCCATGTTACTGCTGAAAAACACCACATTTCCCAAAAGTCTCGTTGACTTAAATTTTGATTAGTCCAAGCAATAGAACAACACAATTTCCTGTTGCTCATTTAGATGATATAAATCTTTTTATTCGGCTTAAGCTTTAGATTGGGGAAAAAATGTATTAAGAATGTATTATGGGAAGAAGAAGAAGAAGAAAAAAAAAAAAAGCACAGTGGGAGTGAAGACGTATTCATTCACCAGTACAGCTGTCAGAACGCGTGGGAGTGCCTAATGATCCCCAGGAGGGGTTTTAGAGAGCTACAGGAGGAAGTGTAGTTAAGGCTGACTTAGATGAGTGAACCGACATGGCTCCGTGCTGAAAGGGTACCAGCAGAGGGCACTCTGCACACAGGAAACTACACATCATGTCTGAATGACTGATGAATTCATACTTTTCCAGTATGACTCCTTTGTATTTACACAGGATATTTCCATAAGACGTTAATATAAATGCAGGCTATACATCCCTGTGATCACAATAGAGAGAAGTCTTTAAACGGCCTGTGTAAAGGAAAATTAATTTCACGTCAGTTTAATATTTAACAATAATGGATTTGCTACAAAAGGAGAAGAAACGTGTTCGGGGATAATAGGTGAATTTTAATAAGGTGGAAATGTGTTGATAAATACTACTCCTTCTCCTCACAGATCACAAAAAAAAATCATAGTTTGCCACTTTCAAGTCGGTGCTATGCCTGCAGCTACAAATTTCACACTTCTGAGTGTGCAGGAAGCATGCTTTTGAAGTTCAGATGATTCACTTTCTCATTTAGCACCATTTTCTTTGGATTCAAAAGTCATTGGATTCAAACTCATTGGATCGGCAAATAAATCCCTTATCCACATTGGGAGAACACGCTGCCTTGCTCACTAATGTGTCAGCTCTATTATGTTTTCAGGTTGATGCTAACAAGGGCAAACATGTTTAGGGAATAGGGGCTGCCTGCCACGGAGCACTAGTTTATTAGAGCGCGTGGAGTAATGGGAATGATTATCGGCTCAGATGGAATCATTATGCTGTTGTTATATTGTAGTCTCTATAATCTGCCAGGCAGGTGCTAAACGTTTCTCTACTTGCTCATGTCTCACAGATGATAGAACATTTATTCAGTTATTAACTGGCTAAGAACAAGGAAAGAGAATACTCATTAGGCTTGGATATCTTTTTTTTTCCCAAATGTGACCAGTGTTTCACCGGTTAATAGAAGAGGCTCTGGCAGAGTGAATGCTCTCTCAGTAATCCCTGTCTTATTTGCATTTCAATTCTTTTGCTTTTCTCAGGCAGGAAGTTAATCCAGCAGTGTCTGAATGCAGCCTAAGCCTGCATCTACGTTTCTTAAATTATCTCAACACAGAGATACTACTGTCTGTATGCCATAATTCCTTACTTTAGCTTATTGCATGTAACAGACAAATAAAAAAAAGTCACATATTCTTTAAGCACTGATGCAACACCCCTACTACAACTTGTCACTGGAAAAAAAAAAAAAAAAAAAAAAAAAAAAAAAAAATCCACTTCATATACTTCTGGGACTTGGATCCCTGACAGTCACAAGTGAAGAAAACAGGTACGGATTAGCTCCACATATGCAAGTGATGTTCTCTAGAGAGGCTACGACAAATGATCCGCATCACAAATTTACAGCCTGATGTTAGTAACTGCTGCCAATGTCCTGAAGGTTTCTTTATCACTCCCTCTCAGTGCCACTTCCTTTTTGACCCCTTCAGTAGCACTCAATAAAGTGTCTGGATCCCTGCCTTTAAAATTCCAAACACACACACAGTGCTAAACCAACTGCTGCAGCAACACGACTGATAAGGAGTGTTTGCATTCAGCACTTGTTTTTCAGTCTATTCATAAACCTTTATTAACTTAACCAGGTTCATGATTGGCCTGGTTTCTCATTTATCAGCGGATGGACCTATTCACCTATAAAACTGTGGGCTTGGCTGGATTTCAATTAACATTGCAATTTTTATGTGTTTTATTAAAAAAAACAAAACAAAACAAACAAGGAGGATATGGAATATGTCCTTCAAACCAGGAACCCTGGTATTCTTTTATATCCTTTGACTTGACAGCAGCAGGGAGATTGACGATGGATGGAATCCATCCAAACTATCAATTTGCACACAGTGACATTAGCAAGTGGCCAATGAAAAGATCTACAACCAAGGCCAGGCACTTTAATGAGGGAAGGTTGAACATAAGCACAATAATAATAACAATATGTAAACTGGCAAATTAGTTAAAAAATTCATCAGAAATAAACACTTGCAAGAGAGAAATTCCAGCAATTAAGGCATGTGCTGTAGTAATTAAATTCCCCTCAACTGGACTCTTTTTAGCAATGTTGTAAACAATGAATTTATATGAGGGGGAGGAAGTTCTGTGTTTTTAAGATAATCAACATTATGTGTTCTCCGCTGTGTGTGAAATGTTCAAGATGACACTTGCGCAAACAGCTTTGTGTTGCAAAACAGCACTGCTGTCCTCTTAACCTCCGCCTTTGGTCCCACTGACCACTGCAGTGCAGCGCAGAACAGTCACGGTAATACAGGTCCATTATGGGATATGCTTGGAGGTCACCCCATGATGACACCCCATACTTAGGCATATGAATTTCAGTTGGCATATCAAGAGCGTGTTGAGGTCAGTTTTGTAACTGTCCAATAATATTCTATAAAGTTATACATATTTTTTTCTTTAATCAAATCCCATTATTGAGACTATATGGATGGATATGATTTTTTTTCCTGCCAAATCTCCTTCTGTACACTGTAATTGCTTTGGCATAGTTGTTTCATTGTCACTGATGGGATTCCTACTGCTGCAGGATTCAAATCAACCAAGCAGGAAATTTGCACGAAATGGTGGCTGTCCATTTTGGAGGAAATTCTGTAACACAATAACCGGTGTCATATGACATTTTTTTTTACCCCTTTATTAAAATGACAATCCAGGCTACAGCTGGTTTCGATGATTGTATAATTACTAATTTGAAACTTGATTCGGACACATTTCAGGTCACAGGATATTTCAGGAGGATGGGTGAATATAAGCTGCAGATGCATACGTAAGAACAGGAGTTAAAGTTTTAATCAATGATGATATCAATAAAATTCTAATGTTGGACACATTTACCAGAATCCCAGGCCAAAAATAGCTCATATAAAAACATAGAGCTTGCAAGGTTTCAAACGTTTTTTGTGTGATCGTTGAAGAGGACTGGGTCATTGCCTCAGAGCTACATATGGCACTGCGGTCCTTTAAACATGCCGACGACCTAATTAAACAGCATACTGATTAACAATTTATTAGCAATTCTGTATGCACTGACAAGGATCTCTTTTCAACTTCGGTAAGATAATATGACAGGAAAACAAAATTATTAAAGAAAATAGTATCTTCAAAAAATATTAACGACTTAGTTTACATATTCAGGCAATTTTAATTTTAATGAGTTTTTTTTTGCTGCTAGTTAATCTCCAAACTATGTTTGACTTGCTTCAACCATAAACTTAATTGATATTTGAATGTAATACTATTTTAGAGGGAATAGTGCTGCGATATGCTGAATCCAATCCAAATCTTCACAACTACTCATGTATAAACACAACATACAAAAGATGTACCATAAAATGTTGAAATGTTGATGTAACCAAGAAAGGAATTTGCGCTCTTTCCTCATCTGACTCATATTAATCTTGTTTTTTTTTGCATATATGAAAGCAAAATAATCAACTCTCAGATTATTATCATTACTCACTGCAATAATGACTATATTTGATGTTGACAGTTGAGTTATAGCCTTTATGATGTGATTTTTCTAGTTGACAAAATGACCATATATTTATTTGTCATGCTTGATTGTAATTTTTTTGTAATATCATGTAGAGCAGCAGAAATATCAAGAGGTGATGTAGTGATTGCAACATCAGGAAATGGAGCAAACATGAAAGTTTAATCCTCCGTCCCTTTGATGCTTTGCTATAAAACCGATTTCTTTATTCCGCATCCTCAGCTTCACCTCTTAGGTATAGATTTTTATTTTATCCATATGTTTTATAGTAGAATAGGATGTGAGCATTATAGAAATTTGCTGTATCACATGAATGTCTATTATGTAGGTATTTTCCTTTGTTCTAGATGTATCACAGAGTGATGAAAACTGCTTTACAGTGCCAAAAAAAACAAAAACCCAACTTCTAACTTAATAGGACTTCACATGTGAGTTTGTAAATAGACTTCAGTTATCCCAGTAGACAAATGTAAAGCGATGTGTCAACGTCTGCGTGATGATTAATTGCATTATCTCAGACATTCAGCGATCAGATATTGAGATGTGAAGGGGGAGTAGTTACAAAGGCAGACAAGTCGCACACATGTGTCTGAAAACACCACACCCACTGCTGTTTGCATAAGTGAATTCTCTCTGTACCACATTATATCATGCAGATGCATGCGGATGTTGACAGGCCAACGTTGGTTGATGAAAGAGCTGGAGAAATTTAAAATCTTTCCAATGTTAGAACTTCTATTTATAAATCATTGATGAATTTTACAGTACATTCACATTGCTTTGACACTGCAAAACATTGTGCCCTGCTGCACATTAATGCAGGACATTTCCATTTCATGACCATGGCATTGGTGGGGGAGTTAAGATGGAAATTGTGATGGTGTATTGCAACATTCCTGCATGGAATCAACCCAGTTAAATCAAATTGGAAAATTGGACATCCTTTCACACACTCACCTTATGGCAAAGAAGGACCAGTGGCCGTTTTAGTTGAGTTGCTTGCGAGGAGGGTATTTTCTTCAACTGTAATAGGTGCTGTCAGACCGAAAGGAATGTTTAAAATTGGTGTACAGTCCCCAAAAGGTCAGAGTGGACAGAAAATAAGAAGATCTACTGAAAGGGAAACGATAAATGTCAGGGAACAACAGCACGCACAGCAGGGAAACTGCACATCCAAAGGGAAGATTGAAAAATAAGAGCTATTTTAAGTTTCCCAGAAATGCCAAGTGTATAAGAAACTGAGATTCCAGAGCTGTTTTGCAGTGCAGGGGTTTATTCTTTTGCACTCCCAGAAATAATAAATGAATGAATGAATGAATGACACTCTGTGAGAATGAAGGACATTTTTTTGTTTTGTATTGTTCCCTCACTGTACCGTGTATGAAGACTAAGCAAATGCAGGTTTCCACAGCTGCTGTCAAACCCACATATTTAATGGATCTGACAATGATGGAAACCCAAAGTGGTTGACCTCATTCTTCAAAAATGATGCATTATGGCACTTTCTGATCAGAGGGAGTTCTTAATAATTTCGGTCTTTGTAGCTTAATGCTTATCAACATATCCTGCTGCTGATTAGACTCTATTCCTACTTTAATCCAGACAACTTAATTATACAGAACATGTCAGACTTCCAAGGACGCTCTTATTCTGAGTGTGGTAAATCCAAGTGTGAATATTTAATGTTGCCATCTTCCTGTGCCATAGAAATTCAGTCTCCTGGGGAGAAGAGGAGGGCATATAGGGTAACTAAATGTCTTTTATACATATATGCATGAACAAAATTTCATTTCCGGAGATTAATAATCAGAACCACATTGTGTACAGCCCCATAATATAAAGCAAAAAGAAGTATTGCTAATGTAACATATTTAGGTTAATTACATCATCTGCGCTAAGTAACAGTAAATAAGGAAGGTCCATAAACAAAGGCTGGCACTGCCATCTGCAGTCATCACAGCAGGTGGTGGTGTGTGAGCAAGAGCTTACGTTGATTAATGTACTTGATATAGCTGCTGTCCTAATAATAAAATTATAGTGTGATAACATACAAAAAGTAGTACAAGTTGCTATAGCAACCTGCCTTTTTTTCTACTTGACTATTTTCCTGTGTGTGGATGTTGCTTTGATCTAGTAGCCAGTGGCTAGGTGAGGAGTTTAACTGTGTTATAACCAGTGGGAGAATTTGCCCTGCGGGGCAAAAGGAAGCCATCAAGTTTGAAAGCAACACTCAGATTAAAGAGGATGAGATCTGATGTAATGTGCTCACATGAGTTTATGATATTCTAGGAATTGGTTGCCATGTTTTAATAGTTGGGTTCTTTTCTTACATGATGTCTAACAGGACACAGAACCAAAAAAGGAGAATTTGGATGGAAAATATTCTTTCAATATGCATGTAAAACCCCACACAAACTCAGGTATTTTCAAATATGCAGGATATGTGATGAATTATTAACAGGCATTGTGAAATCTAAAATAGTCTCTTTGAATAATTTAGAGTCTTAAGAATTTCGTATTGTAAAGCAATGTGGAAATTGAATTTTGACCACATTTTAAAGGCGCTTTGAATTAATTTCGACATTACTTTAAATGTATTCCAATTCCAGTGCAAAAGATCTGCACTTAGTATCATCATTAAACACGGCTGCATGGCGGTATAGTTGTTAGCGCTGCTGCCCCACAAGGTCGGCGGTTCGGTCCCCGGGCCTGGGGCCTTCCTGTGGGTTTCCTTCCACCGTGCATGTTTAGGTTGTCTCTGTATGTTGGCCCTGCAATTGATTGGCAACACATCCAGGGTGTACCCCACTCTCGCCAAATGTGAGCTGGGATTGGCTCCAGCACCCCCCGTGACATGGAAACAGATGAGCGGTAACAGAATGAATGACTAAAACACCTCTGAGGAAATTTTTCTCATGGTCGGTGAACTCCGCTGCAGCAGGTGGCTCTGGCGTCACAAAGTAGACAAGCGTATCAGTTTTCACGCTTTCCAGAGATGCTCACTTACTTAGCACCTGAGTCTGTCACCAGAAGAATGTACTTAATGCCCGCAGTTCATATTCACATAAAAAATACAACTGCATGCCTCTGGTTTTTTGTTTTGTTTTTGTCGTATTGACACATTTTTTTTTTTTTGTGTACAGACACACACACACCCATAAAAAGAAAAAAAAAAAAATATTAGGAGGGGGATTTCATTCTCCCTATAGGCACGAATGAACATGGTGTTGTGTTAAGTGATCTGTACTCAGTGTGTCAGGCCTGCAGTCACCTGAGCTGCTGTGGCTGATGCCACAGTGGCAGATCCAGCTGCGTTCAGGATCCATCAGGGATTGAAATGCGTTCTGATTATTTTTACTAAAGTCATCTATATTTACAGTACTGCACCAGAGCTTGGCCTTATTTTTAATTCAAAGAATGCAGGATAGAAAAAAAAATTTTAAAAAAATAGAATGTGCTAAATATTACGCTTACCATCCCCTAGACAGACAGTCTTTGATGGAGACGCTAATATGTAAGAGTGAATACAATGTACACAATTTAATCATTTTAATTTGTCCACATACAAATTTCAAACAGTTATTAATACATATTAACTTTCTAATATTTTTTTCAACATATATAAAGATCTTGTTAAATATTCACTAGATTGTCCTGCTTGTGTCGGCTTTATAGGCATTCATTTTCATGTAGTCCAGGAAGATTCACTGTGACACGACTGTTAGTAGGCAGCTAAAATAAGGTTTAATCCTTAGGAAACAATGTAGGAAAATTCCAAATTGCTAAGGGCACATGTAAACCACTATTTGCTGATTTTTTTTTAATGATGTTTTGTCATCTTTCAAATGCTCTTAAGGCATAAGTTTTTTGTTTATAGGAAAATGGAACAACCCTTGTCAAACATGCTGAAGTCTAGTGGTTGACTCTGCAATTTTGACGCGTCTTTAGGGAAATCTGAAAAACCTTGGCAGTCAACCAACAATAGCCTGTCAATTACCTAGTACGCTGAGAACAACAGGAGCTGTGTCTTACATAAATTTCGATGAGCTTCGTCAGCTAACACTCGCAGAGCTCTGACAGAGTCGTCTCAGTCCTTTAGCTTGTTAGGAGTTTGTCTAGCTGCACGATACTCGAGTAACTTGAAAGAACTGTTTTGATGCACTTGCCACCAGTGCACAGTACACAGCCATGAGCTAATAACGCTTCCCAGAGCGCTTAATGAGGGAAGATATGAATGGTCAAATGCAGTTAATGCTGAGGCATTGGCTTACCGCTCTTTGATGTGCCTCTTTTTGAATATTAATGATATTCATAACCTATTTGCTACTTCATTTTATGGAAATTCCAGATGGCCTTGTTACCGTGATGCATTCATAGAGGATACAAAGATGCTGTTGGCACAGCAACAATATAATTATTAGGAGAGTGTGTGCATAAACTTCTTAATAAGGCCCAACAATTTTGCATTGCAGCGGTATTCACACTTGTTCTGGATGTCTGAACAATTGGGGAAATGAATGTCAAAGTCCCAGTCTCATTATATTAGAACGACAACGACAAAAAAAAAAGTCAGGGTGAAGACATTTGTCTGAAAGCTTGTATATGGCAGTCCTCCCTGGGGTTCAGAAGATGGTTACCCAACACCCCCACCTTGCCATCTGTCTGGATCCATTGTAGCTTGCTGTAAATCCCACAAGCATTCCCAAAGCAAAGAGAGACAGAAACACAGGAAAGTGCTTTTAGGAGCCACAGTACACCCTGAGCCTGTCACAAGCGTTGATGACATTAGAGTCCTGTTGTGCCTTGAACTTTACACTGCTTAAAAAGTTATCCTCAAGTTTAAATGTAATAGTGTCTGACCAGCTGTGAACCAACAGAGAGGAAGGCTTTTCTCTTATCTTCTGTGGACGATGCTGCAGAGCCAGCATAAATATCTCTCCTGAGTGTCCTATAATGCACTGAAACATAGGATGACCAATAAAACCACTGCTGCACTTTCTTTTTATGGCTGTGCCTATGTTACTGTATAATTCTTCCCAAGTGAAGTGAAGTAAGAATGGCTTCTGAACAGCAACTCATGAATACAAAAAAAGCTAAAAAAGGATAACCAGCAGGTATTTGCATTTCTTTATGAGATGTCCTCAACAATTATTTAAATAGACAATAGCCTGTGACCAACATGTCAGGGTTTATGCTTTTTTTTATTATATATTATATATTTATTTTATTTTATTTTTTAACTGTGTCACATCATTTATGTGGCGCTTTCCTGGGGTGAATATATTTAATTTCAGGATAAGCACACATGTATTGCTTCCACTTAAAGTTTCTAAATGGGGTTTAGCTGTATTTAGCAGTACAACATGATCAACCTGCATTTACACATACGTTGCAAAAACTATGTATATGTAAATAATGTTGCAGAAATAAAAGGAATTGAAGATGAAGAGTTTTAGTTTGTCACACCAAAGATGCACTGCACTCAGGAGCCATTTAACTTTTGCACACACTTCTTCATGAGCTGTACCTTTGAGCACAATAGTTAGATAAGCAGCCTTGGTGCCAGTTGGTATTTGCTGCTGTATGCTTCACTCCTCTTAGAGGGTCATGATTTTGGTCTATTATTATGCAAATACACAGCACTGCAGTCAAAGTTATTTCCCTTCAACTCCAAATTCATTAATGTCAGTGTAGCCAAACAAGATAATCTAATTGATAATCTTCACAGTCAAACCAATAGTGGATAGCCTTGGATCCATATTATATGTATTCCTCATTTATTCGTTGCTCTGAAACATTTGACTAAATGTGGTGTTCCCCTGGAATCAATCCTAGGCTCATATTTAATTGACATGTTGACTTTGTGTCACTCCTGCTGTAATTATATGGATAACACACAATGACTTATTTCCCTGAGCCGCTTTAGAATGGCATCGAAATGATTGACAATGAAGTATATTGTAATTTTTTACTTTTTTATTTTTTTGGACGTTCGTTAAATAGTTATTAGGGAAAAAAAACTAATGGACAAGAAACACCATCACGGCCTCTAGAGAGCATCACACAGCTGGAGATCTCGGAGTGATCCTGGATGCGGTCCTAGAGGCACATTAATGACATAAAACAGGATTTTGTAATTGAATTATTGCATGGGTAAAAAGCTTTTCATCCTAGAAGGACGTTCAAAAACTCATCCATGCTTTCATTTCCACTTGGCAAGACTACAGCAGTGCACCGCTCACAGGAATATCCTAAAAGCATCTTTATTGTCTGTAGCTACTCCTGAAAGCAGCCATAGTTTTAAATGTAGAAGAAAGAAACACACAAATACAACATGCTGAATGATGCCATTCAGAGATTTTCTAAATATTATCATAATAGAAAATCTCAATGCTTGCATTTAAGCCCGTAGATGGTTTGACATCTCAGTATCTCTCTGACTTGCCTGTTAAATATGAACATTTGAACATTAGGGGCCAAATGGTTAGCTGCCTCCCTCCAGTTGTCAGGGTGGTTTTACTAGATTGCCAGAAGAAGGCTTTGTGCAACAGTGCAGCAGAAGCTGCATTTTAATTCAGGCAGCCACAGTACATGAGCAATCTGTAATAGTCTACTCATACATCACAGCACTCGATTCAACAGCTTCACAGTGAAGTCAGATTTATCTTGTGTGAAATTATGGAATTATGAGGCTTCCAAGACAAAATGTATGAAACAATACAATATGTGACTTGTCCGTTCTTCTTCCACCTGTAAAAATTTAGTAATGTAGACAGGGCTTTGAATATAAATGTATAATGTTTTGTTCAATTTCTATTGCTTCTGTGGAAAATCTTGCTTCTTGCAACTGCCTCTTGTCTTGAGTCTGCTGTTATTGTTCAGGCAGGGTTGCCTTTTCACTGCGAGATTTGTGTCTCTCCAATTTTCTCAACTGAATGAGGAAACACAAACGGGGCCCTTTCAGGTCACATCTTCTTCAAGTCAGAAGGAGACATTGCTGTTGTAGATCACGCTGGTGTGCTGTGCTCCTAAATAAATCCCCCATAAGGCCACGTTTTGATGTAGAGACATATTTTATAATGTATTCACATGTATGGTATGTTGCCCATGTGGATCTGTTTGTTGTCACTATAAATTACAGGCCAACTAGCATGCTTTTATAGTCACACTTCAGGCCAAGATAAAGAGAAGGACGTGCCCTTGATGTGCTGAATGGTAAAAAGAGTATGGGTACTGGGCATAGAGAGAGGTTAACGCAAGATGAGCGATTCTGCAGGGCACCCTGAGCTGCACAATAAACTTGTTACTGAAGGAGGGAAAACGTGATACTCAGAACTGAATATTAGTAATTTCATCTGGATGCAGTCAGGAAAGAGAACGATATAATACATATGCCAACAGCCCAACATTATAATACAGCACACTCCAAACCTATGAAAGCCTCTTATAAACATTAATTCACTGTATTTACACAATGCCATTTTTACTTTTTGCCAAAGCTTTTCTCTTTGCTTGATGTGAAGTATCATTCTCATGTTTAGTGTAAAGTGCTAAATAGGTGGATGAAGAAGGATTTTGTCATTCTTTCTCAGGTTGGCAGTCCTAAGCCTGGATAAGCCCTCATAAATATTAGTGTGTCTCACACATACTGTTTCCAGTTGTAGCAGATATTTTGGCAAAGTTTAGCACGTCCCTATTCCTAATCCCCCTCTCTAGGTTTGTAAATACCATTCCCTCTAAGCAGCATGTCATTTCTCTTTATATCAATCTACAACACTATTATACATTATTTACCAGCACGCTGGACACAGGTAAATGCCAGTTTATGTTAAAGTTGTAAACCATCAATTATTGCTGAAGAGCTTTTATTTGCTTGAGAGTTTTGTGAAGGTTTCTGAAACAAAAATGTTGAAAGGCGAAAAGAGTGGATAAAGGTATTTCCGCGTTCGTCGGCCGTCCTTGAGGGAAGCATGAATACACTCTGAGTCAATAATTTATGCACCCAGACAGACACATCCACACGTTCATACACATAAAGTGAGAGAGGGAGAAACTGTGCAGAGCTGCATGGAGAGACAGAAGACTGGAAAAAGCTTCGGGGACAAAAACATAGTCTGAGACCAGCGACTGGAAGCCGTACATATGTCGCCAGATGTGAGATTCTATTTTACTCTCCGCTATAAAAGAGACATATCAGGGTCGGGGGGGCACTTGAGTCAGTGGTATATTTCTAATGTGTCTGCTTGCCTGATGTAAGCAGATAGTAAAGGCTTTTCCTTTTGGTCAATGCTTACAGTCATATGCCATCTTCACACTGCCTGACACATCTCTTCAAGCTTACATAATGCAGATCTGCCCTAATTTTCCTCTCCCTCGCTTTCACAAAGCACAGCAGCGAAACATCATCAATCTGAGTCAAAGGTCATGCAGGGGGTTTAGGTGAAATATATTACTTTCAGTCGTTGTGACGTGACATGATCACATCTTGTCCATATCTGTCAAAAAGCTGAGTGGCAAATTAGTTCATACTTTGTGGAACCATTTTACCTCTTGCTCTAAAATTGTTTTTCTGTGTCAGGTAATTGGATGTTTCCATGGATACTGTGTCTCCTGAAAGCACTGTCAGCAAAGAATATGATTTCTCTGTGTTTTCTTGCACATGCATCCAGATGTGCCCCTTTTGCACATTTACTCTAATTTTAGATGCTATTATTCGAGCTTTAAATGTAACACAGTTAGCACAAGAAACCCAAGAAACCCCTTTGTTGCTGTGAGCAACTCGAGATCAAACATTTTGAATTCAAGCTTGTACAAGAAACTCAAATGTGGTATATGAACATTTTGTGATACAGCCCTCGGCGTGTTCTGCTGCTGCTATTTATGCAGCAGTTTGAACACTTTGGGCATTGGATGATTATTTCATTTATACATGAGAGAATTGATCATTTAAGTTCTTTGTTGAAATGTCTTTGGGTGATACAGAGCTAAGCTGGGGCAAAGCTATGGCATCCTGAAGTGCAAACTATGCCATCTCAGTGTGAATTATGTAACTCAGCCTTCCCTGTTATTCCCCATTTGCCTAATTGAAACCATCACAATGAACATTTTAATTTGATATTGTAATTTCATTAATCTTGTTAAAAATGCCAATGGTGTTTTGTGTAACTTTCTCGAATTTGCCCTCCATGTGCACTGTGATATTTATGCACGCTACAATAAGGGTAAATGGAAGACAGAAACAAGGGTATATCAAATGAATGCATATCTTTTATTCATCAGCTAACAACTAAAGAAACAGCACACTTTAGATATATTCACCGCACATATTCCTAGTTGGACTGTGTTTCTGCAATACGAGACCAGGTTTTTCGCTTTTTAGAGCTGATGCAAGTTTGCATGGAAATGCTGATGAAGTGTTCTATTTACAAATTAGAAGCAGACATAGAAAATCACTGTTTCATATGAAAACCAAACCAATGAAAGCAAACATAACAACAGGAGTACAAATAAGACACTGCGTGGACCGCTTCTCTGCAAATGAATTATTTGCACATATACACAGAACAGTTGCATTTTGATTATTTTCAGATTATCAGTATTTGTGCCAGGGAAAAAAAAAAAAAAAAAAATCTGCATTTGGTCATTGATGATTAAAAAATGAACAAGACATCACTACAAACCGCTTTTATATACAGTGATAACTGTGTCTGCATTACAAAGTTAACTTTGCAACTGCAAGATTCTTACTTAAATAAAATGTTAAAACTGATCTTACTATGATTTTCCACTGAAATTTACAGGCAAACATTATGTGCCCTGAACTGATGTATGTGCTATTTACTCATGTTGTATTAGTTTGGTCATACAAAATCTACCAGAAATAGATAGATATATACATAAAAAAAAAAAACTGATTGCTTATAGAATCACCTAAATGTCTTTAGAAATAAACAATATTTTGTGTGTATGTCTTTGCATGTTTGTAGGATTATAGTGCTTCAGCACAAAAATTATCCAAAAAAGAAAAGAAAGAAATCCGACAGGTAACATGTTTCAGGGTACAAACCCACGCAGGTTTACATCATGCATCACTGTGTAGATTTTCATTTCATTATTTCTTCTGAGAACAAGCAGAGACACGTCACGTGACAAAAGAATCACAAAATGACTCTTGAACATGTGAAAGGCAACAGACTAAGACAGTATCTTTGATAAACAACATGACTAATGCTCGATGACATGCTGACGGGGTCCAGATACACCATGCCCTTTAATTAGCTGAGTTAAGATGACAGGTTCAGTACATTATACTGCGTACGATGTGAATTTACTTTGTGTATTAAAACTCTCAGGAAAAGTCACATTTCTTGGCTTACACTATTGACCCAGAAATTTGTTAGACTGCATTATTACTGGTTGATGTGCTTACTTTTCTTTAGAGCATAGAACATTTGCATGCATAAAGATGACTCCATCCGTTCGGCTGCTGCATTCATTTGTTGTGCTTTTCAGTCTAATAGCTAAAGCTCTTAAACCCTCTTCACACATGTGTAACAGTAAACATCAATTCCTCCTTAAACAGAGAGAAACAGAGACTGCTATTGAAGTCACAATTTCATTCAACCCTGCACCAAAAAGACAAGACAAACAATATCAAGTGTGACACGGTGCTTTGCATTGTAATGCAGTAGCAACAAATCCACTCAGTATTCCCATGAAAACACATGTAATTAAACTGATCCGAAGCTGATGAGCTGTGGGATTTTTTGTACAGATTGTCTAAGTGTAACCTATATCGATGCATAGTGCAACATTTTTAACATGTATTACTTTTACGTATGCATTTATCAAACCAACGTCTATGGCTATATGCACGTTATCTTATTGTGCATTTCAGAAAGTGACATCATTGTTGACCTGTAGGAGTCAATAGTGCATTTTGTTCAAAAAGGAAAAAAAAAAAAAAGAGATTTAAAAAAAAAAAAGAAGAAGAACAACAAAGTCATCAACTCAATACCCATATTTGTTTGTATAAAAATATGCAGTCATTTAAAATGGTCCCGAGGTCCTTATAAAATTTTAATGACTTTCTTGATTATAGAGACACTCAGATGTATTGTAAGTAGAAGACTATTGTAGACGTGTTCAGACATATGATAAAGAGAAGAGGTTGTAAAAGAGTGTTTTCAGAGTTTGCATATGTTATCAGCTGATTTCTGAAGAGCTCTGGTCGTGGTGCAAACGAAGACGCGCACCAAGTGTGTTTGCGTTTGTGCACATTCGTGACAAACTGTGACACACCAACAGTTAAAGCTAATTCTTTCTGTTACAATACATCTGAATGCAGTTGAGTTTATACTACCTATTTGATGCAACATTTCTTAGTAGGGTTACAACAATTTAATATTCAACTCAGCATAAGTGCAAAATGTGTCCATAATCCATGACTGCAGTTGGTTTGGAGATGCTGAGGCGTGTAGAGGAACTCTGCTGATTTTCACAGATTTACCTGCAGTCGGTCTGTTCTGTATATTTTTAGGTTACATTGATGATTCTCGTTCAAGTCTGCAAACACCAAAACCAGAGATATAGTGACTCTGTAATCTGTGATATGAGATATTACATTAAAATTTGTTTTATGATTTCAGACTTTTAATATTACCATCCCAGAGCTGTGTACCCTGGAGGACTAACTACCTCTCCGAATGGCACCATATTTCACTGAGGCACAATATCTACACAACTGTGCAGGCGATGCGACTTTCATCTACACCTACACACAGGTGAGCCTCACTTGCTGAATAAATTTGATTTAGTCTCCTGGATGAGTTTCATTTTGAATCCATTTGAAAAGACAGAGCTGGAAGTCATACATACACAAAAACCCTGGTTTATTTTGGGTTAAGAACATATCATCCACACGCTTCATTGACATTCATGCAATGCATCTAATTTGAGAGTAAAAGCTTGGTCTCAAATTGTTGTCAGTGAAACAGCTCTGGGATGTGTTTTATTCTGGGTTGAGTCATAAGAGCCTTGAATCTGTGGCCCCTCGCTCGTATTTACAAATCTTGACCAGACTGTTCATCACCACGTGGATATAGTGTTAAGTAATACTTTGAAATCAGTAGCATCCCCCTTTATTACTCGTTTATGTTCAGCATGATTCTCAGAAATGCTTACTGATGTGAGAAGTTACATTAAACCTGTTCCTGATTAAAATAGATACATTGCACAGACAGATTTCTCAAAACTGTGTAAATGTGGTTCGTTTTTCAAGGACCTCAAGATAATCAGGATCAATGTGAAGCTTTGCTTTGAGTTCCCAATACTCACTCCTGTTGGGCTCCACATAGACAGTACTTGGTGCTGTACAATAGAGTATTGTCTGTTGTATTCTCTCTGGGTGCACGTATTGATGCCTTGCATCGAAGTCTGAGGTATACTGACTTGATGAGTGCGCTGTATGTCTGCATGGTAGCGTATTGCTGTAGCGTGTGTGCTTGTCAGTCTCATGTAAGTCTCTGTAGTAACATGGATCATCTTGATGAGGGGTGGAGGGCTTGTTAAGCGGCTCTGGGGTAGTGGCACTGTATTCGGAGCTTATTACATTACTGACTGCCTCCTCGTCTGAGTTACCCAGAAAGGCACCGCTCAACTCATCAAAGTCTCTAAATCCATCCACTGACTTGCTGTCTGTCGGAGTGTGAGCTGCAGTTCTGATCGTGGAGTCTGTGGGAGGTGGGATGTACTCATATACATGCCCAGCCGATGTTCGGACTTTAGGGATCGATCCCTTTTTGTAAAGGCCATATTCCATGTTGAGAGAGCTAATGCAAGCGTTCATGGAGTTATTCTGCTCATTTTGGCTCTTTTGACGTCTCTTTTTCATTGCCACGAATAATCCTGCAGCCACAAACACAGATAAAATGAACAGGAGCAGGAGGGCAAGGATCATCACAGATAAAGGAATGGCGCTATAGTGCATGTCAGAGTCCAAGGAAGTTTCTATGGTGATAGTGCTACCAGGGAAAGATTCTTCAGAGGGTGGGATCATGGAGGCAAGTATATCAGAGTTATTAGGGCAGAAATTAGCTGTCTTAATGTATCTCATATCCTCCCCGGCTAGTCTCTTGGGCGAGCCGCAGATGACATTGTTTACAACCGTGCCGGTGCTAAGCTGCTCCAGCCACATCTTCAGCTCCAGTATGCTACAAGAGCAATCCCAAGGATTCTCAAACAAATCAACTTGCACCAGCGCTGTAAGCTGATCCAGCACGCCGCTGACTGGCAGATATCGCAGATGGTTGTTGCGAAGATTTAATCTGGCTAATGTCAAGCCATTAAAGGTCCCCACTGGCAAAGTTTTCAAAAGGTTATTGTTAAGAAACAGAAGCTGGAGTTTGGGGACATGCTGAAAGGTATCATGAGAAACGTCCTTAATGACGTTGTATTCTAAATACAAGAACTGTAGGCTCTCCAGTCCATAAAACATGTCAGAGATGAGATGGTCTATCAAATTCCCATTAAGGTAAAGTCTTCTCAGATGTGTCAAATCACCAAACGCTCTGTCATGAATGCGTGCTATTCGATTGTTACCGAGATGAAGCAAATCTAATCCAGTTGCCTCAACAAAATCTGCCCGGTGGACCACAGGGATGTAATTGCCAGTGAGATACATCTTTTTTGGGTTGTAGGGTTTGGGATTTAAATCGGAGATATGCTCAATCTTTCGCTCCTGGCAATTCACATTCAGGCCAAGGTCTGAAATTTGAAGATTACAGGTGCAGGCAGTGGGGCAATCTAAAGGCACGGGGGATTTGGTCTGAAAAGAAATAATTTGGCCATAATTTTGTGGTTTATTTGATTGGACACGAGCGGTAGGTCTGGATTTTAATTTGCCTGACTGTCGAGGTGCCTTGGTGGGTCTTGATGAGGACCGCGCAATCCCAGATGAGGTGAGGGAGGATGTAACTAGAGCTGGTGTGGTCCTGTAGTATGCATCACTGCTCAAATGTGGCAGGGGTGGCATCTCATATTCAGCAATGGCTCTCCTCGGGCACAACTCCTGTTTTGAAACCTCATCAAGATCTCTCCCATGAAGCCGAAACGGGAACTCGCAAACAACATCGCCGACTAACGCTGTGTAAGATATGCTCTCCAGCCAGGTTTTGAGAGCAATGAGCTCGCAGGAGCAGTTCCACGGGTTCTCCTCCAGCTGTAACTCCACAACGCTGTTCATGTGCTCCAGAAGACCTGAGTAGGGAAGCACCTTGAGCTGATTCCCCCTTAAGTCCAAATGAGTCAGTGGCACATACTGGAAAATGTTCACAGGCAGGGTAGATATTAAGTTGTCATTCAGAATCAGGACCTCCAGATTGCGAAGCCTGCTGAAGGCGTTCGGCGCCACATGAGTGATATAATTATAATCAATCTGTAGATACTCCAGACTCTCAAGGCCAAAGAAAAACTCTTCCTTCAAGGCGTCGATTTTGTTATTGTTGAGATGTAACCTCTTTAATCCATGCAGTCCATTGAAAGCTCCCGCTGCAACCTCAGATATGTCATTGTTTCCCAGATGTAGTATGGTGAGTCCATTGTACTCAACAAAATCGTTGGCAGACAGCTTTTTCAGGAGATTCCCCGTGAGCAGCAGATGATACTGGGAGAAGTACACCGGGCTTATGTCTAAGAGACTTACAATTCCTCTGTTTTCACAGCCCACAGTCAGTATCCCCTCTCTCTCCTCACAGGCACACAGTCTTTGACATATTTCTCCATAACTGCCAAACATCTCAGCGGTGCACACAGATGTTGCACTCAGCAAAACACACGAAATCCAAAGATGCATTTTCCTGCAAATGACGGCCGAGCTCACAGTCCTGCAACTAGGAATCCTCAATGTCATCTAGAAATAAAAGACATACACGGCAATGTAAAAGAAATAAAAAATAAAACGAAACAACAGCAGAAAAAAAAAAAAAACAAAACAAAACAAACAAACCCCCCAAAAAACAATCAAAAACCATCAAAGAGCAACTTCCACCACACAGTCTAGTCTGCATGAGAAAAAGTCAAAGCTTCATTTTTGGTGTTACCCAGAGGTAACTTCTGGCTGTGTGGCAGCTGATTTAAAAGTCCTGCGAGCTATGTAAATAATAACAACAACGACAATGATAGAAAAGCAAGGTCAAAGCGAGACACAAGACACAAAACAATGGTCTGGATCCGCCGTGAGGGGAAGCCATAACGAATTTCTGCTCGAGAAGACGTAAAATACAGTTACATACCGGTTTTGAATTGAAATCTCTGTAAAGGACAGAAGATTGCCAGAAATTCTGCATCACAGTGCACGCCTTGTTAGACACGAGGCGGCTCGCATAATTTCTGTGTTTTTGTTTTTGTTTGTTTTTTTTTTTAACTCCTGCTAGACGTACATACCTCACGCACATTGATGAAGACGCTGGCCTCGTTTGGTGTTTCGGCGCATCTTTTTTTTTTTTTTCTTATCTGTTTTAATCCGACAAAAAACCAAAACGGGATCTCATTCTGCGCGAGCCGCGTCCGTCGTCTCTAACGCACTTGAGAGGATGAAAGAAACGCTGATCAACCATAACTGCCAAATGCTTCTCTTTTAGCACGCTGTGCCGGAGGAGACGCAGCTCTGCCCGCTCACAAAGTTGCTTACTCTCTCTCTCTCTCTCTCTCTCTCTCTCTCTCTTCCTCTCTGGACGCACACGCACGGGCGCGCACGCACGCTCACGCTCACTTGGTGGTCGAGAGGATGTCAAGTCATTTCATGCACAAACAGTCAGCTCACTGGAGCATCATAGTGAGATACATTCCCCCAAAAGATGTTGACCTACCTACGGAAAAGATGTAACCCCCCCTCTCCCTCCAAAAAATAAATAAATAAATAAATAAAAAAACATCAATAATTTACCGGGCAAGGCGAGTCCCTGAGCTAGTTAAACCGCTTATCATGTTATTCACGCTAAAAACAAAACGTTACATCAGCTCTTCCTAATCTGTCAATCCTCTAACAGCAGGTATCTGGGGAGTGGGAGGTATGTCGTCTAAAAACACTGGTGTTACTCACTTTTACTGAAACTGGGTCTCTCCTGTTTATTTGCATACCGGCCGCTTGTTTGTTTATTTATAGATCCCACCTGGGAAAGGGGCTTCTCTGTTCAGATGGTAACTTCGGTCAGCCCCAAGGTCAGAGGTTGTTGGTTTGTGGCTCATTCAGAATATACAGTCAACATCCAAGTTACAGGAAAGAGAAAATCCCTCCTGTTAGCTGTCACGTTGATCCAACCTCACTTCGTCAGCAGCGCTCAAGTACTAATAGGTATATCACCTGCAGAAACCCACCAGTAATGATGCCATCCATTTCATGACAGGAGCACATGACTGTCGACCAACCCCCCACAGTGGGGGTTTTAAAGGCTAGTGTTGAAATGGTGCATTGTTTGATTGCTGTGTTTCACCAACTGATCAGTTTGCCGTGAGTCACACTCGCTGTGGCTGTAACTTATTGCTCTGCACTGAGTGTGTTCTTACCCTGTTTTTTTTTTTTTTAAACAAAGAACAAACACCTTTGGCGTCAGTTCTCACAGGGGCTTAATAAGAGCAAATTATTCAGCTCTATCCTTTTTAATTCGTCTGATGTAGCCTCTGAAATGGTGCAGACATGTTGCATACCAAATGCCATGTCAGGTTAGTGATAGCGGGAGAGGTGAAGATGAAGACCTGTCATGCCCTTCTCGACCTGACGTGATGGTGCTCATGTAGAAACATGCCAAGCGTTGCTGTATATCGCTGTGTCCTCGTGGAGCTATATCCATCATCCTCTTCACTTGGCTCTTGCTTACAGGGGAGGAGAGGAGGCACATCAGGGACACTGCCTGTGGCTCATATTAAAGAGTACGAGGCTGCATCCAGCCTGCGTGCAATTCATTTGTGTTTTTCTCTGCCTTCATTTGTATTGCATATTGGGCTACACCCTCAGCATCTGATAAACCCCATAATTACATCGCTGTTTCTGTATACATTAGCATTAATGTTTGTTGCGGTATGATTTGCAAAACATGCAGCTGGCTGTATCATCATGCACTAAACAGCTGTCATCCCTTACAACTCAAAAATGTTTTTTTTTTTTGGTGATTATATTGAGGGTAATATTTTGTTTGTTTACTATTGCTCTCTATACTTTGACATGTATGTGTACGCGTGGTGATGATATGCAGAGAGAACAGGGATAGACAGGCTGTGTATGATACAAGCCCCATTTAATGTCTCTCCAAGTCTTCCATAACACTGAACATAATCATCACCCATTGGGAACAGAAGAAGACACTCTCCAAACACATGCACGCACACACTCGTATGTGTGCGTGCCTTTTGAGTGCACACATGCGCACAAAAGGCAGCATCATTACAAATGACTGCAAGAAAATGATGACATCTCACAATTATGTACTCCAAGGTCAGAAGTACACAAATGGAGTTGGAGCCATGCCACAGAGGATGATGGGTAGCACCTCTGATATATGTTCCTTACAGATGGTGCGTTGCACTTTGTCATCTGCTTCCAGCTGGGGTGTACGGGAACAATGGGCATCCCAGCGAACTGCTCAGCCGTTGTCTGGCATAAACATTACCGTCAGGGCTCTCTAAAGCCTCGGTTGTATCACTAGTGATGTTGCACACTACAGCACCAAGCTTTTTAGGATTATTATGTCAGTGTGTTATGCAAAGTTTTGTTTTTTTTTTTGGACGCTCATATAGTTTGAGTTTGAGTCTACATGGACAGCAGACATTAGGGCTTTTTTCCCTTTTAATACTTGGGCTCCACTTTATATTACAGTCCAAGACATAGTGCCTGCCACTTGAGTCAGATACTGATAACATGCCTCCTGTTCCTTCTGGTAAAATAAAAACATGGTCATTTGGACGAAAAGAGAATAAAGGAAAACAATGAGCAACAAGTGCATTTTATAGATAAACAGAAGTGAAGATATGGTAGTTAATTGGATGGGCAGAACTCAAAATGTATCAAATCACATTCTGCACCACCTATTAAGTAATGGTGAAATATATTTCACAGTAGCTATTATAATACCACACAGCAGGGTATCAGAAAGCATTAATAACTTTAATGTTTTGGAAGAATAATTTGGGTTATGCTCTCAAAATGATCGCCAATACTGCAATACAGAAAAGTTGTTTTGGAGTTGGAAGTAAAAGTCTGACAGGTGATTAAAAAAACACAGTTAATCACAGTCTGTCATCTAAAACAGTGCTCATATTTTCACAAATAGCATACATGTGACCGTAAGTAAGAAAGCAAAAGAAGGCATTACTCTTTTTCCTCTCATTTCCTGCAGTCGTAGCCTGCTCAGCTGTCCTTCAAGCCCTGTGTACTGTAGAAGCTTTAGAATAAAGCTGTGGCCTCAGTGGGGAGAAGCTCCTTCAGTGAAAGTGACAATGAACTGTGAGCTGCAAGGGCAAAACTGGGCAGGACACCAGAAGATAGGGCTGACAGGCTGCATGATGGACTGGATAATTCCTGAAAACACAGCCTCTTTCATGTCAGGGACAAAGAGGACCTGCTCTGGGTCGAAAAGAATCAAAAGGAGAATGATCAGGGAACAGTTAAAAAAAAACAAGAAAAGAAAAGAAAAAAGAAACGGTTACAAGAGGCAGACTGATGACAGAATGCAGTGGAAGAATGTGATCGAGTTTTTTGGTGCATGAAAAACATCTCTGGATACAAGAAATGCAACAGCAGGCAGTCTGAGAACATGCCCCCTGGGGTATATCTGAGGGCAGGGTGGGGGTGAAGGAAATTCTGGCCACATCATCAGCCATCATAGATGGCGCCGCTCATCCTTCACATGGATCCCCGATTGTACAGGGAAGCTTTGTAAATTGCACGGCTCCCTAAATAACAGCACTTTATCACATAACTTCAGTAATCAGCACCATTCTCATCAGACCATATTAATCCTCAGACAATAAGACATAATTCTACATAATAGAGATTTTTGAACTATTAATATCCACTAATACAGTCATCTGACATGTCTGTTCAAATGTATATGCTGCTGCTCTGATTTCATTCATTCGTTATTTTTGATATAACAGAGCCTGGCATCTATGAAGAATACCTCCGCGTTTATTTGGATTTCTCTGCCGCCACTGCACTCATAATAATATAACCTTTTTCTTTTTCATTTTACACACTACAATCCTACATAAGGTCACTTTGTATGTGACTGTATGTAAGCTAATATTTACTGTCCATACGATGGCCAGAATGGCTGCTCTCTTTGTCATGTTTGTTTTGAATGGCACCCCCCCCCCCCCCCCCCCGCCCCCCCCGGCCTCCCCTCCTCCACCTACTCTACCCTGCGTGACACCACCAAAATGAATACTGCCTTACCTCATCTGCCTTGACACATGACATATCCCCTAACATCACAAACCTGGCACACTGGACTGATATTAGACTGGACTTCTAGGCTTATTCCTTTTGACCTTCATTGGACTTCCTGTTATTTATTTCTTTTATTTTTTTTGTGACTAACAATTTTGTAAAAGCGGCTCCCACAGCACCCTCAGCCACTGGGGGGCAGGAGGTAGTGGTCCAGATTGGTGATGGTTATCTTGGCAATTTCTTTTGAAATGTTCAAAATCTTTAAGGGGTGTTCAAACTGTTGCTATTGCAAAACCACAGAGGTCATTGAGATATTAATGTAGTGTCAGCAATGATTGACTTCACACAAATCCTTCTTTTACATATATTTTCATTTTGTCTCATTTCAAAAAAATGTCATGGAATTGATAAATTCTTTGACATTTTTTTTTCTATGCTATCTTCTTAGACTACCCTGCTGCTGTAACGCTTTGATTTATCCCATCCCAAGATTTACTTTATTTCATAGCAATCATAGCTTCACCCGACAAGATCATAACATTTATTATCAAGCGTGGATCTCTTGATACTCATCTCTTTGGATGCCTATTTAAGCTTTCTGAGACATTTTGCGCTGGAGTCTGTGATCTGTTTATGCTGTGGGAGATAATGCTTTGATTGAAACTTAGTAGTAAATAGTAAATAGTAAAATGAAGGTGCGTCCACATTGTGTTTGACTTAAAGCAAATGTTCCCTTTCAGTCTATGAACCTCTGTGTGGGTGCTCTCTGGCTCATAACAATGAGAAGAATCTGACTCTGTGTTTTAACAGGCTGTTGTGGCACCACCTGTTGGTTGATTTTTACAAACACAATATACGAAGAGTCAATCTCCAGCTAGCCATACCGCATTGTGCACACAGGCTGGGCAGGGAGATGGATCCGATCCCAGGACAACAGGTATGTATGTGAGCATGACACATTCATGCTTACTTACATACCTCTTTAAAGCTGCCACCGACGCCACCCTGTGTGTCTTTGGACTGTGGGTGGCAGCTGGAGTGCCAGTGAGAAAAATATATCCTCCACCGAGGTTCAAACCCAGAACTTTTCCCTGCTGTGATCACTGCACCACTATGCTTCACCGCAGCCATCCAGGTCGGTAAGATAGGCTTAATGGAGAAAGTTGGGCATGTATCACCTCTCGACCATGACGATTCCTCAGATCTGAAGATTAGTTCTGAAGAAATACAATACAGACTCTGTAATTACAGACTAAGGGAAGATGAAAGACAAAGATTGTGCCTAGGAGTAACAGCTGGTTAATGATGTTAGCGTCCATGTTTATCAGCAGAATGAAAGTCGCTGGCTCAGCTTTTCTCACATCCTTTCCTATAAGGGACAAGAGCGCTGTAAAACACGGGTAAAGGTACATGTTAGATAAGACAGTTTTTTTTTTTTTTTAATTTCTAATGCATTGATAACTTATTCATTATGGTTTTCATCCATGACGTGGGCATAGCACCGAGCTGTGAAGAGCCTATGCTATTATTTCTGTGTCTTAATGGCCAAACTGAGAAGGAAAAGAACATTTATCATCATTATGTTTTTTAAAGCATACTTTATTTTGAAGCAAGAATATAAACTGAGAGAGTAAAAACTTCATCTTCTCCCATCCTTGACCTTGTTCACAGTTCTGTTAAGAAAACAAGACAAAGGTGTATTGACAAGCGAGCCCCATTTTTCCTTCCTCGCCAGGATTTTCCTTCATTGATTTTTTTTTCTCCCTGTTATTTCATCAGTCTTATATTTATTCTTGCTATTGCTCCCCTAATTTCAATTACATAGTTGGGTGCTCAACTTTCAGCAACTAGAAGCAGAAAAAGAAAAAGGCATGTCGTTTTACCTCACACCTCAAGGTGTCACTGCAGACTTAGGAAATGAAATGTTTTCCCTCCCGTCTTCCTTTGTTTTTCCCTTGCTATCATTAGGATATATGCACATGGACTAATTTTACAGCTGAAACACAAATTCAGATCCATTATGTCAATAATAGCCATAAAAATAAATCATTATGCAGGGACGTGATCCAAAAACTGCCCCATGATTAAATACATAGTGAAATCTTGACACTATTACCTGCAGCCAAGGGTGATGTAGCACTTTTTGTTTGAATTGAATGGACTAACTGCTCATAAGATGCACCGTGAATATTTTTGCTAAGAATGGATACTCCCTGACCCCGCAGCAGAGGTTGGGGAAAAACATTTTCCCTTAATTTCATAATGAATTCTGTACATATCACTTCGTTCTGTCACGGAAATTTCAAAGACAAACACTGGGAGACATAGCAAGAAGTTAATTTGGTTTTTGCAGAGAAAACACGATACGCATTTGCTGGCATTTAAGCATTTTAGGAACACGATGACGAGGGGAATAAAATAATGTCGCCTCACTTGACTGAAAAAATAATATCCCCAACACCTTAAGACACCACTCTGAACTGTTACAAAGTCTGTGGAAATCAAAAGGCTGTCTGAGAGCACAGCTATTTACTCCCTTCACAGCTCCTGCTCGGGGCTGATGGGAGCAAGATAAAGTCTTGACATGTTCACTAAGGTCAATTGCTGTGTGGTGTCTGTGTGTACCCAGATACCAGGAAGGCTTCCTACCCTCTTAATTAAATACTGCATTCACCTTATCTCAGTTCCTCATGCCCACAACACTCTCCTGCAAACTAAAGACATCTTTTCTTTGGCTGACAGATCAAATGCTAATGAATAAACAAACAAGGAAAAAATTCATAATTCCAGCTCTAGGAGGAACAAATGTGCTGTAGCTCCCCGAGGACTGCCAAAACCACACTGCTAATCTGATGTAGGAAGATCTCCGCGAGGCTTTATCTTTGACTCGGTTGGTTCAAGAGCCGAGGTAATTACCTTGGTCAGAGAGGTCGTCGTGGAACATAATGGAAAACTAACTGTGTGGGGAGGCGAACTTACTCGCATTTAACCAGGGCAGAACAAGGACATACTCACGGCCACAAGGGCACGTGAAGAGAGAATGTGACGTATCAGCTGAGTGATTGTGTGAGGCCAGTCGGTATTGTGTCGCGTAATTACAGTCCACTGCACGTGCGACAATCAAAGTGCGACAGTTTTCTCACTTTTGCCTTTGAGGTAATTGATTTGAAATTAAATTCTGGTTAACATGGAGCTACTTTGATCGCCGAGCAGTGTTACTTTGCGTGCTTTTCCCCACAGAAACAGGTTGGGGCAGAATTCCCTGTGGGGAGGAGACAAACAGTGGATTGTAAAAATGTGGCAACAGAGTACTTGAGCTTTATTTAGCTGTGTGCTTTTAATTCACGAGGGGATTGGGTGCAACACTGATTGTTCACAACCACAACATAAAAAAGATGGAGGCCTCTATCATGTTGCCACGGTAACACACATTGTGCCTTTAATGACAGCCTCTGCTCACATCTCTTTAGTGATCATTTGCAGCCATGATAGTATCCAACTTACACCGCATTGATTCCCTGTGTTAGATAAGTTACAGGATTTCACATGTATTACTCCTACAATATGTTTTTTTTTTTCCCATATGGGGAGACATTTTGTGTCACTCATTTATTAACACAACTCGCCCCTAATATGTGCATTTGCATGCGGGTCGTGCCACGCTGTGCCACGCTGAGCCACGCTGACAATGTGTTGCTGTGTATTTAAGGGTGGGTGGGTGTGTGCCTCCGTATGCATGTATCAACATGTGTTGCTGTTGCTCTGTGTTGTGTCCTTGTTCCGCACCAGCGATGATCGTTCGGCTGACCATCACCTCTCTCCCTGTTCCCATGTGAATTTAGTTATAAGGCAGGGAAGAGTGCCTGACCGAGGCAACATAAGCAGCATGAGTATTTCTATCACGTTTATCACACCATCCAAACAGTTATGGAGTTGCTTTCATTTTCAGCTCATATTTGTAAAGCCTTAGGCAGTAACCCAGAGTAATACCTGGTGGCAGGCAGGACTCAGATAGTTGTACATCACTGACGTATTAATGTCTCTGCTCAATTTTGTAAAATGTTATTCCTCCTAATAGACCAGGCTTCTAGCTGCCATTCATAATCAATATTTCATCTGGATATGCATAGAAATGGGAACATATGCCTGCATCCTCATTTTGCCTGAATTCTTTGTATAACATAACAGCCTGCACTGCATACTTAATTGAAAATTCAAAGCATGAGGGGATAATAGCTTGCCTCTTCGTCTGCTTGCACGTGTGAATATGTGAGAATCTGCGGCCAGCAATACAAGTCAAGGTCTTCCTAAAATAGTAAAAAATTTTCATTTTATCACATTATTACCACTTTAAGTCATTTAGAAATTGGTAGTGAGCAGCCCACACGAAGGCTTAGTCTGTTCATCTCAGCGCTGGGCTCTATGGACTTTATTTGTGGCCACCGAGAGGCATCTGTGTGTTTGTGTGGTCTCTTAAAAACCTCCCTCAGTCAGCAACAGAGGTGTTATGAGGATGAAATAGGCATACATTACTAGTTCAGAGATAATCTTTGAAAGTTAAATTTGGCCTCAGTACACCCTTCCTTTTTTTCCAAAGAAGACAGTTTGCGTATCATTTAAGCTCCTAGAAATTACACACTCAATGCTTTTTCTTCCTTAAAACAATATTCTTTAGGGGGTTTATTTTGACCTGTTGGAATTTCAAAGAGAGAGTATTCGAGCTGTGGGCTACCTCACAGGACCCCTGATACTTAAAAGGACCATGTATTCACATATTTTGGGGATTGTTTTGGGGCCTTGGATTTTTACAAAGACTTCAAAGTATAATGGGATAATTATTGCACTTACCACCAGAGGGAAAGAGAAAGGGAGAAAGGGAAACTGACACTGAAACAGAGAGAGAGAGAGAGAGGCTAGGAGAGAGAAAACAAGTAATGAGAGTTCAATATAGACAATAAATCTAATAATGTGCAAATTGAATGGAAATATGCTTCCACGGCAACCTCAAATCTATGATTATTATAATCAACTTTGATGTTGTGCTTTTTTTAATAATTTTTTTTGCTCTTTATTTACTGAACATTTTTTGTATTGTTAAAGTTTGAAATTGCCGCTTTTGGCTTTCTGCACAGGGGACTCAGGTAACACACACACACGCTAAGAAGCTGGTGCAAGCGTGGCTGATAGCAGCATGCTCACGCTGATTAAATTGCAATCGATTTCTGCAAAATGTCAGGAAACGCTAGGGTCCAGTGCCATTTAATGTGCGTCAGATGAGGGCTGAAGGTAAGGGTATGTGTTATCACTCATATGTCACAGAATGTGGAGAATGACAGCAGGGTGCCAGGGGTTTAATTGGCGTTAACACTTGTAGTGGAGAGCGCAGGCTGAGTCTCCTAGGGAATGGACAGTCAATGCAAGCCAGGGGAAGTGCTGAAAAGGCTTTGAAGATAAGCAGTTAGATTTACTTACTGAGATGAATTTGGGGGTGGAGGGATATTTTTTATAAAGGCACACACCGGTCTATAGAGTGACAGGAGGCATGAAATTCAAAAGAAATAAAACTGAAAACAATAACTTGAGTACACAGAGATCAGAATCAGTCAACACCAGGGCTCTCTTGCGCAAAAGAAATCCTTAGCAGATAAAAAGTGATTTTGTTGACTAATAAAACAGAGCCTATGATCAATATCACTGTAAATTGCTTTTGTTGGATAAGAGACCACCAGAACTGAATAAATATAATCATGCAAAATAGCCTCTGCAGATCAATTTGTTACCTAGAACCTGCTCACATGTGGCTGTTATTGCAGCGACAGCGACAAGGACTAGCCCACAGGTTGCTATAAACAAAAAATGAAGAGCAAAAAAAGCAACAACAACAACAACAACAAAAACCCAATATAATTGGCTGAAAAAAATCTGTATGACAACAACCTTAAATACTAATTAGATCAGGAATGGACAGCCAGCCCTGGTCAACCTGCACATTTTGAGGTCTCAAAGACACGAGAAGATTATTCTTTTGAATTACCTAAATGGTTTTCGCAGGAGAAAAGCCATTAATCAAAAGCAAGTTTTGGCCATGGGAAATAGTTCCATTGAAAATACCTACAGTCCTCTCATGTCAGCGCAGAGATTTCTAGCAAAGCCATAAAGCCCGATGTCATGAGTGACTGGCCCCGCTCCAAAGCCATTAATGATGTAATGATTGAACTCTCATGCACAGAATAACCTAAGACACTCAAAATGTCACGTCAGGTTTGTCAGCAAAGATTGTTCTGACATACCAAGGTCACATGCTGGAGACGTGGGCTCGATTTTACTTGTTAACTTTTTGAGCAATAAAGCTTGTATATGCTGAGTCTTTTTTTTTTTTTTTTTGGATAAATGATAGACAGCAGCTGCACACACTTCCCACACACTGGGACCTTTAATCATTTTAGTCACACTTAATAATTTTCCAAGCACATAAAGTAAAACCTGACTGACACTGTATGTTGGCCACATTAGCCTCTGTCAAACAGAATAACTCTGACACATTTAAGACCTGCACTGAAATACTCACTTCTAAACATCATAAATCTCGCTCACAGGTTTGTTTAAGGGATTTCCACAGTCACTTGAATTTCCAAATGATAAGTTACCCCGCAAAGCTGTGTTCCATTCAAGTAAAAAAAAACAAAAAAAAAAAAAAACACTTGCTTTTTGGATGCTGTCGTCCTTTGAATTGGCTATGGAGTCGGATCTGCAAAATTCCCACATGAGCTGAGACAGATAAATTAAGCTGAATTCAGTCAGAAGCTGTCTCTCAAACAACAGATAATTCATTCTCCTTTGTTTCTTGTTTTTCTTTTTCTCCACAAGGGGCTGGAAATGCAAACATCCAGCATGATGAGTGGGCTAATTCATCACAAAACAATCCAGAGGAACATCTGATGGTAGTGATGCATATTATAGTCTATGCGAATTACTTAATTACTGTGGCGGTATGGTTGTTTTTTAGAAAGTGGTGAAGCTAAAATATCTTACACTTTGTGATGCGGTGGCGTGATGAGTGAAGTGCTGTGGGTGAATGAGAGGTTGAACTGGATGTTTTGAGCATTCATTACCTTTTTTTTTTTTTTTAGCGTGTTGTGCAACCACTCTCTGTGATTGGCGTCAGCGTTGGTCACTAAAAAGAAATTATTCATATCCTTTAAAAGCTCATTTGTATCCATGACTTTAGATTATTATTATTAGTATTTTATTTTAAATTCTCTACACTTCCGCCCTGTAAAGTCTGCCAGAAGATGCATTTCTGTTATATTAGTTTTCTTCCAATGAAATAGCCAATTACCATCTGCACTGTGGTTCTGCTTCCTTTCAGTTCTTGGCCCAGGGAGGGTGAGGACAGCTACAAGTTTCATGGCTCAGCATGTTAACTATCAATGCCAGGAGCAGTTGTGCCGGCATAATAATTGCTATTTTATTTTAGTGCTAAAAAGATAAATAGATCAAATCCTTTATAACAAGCAAAAGACTAAATTTAGCATAGAATTGTCTGCAGGAAAAAAAACAAAACTAAAGCCACCAGTTATTACAGTACAGCTTTTCTGAAAGGCTGTAAAAGCTCAGCGTTATGGAGTGCATTGTGGAACTGAGGCCAGGAGAACAAAGGCTATCTTAGAAAAAGTGCACATACAAAAGTGCCTTAAGATAAAGTTCTTGAAGTTGTTATCAGATGCTCCACTGGTGTCAATAGTAAAACTCCCATTTGAGGTGCTTCACTGCTCATTTTTATTTCCCTCAAACTGAAAAAGAAAAAACAAAACCCCAACCCCATCAGTGTCCTGAAAGGAAGGAGGTATTGCTGTCCCCACATGTACTTTCTAAAGGCAATATTCTAAAGATGGCTCTCGACTCAGGTGTCAGCTCAAACCACTTCATTATATGCCAAGTTTTCTTTTAGCCGGAATAATACAGCACTCAGCGTGTCTCTGTCCAACTTCTGATTTCTCAGCTCAGCTTCATGTTTTCTTGACCTCATGACATGTCAAAGAGAGGTGCTAATGGATAAAAAAAAAAAAAAAAAACACGCAAAAACGCAGCAGTATTCAGATACAGCTCTAATCTACATTCTCATGATGAGGAAGGAAAAAGATTCCATGTGACAGAAAGTCCTCATTGGCGGGGAGGGGGGATGACGAGAGCCCACGCAATCACTCCACCCTCTGGTGCAAGAAGTAAATCCCCAAAGGAAACTCCACATAAACATTCAATTTGTTCAAGGCAGCTCAAAATGTGTTCAGTTTCTCATTTATTGTACCTTTGGTGCATATCCAGTGGAGCGCTGTGATAGCATGTCGACCAATCAAATAAGCTGGAAGCAGGCTCGCCGCTTTTGCCATGGCTGCTGTAATTTCCACCTCTCTGACAGGCCATCCATTTACATTTAATTGGGGAAAAATTCTACATTAAATGAATTGTATATTAATTTGACTTGATTCGTGTTTAATCAGTGGCTTGATATGTTTGCCGGGATCAGCGGGAACATTCACAGAGCTGATGGACTGTAGGGTTTTAAGTGTCATTCTGGATGGTTACATTTCATATCCCTCACTGAAAAGAAATAAAAAATAAGGGATCAAGGGTATGTAAATGCTCCCCTCACCTCTTCTAAGCCAGAATCAAACTCCGTTTTCGCTGCTATTTTCATTCACACATTAAGTTTCTCAGGAAAGCAGAGAGTGACGAGAAAAACATTTGGCTTCACATCCCTGCAAGAATTTGGTGGTGAGAGTTCACACATTTTGTTAGTGAAGCTTTTGATAGATGTTTCTGTAAACTGTTAAAAAAAAGAGTTACATTTGAGAGATATTTAGCTAATGACCATTCCTGCGATATTCAGTTTTCTGGGTCAGATGCTTCGTCCTTGCAGGCAGGCAGGCCATGATGAGAATTGAAAGGAAAGTGGATTGGACAGGAGGTATTGCATCAGTCTAATGGTCTAATGTGGAGTCTGCATTGCCAGTTAAAAAGGAGATGCAGCTCACTAGTGGCAAGCAGCATCTTTCTATGTCTTTTTTATTTATTTATTTTTATTCTTTTTGGGTGGGTGGGCGGGGGCTTTATTCAGGCTTTAAGTACACAGCAAACAGACCTTCAGATGATTTGATTTTGAATGTTTGACAGCATAATTACTCCACAGAAGGTTTATTTGCAAAAACTTAATTGATGAAGGTTTCATTTTAACTGTGACAAATTCTGGGAGGAGAGCAGCCAGATGGGCAAGAATCACAACTGTCAGAGCTGCACTTCACTGTAGTCGCAGCTCCGGGGTCAATATTGCAAACAGTGTTACCACTCCAAAATAAACAGTTTTGATCCAAGTACTCCCCTTGCTCCAAACATTTACTTAACCAAATTTACTTCTAGTTACTGCCTGAGAAGACAAAGTAAGCCTTTTCCCGTTAACGTGTGTATGCCATTTAAAAAAAGAAGAAGAAAAAAAAGTGGCCAGGTGACGGATGACTTTGCATTTGATATTACACCATCAATGTGTGCTCAGCTGATCTTAAACTGTATAATAAAGACATAAATAAGCAGTAATCACTAATTATTGCCCATTAATACACACTTCCAGCAGCATGGCGGCTCATTTAAATGTGTGTTTTTTTTTTGTTTTTTTTTTTAGAAATTACAGTGATGATGAACAGAGAAGAGATGAAGATGAATTGAAAAGAGAGATATAATTGCGCTGCATGGAATTAGATTCAAACCCATGCAAGAGCTGAAAATGGATGATTTCCCAGGGGGTTGTGCTAATCCACTCAAGTGCCATGGCACCTTGTCATGCACCTCTTTAAACAAATCATATTTTTATCCTGGCGTAAGGTCACACTATTTACATGCATTTATACAACTGCCAAAATTATTAGATTTGGCATCACTTTTGAAAACATATCATAGACTATAAATAATCTGTGCTCGTGGAACAATGGCTCTGTAAGACATCTGTGTCAAATCTGTTGATCTCACGAATTTCATTGTAGTCGATGAATATGTGTTGTCAGAGCCCATCATCGAGCGAGCACCACTCATCAATATTTGCACATAAATTCAAGTTTATTGTGTGTGTAATGATTCAATAGGTTCCACATTATCAGGAGCGCCACAGAAACACGATCCACTGCAACAGCATTGGACGCTCTTTATCTGTTCCCAGAAACTGATGGATGAGCTGTCAGTAGCATGAAGAATCCCATTCTTGATTGAGTTACTCTGTCAGAGTGCGAAGCGACTATAACTGTCCTAGAATACTTCATATAGACAAATTCTCTCATTATGAGGTTAAGAGGCTTGGCTTGCTGTGGTATTTACCCGCCTTGCACGGCTTTATGGTTAACCTACTTTCACTCATTCTAAGAGGGAGGGGGAAGCTGGCAGCTGCTTTTCATATTTTTATGCCAGCGGACTGATATATCTTGCGGGTGAAACAGCATGATAGGGGGATAAGGATATTTTCTTAAATGCCTCATTTATGATGACAGTGCCTCTCATTTGAGAAGGGTATCAAAGTTGCATAAAAAGAGCTTAACCTATGGACCCTAACCAGAATATGGCTAATAGCCAGGCTATCTGTGTATGAAAGCCATGCATGTGTTCAAGATCATCTCCATTTTTCATTTTTTTGTTTCCGAACCAGAGAACCTAAAAACTCTGTTGCTGTTGGATCGCTTTGCTGATTTAAAACCAATAGATGACCCAGAAAAATAAACTTTGAGCCGCAGTGCAACATTTTAAATTTTTGATTGACTGAGCTTGTGCAGTGTGACGAAAAGACTGTGACTTAGTCATTCCCAGCTATCAATCTACTGTAACCTCTGAGCTGCATCGACTGTAGCGCATCAGTAGAATGGGAAAAATCCATACTTAGCATGTTTAGCAGACGGACAATGAAGAAAAATCGAAATAAATACATTACTGCAAATATTGCACAGCAAACAGGAAGTATTTTAGGGGAATGCTGAAGACTCAGGGTTCATTTATGTTTCATTTCAACTGTAAGGCTTGAAAATTTAACAACATGGTTCATATATTTGCATTTACATCTCCATTCTGCCAGTTTCACGTAAGAGGAGACATGTCTGAGAGAGGTGATGCGTGCAGGTGAACTTTCCTTATCGTAACTGGTGCACTCAGTGATGTTTAAATAATAACAAAGGTGAAAATGAGGTAGGCGGGGTTGGCGGTGGGGTGATTTTTCAGCACTGGTCTGTAAACCCCCACGCAGTCATTGGGTGACGTTCAATCAAGGGAAATAAGATGAAAAACCTGTGCAACTGGACTATTGTTGTATGAGGGCTTTTATGTCAGAATAACCTCAGCATAATTACAAATTTTTCAACTTTCTATTTCGCTTTTTATATGTTTTTTGACTCCTCAGCTGGATTTTGCAAAAGTAATTGTGACACACACTGTTATTTTGGGGAGAAATGACTTTCAAATCAAGGGGCGCTTTTTAGTGCACAAAGGAGAGGCTTCGCACATCCACAAGTGCAGCAACACAATCACGAGTAGCACTCACAAAATAAACAAATGTGCACCGTGACATTGTAGATCACCTATCGCTGAGCTGCTTCAGAGCTCTGCAGCGAGAACTGGCGAGTGACTCGATGTGGATAAAAATCAGCGTCTTCTTGTAGTATGTACTGATCCAAAATATGTTTGTAGTTAATATGTAAATGCGTGAAATCAGAAAGAGAAAAACTTGCACTGAAACTACTTTCCAAGTTGAGCCAACTCTCTGACTGCGGAGCCAACTAAATCAGATTACATGTTAATGAGAGTGCTCCTCTTTTATAATTAGAGGCCTTGAGAGATCCTTACTGTTACCTTCACAGTTTTGAGTGGCTGAACAGTGTGGAGGCCTGCTGTGTCTGAGAAGCCCGATTAAGTGTCATGCAGACATGACACTTAATCGGGCTATCCTGTTCAACGTCTAGCACTTTAATCAAATAGACAGGTTTTGCTCTACTCCAAACTGTGCATTGATTCAATGAACTGTCCATCGCTCTCAAAAGCCTGGGCATGATTCCATACAACATCTCGCTCTGTCTAGTGCCTGCTTTTCTTCCTCTGTCTTTTACCTTTAAATTTCCCATCTTATTTGTGATGGCAGACAAAGCACTTAAAGAGTAAAGCTCTTTAGACTCGGGACTTTGGAGGATATGACAGAGCACATTAGCTTTTCCACTTTATGCAGATATTGGCCCACTTTGTCACTCAAAAGGCATGTGGAGGACTATTTTTTGCTCAATTCAAAGTAAAGAAAGTGTGTCATGACCCAGTAACATGTAGTGAAAACCTGTGTGAAGTCCTGCCGGATCGTTCCCCTTATGCTGTATCTTTTCTTGGCGTTAAACATTAATCGTGATTGACAGATTGGTAGGCATTTGAACTCCTCCCAGAGGAGAGCCGCAGGAGTTTTAAACAAGCACTCAAACAGAAATGGTTGTGTATTCTGGAATTTTCTGTCAGCTGGGGGTCAATAAAAGGGGGTGCTAATTCCTGTGAGTCTGAATGAAATCTAAATGCATTCTGCGGTGTCTTAATTCTTAAACAACTGGGGCAGAACAATTTATAAAGGACAGCATTTTGCAAAAAAAAAACAAAAAAACAAAAAAACAAACCTCTCAGAGTGCCCTGTCAAGTCTATCTGCAGTTACAGAGAGAGAAATACATTATTAAGTGCAGTTTTTCAAAAACATTCATATTATTGCAGTTTTGCTTTGGATCCAAATGAAATAATCATAACCGAATAGTCAAAGTTGGCATTTAAATTTATTCCACTCAGAAATCACTGTGCTCAGTAGAAATGTAACAACACATTAATCAATTTAGTTAACCCTTTGGCTTTTGCTTGGCGTGCTTGCACAAAGTTTGCTCATCTCCCTTGACCGTTGTTTTCTTTAAGTTCTGTCCGTGCAGCAGCCCGAGTTTCTATATCATTGGTGCTTTTGTGAGCATACATCCACACACAAGGATACCATAAGGAGAGTGAATATGTTATAGCTCTGCATCCCTGAGTAACACATGGCTCAATATTTCTCTTGGATTTGTTTGGAAAACCCACAAGGTCAAGCGAGATTTTATATTGTTGTAATGCAGAGCTTTGTCTGTTCTTCACACTTAGATGAAGAATTTCTGTCCAAGCAGCTCAAGCCACTGTGGTCTCCGGCTATAGAGCAGCTGATAATATAGTCTGAGTAAAATATGACAGCAGATACAACAGGCATTTTATGAAATCCACTTATATGGGTTGTACATGCGAAGCTAATGCTAGCTTGGAACTTAATAACGGCCTGTCAACAAGTGACACTCAGCCTTTTAGTGTGTTTTAAAGGTGCTTGCTATCGGTTTTTAGACGACGCCAGAATGGTTGTTCTCCATTTTTCCCATCTTTGCGCTAAGACAAAGCGCGAAAGGGAAGATTGGTATTGATCTCCTCATCTTGCTTAAAATGAAAATAAATAAATAAATAAATACATTTTAAAAAATCACATTTCCAATTGTGTGCAACTATTCTTTTAATCCTGATAAATGACAGCTAAACGACCATCATTAGCTCGTGCTGTGTCGAGAATTTTGTCACTCGGTGTGACAAATTTGGTTAGAAAGTATTGAAGCAAAAATTCACAGCAGCGATTTTCTATCACACTTTTTACAATTCAAACAATTCTCTCATTAAAATTAACTGCATGGGTTGAATGGATAAATGTTGAATTTGTTAATTAATAGCGTGCGTGCATTTTAAAAAGGAAAGACCCCTTGTTAACAAAAAAATCACATTTAAATGACCTAACTGGCTACAGTTTGATTGATATGCAAGTTTGCTTCCAGCACTATTAAAACACACACACACACACACACACACACACACAAAAACACAACAACAACAACAACAACAACAACAAGAAACAAAAACATGCAAATGAATCCAGAAGCAGTATTTTAATATTTTCACCCCTGAAAGCATTCATGCTGCGTTCACTGACGTCTTTTGGCAACAATGAAAACTACACTCTTAGTATTGTTTGTGTTGTGCTCGCTGTTGTTTTCCCACCAACAGTTTTCAGCCAAGTGAAACCATCTCCCATAGCATTGAGTGAAGGTGGAAGACGAGCTCTTAATCGGCTGTGTTATTGAATTATTGAATTAAAAGCTTAAGTACTCAGGGTGAGCATGTCAATTTTTCACAACTGAATGGTACACTGCTCATTCCATTTTCATCTGAATAGATCATTTGTGTACGTAAAATGTAGAAGAATGGAGGTATTACACAGATCAGTTTCATTGTCTGTAATTCCCTTTCAGTATGACTGTAATCATTCTGAGAGACAAGTCATATTCATCCACCACTGCATGCTAGTCCCTAATCTGCATTCAGCACTCCCCGCCATCCACCACAACATAGCACTTTTTTTTTTTTTTTTTTTGACAAGTCGCAGCATTGTGCATTGTGTTAATTAAGAAAGCTTTTGCATCAAAGCAAATGATGTGTAATTGTGGCGAAAATGGCAAGTTAAACCTGTTGTTAATCCGTCAGTAATGGTGTTAAAGAAATTGGAGGAGCAAGTGCCGCAGCAAACGGTTCAACCTCTCTCTACTTGACATTCTGCTCACCTGTCTTCATCCCCCATGTTCTGAGAACCCTGGGACTGATACAGATAAAATGATGTGATGTTTCTGTCTGTATTTCAATGGGATGAGTTGCTGTGACCCACGCAATCTCCCTCTCAAAGAGTATTTCAACTTATGCAGATGAGCTCATCAGAGCTGCCTGCTGAGATGAGACATCTAGGTCTGGAATTGTGTCAATACCAGCACCAAAACAAATGCAAATCAAAATCTAAATTAATGTGTTTTCCCTGAGGAGAAACTGAGTCGTACTTATAGTCAGCCCTCAGTAGATGACAGGATTCTGTTATCCAGAGCTTGTGAAAAACAAGGCATTCTCAAACTGCTCACCGAGCCGGGGTACAAAAGTCAGCGTCTCCAGATGGAGAAACCTAACTGAGCAAAAAGTGAAAGGAGGCTTTTGTGTGATTGTTTTACAGATGAAAAACACAAAATATTTCCACACTACTAGGAGTTCTAAATTTAGTAATCTGTCTTGGTAAACATGCATCCATGTTGATACGTAAAGGCTCTATACAGAATTTGAAGAGCAGACTTAGTGCATATGCTTCATTAATAGTAAATGTTCCCGTCCATATCTGTCCTGGAATAAATGAGCAGCGAACAGGTTATGGTGGGAAAGAAATGCGCCAGCAGAGGGGTTTCTGAGGTTTAGTCTCTTGTATTATGATTTCGGACCGCGGCTTCGTCTCTGTACTTCCCTTTCTGTATGTGATTCAACAGTAAACAGTGTACAATGAATAGAATCCAGAAATGCAGAGTTGCAGATGTGCTGTGGTAAACCTAATGAAGAAAAACAAGATAAACATTTTGTGACACGACTATGACAGCTATGACATTTCAGAAGATACTGATAGAACTCTGAAATCTTCTTGGTGATGCTTTAATTTGTGAATAATTCTCTATCTTTAAAATACACACACACAGACACACACACACACACACACACACACACACGTAAAGACATTTACTTGAGATAACCTTTAATGCACTATTTGTTCAATCCTTTCCTGCTGCAATGACCCACTTACCCCACAGGGATGATTAAAATTTCATTTTATCTAATCAAAGAATTTATACCAAAATGCCTTTGCTTGTAACTGCTAGTTGGAGCTGAATATTATGTGGGATTTTTTTTTTTCTTCCAGTTTTCTTAAAATTCATGTCAAGACATTTGTCAGACACATTCATATTTAAATAAAGCCACAATCACAAGAGGACATTAACTGGCAGCAGCTCTGAGGAATTGGAGAGCAGGAGAGCGGAGGCATGAGCAAGGATTCAATCTTGACCTTACGATGCATACTTACAGTACAATGTAAGCATTGAGCAGACGGAGTCAACTCATCTTCTGTTGGGTGCACTAATACACAGTGCCTGTTTTTATTGGAGCTTTTAAAAATAAATAGCTGTGCAAAATGTTGATTGTGATTTCCCTTTTTTTTTTTTTTTTTTAAGTTCTTCTAACTAAGATCTAGTCTACTGCTAGATAGGATGTGCTGGTATACAGTGAAGAGCTGAAGTTGGCACATTTGAGAATTGATTTTTGTCATTAACACATTTAAGCACCTCGTAGACATATATACACGTCTTCCACATAAAAAAAAAACAAACAAACAAACAAACAAAGAAAAAAAAAATAGAAAAAAGAAAACACTACAGCTTCAGAAGTTGTCACCAGTCATAAATAACTGCCTTCCATGCACACAGTGTATAGAAATTTAATAAAATACACAACAAGTACAGTAGCCCACATTCACGTGTAAGCTCAGCTTATTTTCACATAAACGCAGAGGACAACAATAAAATTACAAATACATTCTTAAAAAATTGTTTTTTATAGGAACTTCAAATGGTTTTATGAAAAGGGACATTCCCTGTTGCACCACCATTAACAGTTCATAAGACACTTCACTTTTGTATTTAACGTCACTGATATGTATTTCAGTTGCCTGTGATATTCAAAGAGATGTTCCTTATACACTAAATGGAGACAGAAAGCTTCACCGTACAAAAGCAGACAGGACTCAATAGCTTAACAGTAGCAATTTGTTCAATAGCCTCACAAAATTGGAGCTTGAAATGTGTAAAATACAGACATCTAAATTGACAGGTACAGTACACCATGAACACATTTGAAGTCAGGTAAGCATTGATATTTTTTTTCCCCCAAAACCTTCACAGCAGTCAAGGACACACGTTTCACCTAAACACAACAAGTCACAAACTCAAAAAACATACAAAGCAGATGATTTTTGGTTATACAATGCATGTCTGAACACTTGTGTAGATCAAAAAGCGAACAAAAAAAAAAATGGACAAACATAAAAGCGAACAAACAAACAAGAAAAAAAAATCACTTCTTGCTCATTAATCTGTGATATCATCATCTCTCCCGTGAGAGGGAGCAGGATCAGCTGGGCTGTCAGTTACCAGAGTCTCGCGGGTCGAGGGCATAATCGAGGGCATAATCTGACCCCCCGCACTCTTGGCTGATGACAGAGCTGTGAATGAGACCACTTGACAGGGACTTAGGCCTGAGCTCACAGGTCAGATAGGAGGTCTCCTCCAATTCGGTGTGCAGTGGAGAGCACTGGCCATCTGGAGGGCCATAGGCACTGCTGTCTGAACCCCCCTCCCTCTCTTCTTTGGACTCATGGCTGGCCAAGTCCAGGGGCATGCTGCTCTTGCTGGGACTACCGGACGCGGACGGACTCTCCTGAAGCGGTGGGCTTAGTGCACGCTGCGATTTTAAGTAAGGTTTGACATTGGCCACGAGGATTGTACTGTCCCGCTGCTCTTTTCCAAACGTGCTGAGGGTTTTTCTGTTGCTGCAGCTGATGGTGCCATAAATCTCTGTCTCTACCATGGCATCCATTCCCACAGGGATGAAAAGGTTGGTGCGATTATCGGCGCTGTCTGCTTGGCTTCCTACCCGTAACTTTGGCATCCAGCATCTGTCAGAATGTCCCAGTGCACGGCATTCATCTGTGCAGTGGACTGATTTGTCTTGCTCTGCAAAAACAGTTAAACATTTGTTATTGGACCCTACTGGGGCAGGAATAAACAACCCAGAAGAAAATGTAGATGACATTTTGAAGGATGAGCAGCAACAATAAGACAGTGCAAACAAAACCAAATTCCAGTAGTATTCACATAGCCCTTCTAAATAAAACATCTCTTATTATATAAGTTATTCAGCATTATTTGATATTCATCACAGGACCAAATAAGACCCCGCAGCGTGGTTCAATACATATCAGGGACTCAGGTTTAGCAATAGTAAAAATATTTGAACTCACAAACCTAATGATACACCATAATGTCACACATTGACATTATTTTTTTCTTTTCTCTTTCTTTCGCTGGTCAGTGTCAGAAATGACTCAAGCCACTGACGAGGCATCATCCAGATGCTATGCTCAACAGCATGTGTGGGTGTTTCCTTGAAAATATCAGTAGGTGATGCGCTTTGGAGTTCAGACTTCATTTGCAGTAATTGTAAAATTTCCACCACCATTTCTGCTCAGACAGCGGTGAGAAATGTATGTCGTTTGAGTGTTTTTAGTGAGCGTATTCTTTGGACTCATGATTTCCATCTCTAATTGGAAAAGTGGTTGAAGACCAGTCAATATCAGCGAGAAGAAACATCCAAGTGAAACTGGATTTTTTGAATTACTATTACATTCGCAGCACAAACATTCATTAGTTTGACCTGCAATAATTTTTCTAATTACTTTGAGAGACTCTGGGTGCATAATCAACAGCTCATTTGCATTTCCTGCCATTTTTCATTTCACTTTCTGTTGGTGAACGGAACTTGGTGACCTGTCCTTGCCACAGGAGCACCTCAGTGATTTGCAAAAAAAAAAAAAAGAAAAAGAAAAAAGAAAGTCTGATCACATAAAAGGCATATGAAAAGAATTTGAACACAACTGTTAATAGTAGAATAGTATACCACACACAAACACACAACCTTTCCTTCTTGACCGACATGGGTGACTGAGGCTGGTCTTGATTAGACCATGACTTAAGTAGGTTCAGACAAATACCACAAAATTGTACAATCGGTATGTGTGACAGTGTATTAGTGTCAGTAGTTTAAAAAAATGTCTTTATCGTTCTACCTTCACGCTCTCTTTTACCTTTTATAGCACATCTGACCCTGGATGGTGCAAAGGAACAACTCAGAGAATGAACCAATTTTCTTGGTGTTATTATGTATGAGGTGTCAGGTTTTTTTTTTCTGTTGCCTCCATACTCCACTATCAAAATGTATTTGACATTGATGCATTGAGCTATTTTGCGTGTAGAGGTATGAAGCACAAATGTCAAACGTGTCTTTATAAATTGGTAGAAAATGATACTTTTCCTTCATTTGCTATACATGAAAGCGAAACGGCAATTTCATTTGTAAAAGTGGAAATTTAATCTGAAGTTTTTCTGTTCACTGATTTAACTTTAATACATTTGTTTTCTCTGCTCTGATTGGCATCCCTTTGATTAGATATGCATACGAGTTGAAATGATAATCACTGCTTTGGTTTGTCATTTTGGTTTCGTGTGCATGAAAAATGAACGGATGAACATGTTACGTACGCATTAAATCAAACATACATCTGTAGCATTCCTCCCCTCATTTAGATTTCGCTCACCAGAAGTAGATTATGAGAGAAAGTTCTTACACCCACATTTCACACCCCCCCCCCCAAATGGAAATCAAATACAAGCAAAGCATTCTTTCTAAGAATAGTCATATTTCATCCAATCACAACCTGTGACTTGGGGGTTGGGTTAGCTGTCATAGCTTTCGCTTCATAAATAAGGCTTCTCTGGCTTTCTCTCATGCCCCTCTGCCATATCAAAGACCACAAGCAAGTGGCTAACTGTGAATGAGGCACTTGATCTCATTGTGAACTCTGGCTCTGATGAGAATGGAGCCTGGAACAAAGGGACGCTCCACATGACGGGGCTCTTTCTTAGCAGAGATGGGGAGATCCAACAGCCCCTTTCTCCTGTATACCGACCTTGGCCAGCCCGCAGGAGGGGACATCACAAACCCAAGGAGGAGGTTCAATCACAAAACATAAAATAAATATTAAATGCATGAAGAAGAAACTGTCTCTGCGATACAACTCCCAATAGATGTGAACACTAGTACACGTATAATCCGAGCTCATTCACAAGTCCACGAGTCCTACGCAAACTACACCCACACATTCACTTGTTGCCACAGAACAGAACAGATCTGTTAATGATGCTACGAGCGGACTGTGATTTAACAACCTGATTAGGACTTCATTTGAATGAACTAGAGAATCTGTAAAGAATGTTTCGTTTCCATAATGATGTCAAAAGAAGGACTAATTTACTGAAAAGAAAAAAGGGAACGTGTTACAGGTGTCGCGTAACTTCTATATGGACCCTATTCTCTACATTATGTGTTTTTATGTGAACAATGAAATTTTCTTCCATAAAACGTTAATGGCTGTCATTTTATGTCATGTGAGCTCCCTTAATTACAAATGGAGCTGTCACTTCTTATCTTGATGCTGCTTTTTGTTCACACAGATGTTCGTCCTCTGCAGCTGCATCCAGCTGGATGAAAAAAAATGATCCACCTTATTTACTTGGTATAAACAATGTTCAGATGACAACAAATGTTGTTTGTCTCCCAACAGAATCAGTTGGCTCTTCTTTTCCAATCACCAACACAGCTGATGCTAATTTTATGTAACATTTAGAAAGTTTTAATTTGATGCGTACCATTTTTTTTTTTTTTTTTTAAAAGCAGTTTATGATGATGATGGTCATTTCTTTTTAAATGAAAGAGCAAAAATTTCAACTGCATGAGGCGGATAAATGATGCATTTCAGTAAACAGCTTTAAAATTGTCACTGCTGATTACTGTAGGGTATTTAGGTCAATTTTGAAATGAATGATTATAGAAAATCACACCTGTTTATGCACCTTAATGGGAAATTGACTCATGTTTATTATTGTATATTAACTAGATAGTGCAATGTTGTTCGTGTTCATACTTGTAGCAATGTTTTTGTCCTGCGTCTTTGCCTATCTGGTCTGTTGTGAAAATTAAATTTTTATGTCAATGAAACATTTATCTGAGCCAATAAAGGAAATGAAAGCGATTAATCTCTCATATGTCGCTGGCATGATAATAGTTTCAGGTTTTAAAACAGTTTAGAGCACAACAATTAGCAAAATTGGATCTACTGTTCTTTCTAAAAAGGTAGGTTTACCGGTGAGGCACTAGCAGAGGAAGAGAGAGGGAAGACGTCTAAGGGAAGTCTAAGCAGAAAAAGTGAAGTCTGTTCTTGAATAATTGATCAGTTTTAAGTTCGTGCTGCATCAAACTGTAACTACAGTTTTCCACACAAGACTTTCACTCGAGGATTTTCAGGCTGTGTACCGTGATCTTTTTTTCCCCTGTCATGTTATGTGAACTTATACATGATTGTATTCTTTGCTTTAAACCTTCTTTGTTCTATCTTTGTCATGGCCAAGATCAAGAGAGAACGTTTCTTTTAGTTCCAAATGCATTCTACTTCAAAAGAGAGGGGGATACTAAATGATGTCTTTGATTTGGCAAAACTGCGACGCAGGTTCTGCATATCACAAGTGCTCCACTCTGAAGCATCCACAGTGCAGGTCACAGTCTGCACCCGGTGTACTTGTGGTTCTCTCTCTTCAAGCGCCACAGAGAAAAGTATTTTTGTGGCACCAATACATCAGGCCAGAACAATAAGCATAAGCGAAGAGAAGCAGGGAGATGCTGAATTCATTTCCATGGTGCCTCTCACTGCTGCAGAGGCGCTAGCAGATGATGCTGATGCAAAGGGATGTATATGCTTATAAGATTCAGCAACAACGGATTGAGGAGTTTTTTTTTTTTGTTGTTTTTTTTTTTTGCTGTATGAGTTATTGCATCTTGCTTTGTTAGCACGCACAGCAGCATAGTGTCTGCATGTTTACATAAAATGTACATCTTATTGCCGTGGTGCTTTAAATCCCCCTATTTAGCATTTATTAGCGGTCTGTAAACACTCAATAAACGGTTTACAACGCAGCAGATAAAGGCACGTGTGAATCAAAATACCACGTATAGCTACTTACAACTACATGTGAGCGTTAGATGCTGTTGATTAAATCTTTATGAGTAGGGGACCTTCAGGAAAAGTGTTGATTTCAATGCTTGCAAGTGATAAAGATTTGCAGTATTTCTCTTGTTATAATCACACCTTCATGGCCAGACAATCTATGGCTTAGCTATTAACTGCAAGGACTATATCATGTAAAAATAGGTATTTCACACTTTGATTGGTAGATTAATACCAATCTACGTTATTTCTGACGAAAATGTTGAGGGAAGAGTCGGAAGAAAAATAATGATGTTTTCATCTAATGTGCCTGCCATTGGCTTTCCATTTTCCATTCCCTATTTCATCAGTTAATATTTTTTTTTTTTTTAAATAACAGCTTTAAAATGACAGACTCATATAATGGCTTAAAGTCCACTGCACTTACATTGTGACACGATGGAATCATGACAAAATGTCAACGCAGCTATGATCTTATGTCTGCCTGGGAATGGAACCATACCATGCTCAAAAACAAAGAAAGCGACTGCCCATTATAAATAGAATCAGAGAAAGCCTAGCAACATACCCACTGTGCATCTGGTGTCTGTGAGAGTGCATAAATATTCAGAGTGCATGATAGTTGAAGCTGCACAGGTGCATATATTACCTGTATCAAAGCAGCCAGGAAACTGGAGGGATGGTAAAGGTAAAGACATAAAAGCAATACTACTTAACCCACAAGCTTTAGTGTTGGTGCATTTGGAACTAATAAATCTGTGGTGTCTCCATTTTAAATAATAGCTCTGTCTTGCCAAAATCTACAAAACAGTGGCTTTGTTGTTCAAGAAATGAACACTATTTGTGTGTGACAGGAGGCGTGTGTGGGTTGGAGGGTGATGTTTTTGTGTGATCAGGTCTAAGGTATGATGCATAATGTAGATCTTCCATCTTGTAGCTCAGCAGACAGTGACACCATTAAACGTCCAACTGACCAACCCCAGAAGAGAGAACACTATTTAATCTAGCAATTATCTTTGCTCTTTAACTAAAATTCTCACATGCAGGAAAAGCATTTGCAAAAACTCATTAATATTAATAGCAGCGCCTCACTTCTTTGCATTTCTCTACTCCTCTTATCTTAGAAATGCAGTTCTATAAATTAACTGACATTCCTGTCTGGTAAGCGGAAGCGCTGCACATGTAAATATTCAGACTTGCATGTACAAAACATGCTCTGCAATATCTCTGCACGTGATTGGCCTCGGAACTTGGACTGAATCAGACTCAGAAATGCGGTGCGAAAGAAAAAAAAAAAAAAAAAATTAAAAAAAATTGTGATTGAATTTACACCTCCCACGGAGTCAAGTTTGGTCTGCCATAATCCCTCATGACGCACATACATACAACACAGACACACGCGAGCACTCTCACACGTACACAAATGTGAGATAGATGGGGTGGCGTGGGGGTGGGGGGTTCACACATTTCTCCGGCAGCCAAGTGTTTCCATCTCTGCCCTCTTGAGCGAACCACGAACAAACAGTTCATAGAGATGTAAATGGTGTGGAAACCAGCGCTGCACAAGGACCTGATGACCCCCGCCATTCTCTTCCCATGCTCACAAAAGGAAATGAGAAACATCACTTTTCCCTCAAGTCCCCCCCATTATCTTTTATCTCGCCAGTGAGAGTCGCGCTCATATTTTCTGTTAATATCCACAATGCTTAAATGTATCAATTCCCATCAGGTCAACCAAGGTTGCAACAGACTGATAATCATTTATGATTACGCTCCTGGAAATCGGGATCCTTTCAGATTTGTGAAATAACACTTAACTTTACTACATTCTGTGGTAAAGTAAAGCTCTTTTCAAAACAGTGCAGCCATGGCAAAACGATAATGACTGAGAATATCTTCTCGAGCGAAAGGTGGAAACACTCTGTCATGTTGCACCAGAAATGCCTGTCATTTTTGCACTGCAAATGTCTATCATGCTCTCTCGTCCCTGTCGTGTTGCTCGAGAAATGCGTGCGGCGAAGCTGTGTTCCAAGTCATGACATGACCAAAACATGGTGCAGACAGAGGCACACTTTGCATATGAGTTTGTTTGACGGCTAAATCAAACACGAGATGTTTGAACGTTCCACCCTCAGCCAATGGACTCTTTAATGCTTTTGAAGTGCCATCTACCGTCTCCTCTGGTGCCTTCGCGTCATCTTTGCCACACAGCTTGAGCGGTATGCAATGTAAAGCTGTACAGAGCAACGCTACCTGCATCTAATAACAGCCTGGCTTTAGCTCTTCCATCCTAAATGTTAAATGTCTCCGGTAACTGCTCCCAGGTGCTGGTGGACTTACAAACACCAGCGAGCTGCGCGCATATTCTCAGCGCATATAGTATAATTAACGTCTGGTACAAGAGTCAGTTAGGCATCTTCCAGATGTCAGTAACAGAGTGCGTCCACTCACCCTGCTCAAAAGGCTGGCCATTAACTGCTGTTGCTTTCATCTTGAGGGCCTCCCTGGCAGACGTGTCGCAGTGTGAGCCTTTATTAGTATCCTGGTCACTATCAGCCTGGTCACTATCACCATGGCCACTGTCTCGGAGGCTTGCTCGTTCTGCATCCTTAAATGTTGAGCTGCAGCAGAATGGAAGGAGGGGTAAGAGAAAAAACAACAACGAAACATTGCCATTTCCTCTTTGTAAATGTTGCTGTTTGATTGCCGTAGTCAGCTGCCTTGATACGAAGATGAAGAAACTAAATGCACTGGTTAGGAAGCCTTTGGGTAGACCTCTTACCTTTGAACAAATGGTTGCCTGCTGCCAGCGTAATTGGACTCGGAGGGAAAATTTTCTGTCTAGAAGAGAGAGAAAAATATTTTTGCATTGATCAGGTTAAAATTTCATGCAATTTTCAACAATGGCTTGAATTACATGAGGTTCAGACAGGAAAAGACACATTTTTGCTGGTTTTCAGTCTTCTATTTCTCCTGATGGATTCTGAAAGATGTCAATGACAGGAAGAGAGCACCTGCCAGTGGTGACAACACGATAAGAGCACATCTCCATTGTGACCATATGTGCCTCCTTGGCAAGGCAATGGAGTGAAGCATTAGCCACTGTCATCGGCAACCCGTTTTTTTTTTTCTTCCTATCTTGAGAATAATGTGTTTGTGTTGATCACACCCACGTACCCTAGTGACTGGTGACGGTGCCAGGCCTTGTCATCTGTGTTATCATCTCCAAATGAGACTGTCTGTGAGACTGTCCCAGATATTTACATCGTTTACAACAGATAATTCGGGTGCGCTACACAGCAGTACAAGCCCATGCTGTCAAATTAGCATGTTAGCTGGCTCGCGTGTTCAACCCTGCCATCTCTACAAGGCGAGGCTGCACCCTATTAATGGCCTTATCGTGCCAACTTTGGATGCGGATGGGTGGATCTGGCCCATATTTGTGGGGAGCGAAAAATGTGATTGTAAGGTTATGCTGTGTGCATCTCGCTGCCTGGTGCACATTGGTTCAGTAATGTGATCGGACAAGCTGCTCAAACACCTGTCCAGTCCCACATTTCAGGCAGGGTTTTGTTTTCACTCTACAGCAGTGGATCTGGCAGGGTCACAGCAGCCTTGTTCAAGACTCACACTGTTTGCATGTCTAACTGAGAGGACTTTCTGATTATGCAGACCACCTGTACCATTTTGCAAGAGAAGACTTACAATGCAGTCGTTATGAGATGGGAAGAAATAAAAACAGGAGATGTAAAACGAAAAAAGATTTGCCATTTTCAACACATGAATAATATATTTTTGACACCAAGTGCCCATATCATACTTTATAGAGAATGTTGCTTCATTCGTGTCGTGTAAGGGGAAATGGGGGGGGTAATAATAGATAATAATGTTGTCTACTCACAGTGACAGAGTTTCTCTTTCTCAGTCGATTACTTTTCTTTTGTCAGATTTGTGTGGTAAAGCAGTGAGTGCAGATAAGCGAGAATAAAGGGCAGATAAAGAATACGGTGCAGCATCCCCCTTACCTGTATCACTGACATCCTATTCGCTGGAGTGTCTGTGCTAAGCCCGGCAAAGCTGGAGTGGCAACCTGCCCTCGGGACTGTCAGGCTGTTTGGAGTGGTTTTCAGGTACATGACTTCTGACCTGGGCAGCGTGAGCGGCAGCGGACTCTGGTAGTCAAAACATATTGGCGAAGTGATGAGAGAGGGGCTGCTCACCACATTCATCCGGCTTGCGGAATCTCTCTCCTCCATCTCACTCTGCACCAGCATGATGTCACTCTTGTTGATCCTTTTCTTTTTGCCCTTCCCCACTGGAGGATTGGAGTACTCAGCCATGCGACAGTTATAATTCCCAGTCTCCTTATCTTGATGTTTGGACTTGACAGCGATGGCGGTCATGACTGCTAAGAGCATGACAGAGATAATGCAGAGGGTAACTATGAGGGGCAGGGATACATCCCAGTGCTGCTGTTCACCGCTTGTGCTGGATCCCCCACCTGGCGCTGTGTCTGTGTTCGCCCTAATGATCAGCTTAGCCACGGCAGATAAGGGGGGCTTGCCATGGTCAGTTACCTTCACCACCAGCTCAACCACCGGGGCAACCTCTTCCCAAAGTGCGTGGGCAGTTCTCACCTCTCCTCCCACCGGATCCATCTCAAACAGGTGGTCTTCATTTCCCTCCGTGATCTCGTAGGTCAAGTGGCCACTTTCTCCGTGATCGTGGTCCACCGCTTTCACCGTAGCCACAATGTATCCGATACCGACATTTCGAGGCACTGGGATTTCAGCTGTATCATTCTGTAGGAGGGGTAGAATAATAACTGGCAGATTGTCGTTGACGTCGAGAACGTTGACCCTGACTGTGGAGGTGCTCTCCATGTGAGGAGATCCTCCATCTTTAGCCTGAACCTTGAACTCAAAGGATTTCGTTTGTTCGTAATTGAAAGAGCGCGAGGCATATATGGCTCCATTGGTGGGGTTGACGGACACATAGGTGTAGACAGAAACATCACCTATATGCGATGGCAGGATGGAGTAAGATACGGTCCCATTTCGACCCACGTCCGGATCGTGGGCCAGAACGGAGCCCAGGAACTCCCCTGGGATGTTGTTCTCAGGCACCTGTAGCAGATACATAGTCTTTGTAAAGCGCGGCGCGTTGTCATTCTCATCCAAGATTTTCACAGTAAACGACTTGGTGTAGTTCAACGAGGGGATCCCATTGTCTCTTGCCACTATTGTTACATTGTATTCGTCTTTCATTTCCCTGTCCAGAGGTCTGTCTGTGAGCAGCGTGTAAAAATTATCATTGTTTTCCTGCAGTCTGAAGGGTACGTTTCCCAGCACCCGGCACTGAAGTTGACCGTTACGACCTGAATCTTTATCTGTCACTCTCACCAGCGCTATGACAGATTCTGGAGGTGCTGCCTCACTGATTGCTCCCTGCCGGACAGAAACAAAACTTATTATTGGCGAGTTATCATTTTTGTCAAGAACTTTCACAGTAATTTTACAGTGGCCTGGTATCGGGTTGGGCCCCAGGTCCTTAGCCTGAACATCGAACTCTATGATTGGATTCTCCTCATAGTCGATTTCTCCCTGGATCTTTATGATGCCTGTGTTGGGGTCAATGGAGAACAAATCTTGGATCCTCTCTGACGCATATCCAGTGAAGGAATAGACGACCTGTCCGTTGCTTCCCTCATCTTGGTCAGTGGCATTCAAATCTATGAGTACTTTTCCAAGAGGCGTATTCTCAGGAATCTCTATGACATAGGAGGATTTCTCAAAAACTGGGCTATTGTCATTGGAATCAGTCACTCTGACGTTGATCTGCATGGACCCCGATCTCGGATACTCCCCACCATCAATTGCTGTGAGGAGCAGGGTGTGATGGCTCTGATCCTCTCTGTCCAGAGGTCTCTGAACCACCAGCTCTGGATATATAGTCCCATCGCCTCTCACTTTTAAATCCAAAGAAAAGGTATTGTAATCATCTCTGGTGACCTGATAGGTTTTTATCCCATTTTCCCCAGAATCTGAGTCATGTGCAATTGTCAGGGGGAAGCGTGTGCCAGCCGCTGCGTTTTCTGATATATCAATATTCACATGATCTGAGGGGAAACTGGGCGAGTTGTCATTTATGTCCTGTATATCAATCTTGATCATGCATATTTCCTTGTCGTTGGCGAACACCTCCATGGAGAGCTGGCACTTTGGGTTGCGCCTGCATAACGTCTCCCTGTCAATCCTTTGTTTGGTGAAGATTAGTCCACTCTCCGGGTCAACATCCACCAGATGTGGTGCAGAATTCTCCAGCACCCTGAAGTTGGATTTTTTCCCCCTCTCCATGGTCCCATATCCGGCATCTTTCGCTATATTGCCTATAACAGTGCCGGGTCCTTGCTCCTCCGGGACAGAATAATTGAGATTTTTCAATGTCAGGGCTTTAACCCACAGCAGAAAGAAAATGGGTACAGAGAGACGCATCCCTTCAACTGGATCTGCGGTAGTGGCAGACAAGAAAAAAATAAAATGAAATAATAACAATGAAAAAAATAAATCCTCGTTGACTTTCAACCTGTTGATTACGGCAAACCTAGAGGACTAAAACCCCAAACCAGGCGGGTGGCTGACGCCGATCTCACAGTAATAGTGTATGAAATCGATTTGTGAACGGTTATCTCCTTCCGATCGGGGATCTTTTCTTTTTGAACCTCTTTCACATGCCATTCAGCGGGGATGAACTCTTTCTGTAAACAAAGATGACCGCCCGACGACACACAATGCATGAATAAAAGATCAAATTCAACATAGTGAACGGAGGTGTGGGGGGGGGGGGGAGAAAAAAAAAGATGCTTTGTTTTTCCTCACAAGAGGAGGGGGTTAGAGGAGGTTGGGGTGGGTGGTGGTGGTGGAGGGGGGGTGCTTAATGAATAATCGATGACTATAAAGTATTAATATTCCCCACTGCATCCAAGGTTAAAGGGTTTGAATCTCTGTGGTGAAGGTTAGACCGTAGCTTCCAAAAGCGCATTGCCCTCATGCGACATGGACACCTAGGCTACAGCAAACACTGACATGCCCGTTCAGAAATGCAGCATTGCCCGATCTTACACATTCACAATGCATTTACTTTTTCTTTTTTTCCCCCCTCTCCTTCCTGTGCGGCACACTGTTGCATATCGGCTTCTGCTGGCGTAGCACACAACAGGCTGCCCATGACACAAAGTGGATTTAAAAAGCAAGGATACCGAGCACGTCAGTCCAGTCCAGTTTTTTTTTTAATAATGTTGTTGTTCTTGTTGTTGTTGTTGTTGTTGTTGTTGTTGTTGTTCTGTGTGTGTCTCTGTGTGTCCCCACGTCATTCAAGAGCATCTGTGGCACGGCTGCTGCGACTTTTTTTTGCCCGATGACTGTCCTATAATCAGTCCAATAATCCCATAATCCAGTCCGATTGGACCCAGAGCTCTTCTTGCATCCTTCATTCGGACAATGCTCATCTGCACTGCCCCCGCAAAAAACACCAACAACCTAAAAAAAATAAAAATAAAAAAAATAATAAAAAAAAAAACGCTCCCAAGCCTAGAAGAGAAAAAAGGATGAGGAGGAGGGGGGGGGGGGTTAAAAAGGGGCGCTGGAAGATTTGAGATAATCAAAATGAATCGCTTTCCTCTGCGCTCAGTTCTCTCTCCCCGCGTCAACTGTTGAAACCCGCTGCCTGCACAACACTGAGATCTGACCGGAATCCTCTCGACGCCTTCCTCACGGCGGCAGACTCCGCTCTGCTCGCTGTTGCATTTAACATAGTTTCTGATCGTCTTCCAGCAAATGAGTGAACGGTGACAGATCTTTGCCTTGGGGGAGATTTCTCCAATAGGTCTGGCAAGATCGCATGAAGAAGGGCTGTTCTAGTGCTACGTGATTCATTTACTGATGTGCGCTCAGAAGAGTAGCAGCATCAGAAGGAAAAGCGGGGGGGGGGGGGGGGGGGGGGGGAGAAAAACGTGGCTGGAGAGGATGTTGCTCCTAATACATGTGGATGTGAAGCAGCGATTATGAATAGATCGATGAAATGTGTTTGGCAGGGATGGAGTAAAAGAGCAGACAAGTGGTCATTCTGTGGAGAAGTGGATCAGATGGGGGGGTGGGGGTGGGGTGGGGGGGTATTTAAAGGTGGCTAAATGTTTTAGGAATAACCGAGTGTTCTGCTCTCGGTATCAATGGAGCCCTTCGGATATTCAGAACCGCAGATTCTTATCAATAATGAAAACAACACCACCTGTCTTCTGTGTTGTTGCTCGTTATCATTTAGTTTTGAGAAAGCCACAAGATAAAGGAAAAGACAGACTGTGGGTGTTTTCCTGATAATCTCTGCAAAGGACATAAGAGAATTGCTTATTCTTTAAAAAAAAATAATAAAATAAAGGGGGGGCTTATTTCACAGCTCAAATATCACAGCTGTTGATATAACCTGCCTTCTGTAGCTTTTCACACTTTCTTTCAATAGCCTGCTCACGTGGACTGTATATCTCATATTGAAAAGATGCACTGACATTAGATTTCGCTCACCATTTCAACAATATTTTGGCATTTACGTTTTGTACTTTCACTTGACCGGCTCTCAGTAAGGCGGTGAAACTCCTCTTGGCAATGCTGGTTAACACCCCTGTGAGAGTTAACTGAGAGGAAGCTGTGTCAACATTAGGCCATGATCGGCGTGGCCTAGTTCCTCATTTAATTCCATGTTGCTCGGGATCTAAATCAACCTTGAGATGTCCCCGAGTTCATTCCCATTGTCTGCAACATGGCTCCTTCCCTCCTCTGGGGAGCATCAACTTTGCCTGGCCAGGGTGCAGCCTGCATAAATTGGCCATTTCTGCAGGTAAGAGATAAGGACAACAAAGGGAAACTAATTATCATTCAGTCTATGTTAAAACCTCAGGAAAGGACTGCTATTGACAATTGTGTCTGTATTGTCACAGTCATAGCTTTTAATATGATCTGAACTCTGAATGAGAGGGTGGTTCATACCCATAATAAATAGGCCACATCCTAATGTGTGGCTTTGGCAGCCTTGTTTTTTTGTGCAAACTGATGACTTGGTCTTGGATAACTTTCACTAATGAGGCCACAGCGCCTGCCCTCGGATGAACTGCGATTTCTGGTGCTTTGTTGGCAGCAAAAAACACACGGATGCATCAGTTGCTTCATGACGAATTGATTTTTACTTGAAAGCACATTATTCCGTTAGCGTAAAATCATACCTGTTGTAATTCCGCTGAGGTCGAAATGACAAACAGTAGCTGTGCTCATTTAAGCATACCCACAATATCTTGACATCTCTTTCATGTGATTCACTTACCACTCTGCACAAGCATGATTAGAAGTGAGATTAAGTTGTTTATCATTCTGTTTTGCGCCCGTTGCTGGTTGCACCACACCTCAAGCAGCACACTGGAATACTGATGGTGTTGAGTGGAAATGATGATGAACTCTGGCGACTGAATTCTGCCGCAGAGTAGATGCACGAGAGCGTCTGCATAAGACGCTGTGCAGACATGTTAATTACGTAGATTAAAATTATGTACACCAGGGTCAATAAACAGTTTTAGAGTCATTCATGAACGTGATCCTCATTAGTTACAACAAAGTTATTGTAAAGAACAATAACTTTGGCTTGTCAGAGTAAGCACAGATAAGTCACCTGATTAAATACTAATCCCAGTACTACTACCACTGCCATAGTAAATCAATATTTTCATACAGTTTCTTCAAGCTTACTCTTCTGTGTGTTCAGCCAATTAACACACACACACACACACAAACACATACGCATGCGCACACACCCACACACCCGCACACACACAGCTTTTGGTATAAAGCCATACAGAGAGTTCCAGTTTTATGTGTCATGGTTGTGAGAAATTTACCCTTGGAGCCGCAGCAGTACAATGGAGGTAAATGCAATTTCAGTTTGGCTGCTTGGAGAACTGAAGAAAACACATTTGATAAACTCATCAGCAACATTTTTTATTTTCAGAAACCGTTTCCCAGTTACTGTTAAAAAAAAAATTCAGAGAACGTCTTGTCCACACTTTTTATTCGGGATTATTTCATCAGTAGAAAGTAGCTCAGATGGAAACTGGCCATGAAGGCCTGTGAATTATGGAGACCATCCAGGATCCTTTTTTTGTGTTGGTAGGGGGACTTGCCGTTATAAATTTTTAAAACTTTGACAACTGAAAAACAAGTTGTTTTCATTGTGTGTGTCATGCTGTCAGAGTGTTGACAGAATGGGATATTTTTGAAAATGCTGCAGATAAAACTGACACCATCTGCATGACTCATTAGGGAACTGACCAGTAATGTGTTTTATCTCATTTAGCCAGTATTTGCGATTTTTGTGAAATTGTGTTTTCTTTTTTTTTCCAAGAAAAAAATATCACTAAATATGTTGGTATTTCATATTTTGTCAACACATTTAAACAAGACTAAAGCCAATAATGGATTGATTTGATGAATAGGTATTTTTGTATCCACAACATACTCTGAGCCTTCACAGACACTGATAGCTAAACGTTGTAGAGACTTGATGCTAGCTCGTTCTCCTGGAATAATACAGAATTATGGATTATGATCACAAATGTTAATCGTGGCCTCACCCACCTCCTACCATGTCTACCAACCAGCTTTCCTTTGGGTTTGGATGGGATGAATGTTGGGTTTTCAGGTTTCATCTTGTCTGCAGTTAAAGTTAGGTTTAGGCAACAAAAGATCAACAAAAAATGTTAAGCGTGTGGAACAGTGTTGCTTTTGGTTAACCGTAAATGTGAACTGTGATTTTGGAACGTTGGATACAGGCATCACTTCCAGCAAAAAAGGTTTGCTGCTTTAACCATCACTGATATATCAACAGGTACAAATAGCCCTGAACAAATATCCTAGTTTGGTTTGTTTGTGGAACATTTAACAAAAACTATAGTTCCTAGATGCTTTAGGAGGTAACTCCCAACCCCCTAAAGCAGGTTAACTACAGATTTCATTAGTTACACTTTAAACAGTATGTGTGGCGAAATTCAGAGCAGCATGCTCTTGAGGCTGTGCTAAAAAAAGGCAGAAAAAAAAAACCCCCAGCAGAATGTAGAAAAGGGAAATAGAGAAAACATTTGCACAAATTATGCACATATGTAATATTGAATAAAAACAAAAGTGTATACTAACTCATATGAATAATATATTAATATATACTCCAGTATAACCGGATCCTACATGTTGCTGTGGGATAGAAATATATTTGGTGTTTTATGCAGCATGATCAGCCCCTTGCCTTCCACTACTGTTTACCACTCAGGCATTTCTCTGTGATGAGAATTATCTTCATGTGGATCTTTCACATCCACCTTACACTTTTACAGGTAGAGCTGCAAACCAGATTGCGGATTAAAAAAAAAATACATTAAAAAATGGAGCTTCTGACATCTCAGAAGCCTTCTTATCATGCTACATGTTGAAATAAATTATTTTTACTAGACAACAGCTGCGGTTGCGCATGCAAATGCAAAATCGAAATTTACCCGTGCCATGCTCTCACTGGCGCATGCATTAAAGAGTTGATGTTTTTGAATTTGATTTATTGAGAAACTCTCTGGTACCCCAGGAGCTAAGACGACCCTCTGCCAAATTCTAAAAACTGAAAGTCCAACTTGAAAGCATTTTGGATTCTTTATAGGATCCAGCGGAGTTTCGGTTGGTGGTCGGTAAGATGGGTTTAATAAATTCTGAACCTAATCTGCATTTTGAGGGGATGGAGCTAAGTGTGTGACTGTCTGCTGAGAATGTGCTTTTTAAAGGGTTTATGCAAATGTGCACCTAAAAACTCACAAATTACCTGCTCATCAATCAGTCTGGAAAACAACCGTGTAATACACTGCTCTGATCCAAACACAAAATACATTAGGATTGTAAAACTAACGGGTACTTGCTGGAGCAGAATTCACATTCAATTCACATCAAACATTTGAGACTGGAATCATGAATATAATTACGAGGAACAAGAAAACAAACCACATAACCTGTCATGCATTAACAATCGCCCGAGTTTCTGTGCAGACTAAAAGTAAAAGGCAATGTGTGACCATATAAGGGGTCCAGATTACATCACATCATATATGATAAGTTACTAGCTGCTTTTATACAAACCAACATGTAAGTGGGTGAAATATGTTAAAGAATTATTGTTAGGATGCAAAGTAATGGCTTCATGTCCTGGTTGCTGGTTTTATCTGTTGTTTGACAACAGCACAATTTACATCCTTTGTTATTTAGTGGATCTTTATGTAAGACTGGCAAGCACAATACTAAAGCACAATCAGCAAATAAATAAAACACACGCGCATTTCAGCAAATCCAAGCTACTTACCATTTAATCAACTAAGTTTTAATAAGGATTCTGGAATTTGGATTACAAATTAGTCATGTAATTGTAAATAGCCTGAGCTAAGAGATGAGTCTTGCAGCCGTAAGGAAGAATCATACCCCTCCTGCAGATACATTGATTATTCATCTCAGTAATGACCTCATGTCCAAACTTGTTAAAGTTCAGTACTCGAAAACTTACTGTGTAGCTTCACAGGCTCCAGTAGCAATTTTATGTAGCGATTTCACAAGCTTACAACACATTTCCAAAGACTGAAAGCCAGTTTGTCTTTGCTGATAATAGGAATATCGTGTCATATTTACAAGTCAGAAATTTTGATTCAAGCTTTGAATCTTTGAACTTTTTTTTTTTTTTTTCTGTCTCACAATCTTCTTAAAGCATCAGAGCATCTGGCCACAGTCACATACCACAAATCATTCACCACCTTCACAGCCTAAAGATAGCATCTATCCCATGTAGCAACTGTGGAGACCGTTACATTGGCAAAAAGCATGAACAGACAACGCCGGTTGCCGGCGAAGTCCAGACCAAAACTGGTCACAGATTACACATGTTCAAAGGTCACCCATTAAACGGCCCGAGAAAGCTCACGAGAAAGACCACAACTATCCTAATTCAAAGCACCTCCTGGATAAAAACACCGCTTATGATAAATATGCTCTCAAGTGCAACACTCTGATGGTGGTGAGAAGTTACTGATCTCTTTTAATTTTGCCACCCGTTTTAGCCGTTTTTGAGTCACCCTGCTTTCTGGCTATGCCACTGTTTAAATTTGAAAGAAATTGTTTGGCATTTCCTCACCTTCTTTAATGAACCAAGGAAAGAAATGATTGGTCGTACTCTGAAGCCCAGACATTGTGAATGAACGGATAATCGTGGAATAAAGACCGTTATATAAACCATTAAAGCTCACTCAATGAGACGGCGCCTCTCGTGTGTTTAATTTCTACACAAACAGTTACATAGCGTAATTCTTCCTTCATAAATTTGCCCAGCATTTTTTTTGTAGCATCTCTTTTGGCAACATCAATGAAAAAGTAGCCAAGAAGAAGTTATAGCACATTATTCCCCACAAATCTATATCCACAAACAGTCAATTGTACGATTTTGTTTGTTCAGAGATTATAAGGTTGCAGCCGCAGATGTATATTTTCGGACATATTTATATCTTCGTGATGAGCTATCTCAATTTCCTCCTGGCTTCAGCTGTGTCCTTGGCACAACCATGACTATAACTCTCGGAAAGAAAGCCAATTCTCCAAAAAGTTCAAGTATTCCTTGAACAAACACTAAAATGTTTGTTTCACAGACCTTTGTGAGTGCCCAAATTCTGAATAAACTTCACAAATCATTTTTTTAAATCTATTTTTATTTGTGTTTCAGTTGTACCACAAAGGATTTATGTGTTATAAAGATAAATATAACATGTGTGCCACTTTATTTTTGGGGCCTCTGTCTAAATTTCACTGAGCCGTATCTAGTACACAGTCTCACGAAGGTTGTGCCAGATGCCTAGTCTCACTCTCAGCTCAAGTGTCCCACATACAGTGTGAAAGAATTGCTGGTTACACTGCTCTTAGGACTGGCGGAGAAGCAGCAGGTTAGAAAAAAACACCTCCCAGGAGAAATGATTCAGGGTATTGGAGAACCGGAGAGGCGAATAAAGTGAATGCAATTTCAAAGGGGAAATAATGGAGGTCATGGCGTTTGATGTTCCCGTGCTGGCCACGAAAATAACTTGGTTGATGATGGAATCAATCACACTTCCGTGGCACTGAATGTTAATGAAGTTATGTTTAGTTGTTTTTTATGCATTTTTAATAACGGTGTTAAGATCAAATCTATTCATCCATTACGGCAAAGAGAGTGAAGTGTAGATGTCTGCAGCGTGCCGTCTGATATCAGCTGACTGAAGCAATAACGTCTGAAATGTGACGGCTGCTGTTTTTTTTCCCTCCTTCATTTATTTATATATTTGTCTTTTGCGTGTTCCTGTTTTGTGTTTCCTTTGTGATGACTGAACGCAAGGTCAAAATAGAGTTTATCCTCTGATATCACCTGCCAGTCCAGACAAAAGAAATGTTCACTCAAGGTGACATTACTTTGGTGTCTGTACACAGCATGCCACTACAGCATTAGTTTCCTGTGAGGTAAAATTTACAACTTATACTCTGACAGGAGGAGCAAACATCTTTAAAAATGACCCAGGCTGTGATCTTGTGCTGTAAACAAAAAGAAAACCTGCCTCAGTCTCTATGATCCTTGACAATCCTGTAGAAAACAACAAACATAGCTTTTTTTCATTTTCATAGTCTGCATTACACATTAATCTCAAGTCCTTCAAAAAGGGTTTCTATAACCGAGCAGAATGAATCTATTACAGTATTTGTGATGTTGACTAAATTTCTGTCATCTGTGTCGGTTTATTTTTTTTGGAAGGTGAGAGCTTTTCAGCAAGCAGCCCTTACATAATCAGATGGAAACAATGATAACAGATGGTTACAATAGCGGAGTGATTTGGGAGAGCTCACGAAATTTCCTTATTATGCGTGCAGTGGCACTCCATCACAGGGCGGAAGAGTTATTTAGTATGCAATGGATCAATCACCATACTCAAAAAGTTATTTAAATTAACTTCTCAGGCAGATTTCTATCCCTACTGAGGAAAGGGACTATCAGAAAATTAAAAAGAACATAACGGTCGTCTGTGTGAAATTGAAATTGAACAAAACTGAGCGAAGCATCAGCCATGCAAACATTCCAAGATGTTCACCAACAGCCTGTCATGTCTTTTTTCCTTTTTTTTTTTGGGTGTTTTTCTTTTCACAAACTCAAACCATGAGCACATTTTCTCACATACAGGACTCATAATTTTTTTCCTCTGACAACACATTCAGCCTTTCCACCGACAATCGGACCAACGGTGTGTAGTGACTGTGTCTTATAGCGTGCCACAGATCCAGCAGATGTCCCCCAGCCCTGACAGTAAAATTAGGTTTTCCAGGGTAATGGTGTCTTATGGTGCTTAATAAGAACTGAGGGTAACACCTCTGCACCGACTGTGTCTCAGTCGCAATTTTTTCAAATTAGTCCAAAGTGATCGTTTGATTTTCACTAAATAAAAATAAGCCCGTCGCCATGTGGTGCATGTCTAATTGCAGATGAAGCGTCAAATTAAAATGTCAGGGACTAGTCGGAGAAACAGTGGCTGCAGAGCTCTTGTGTTTGAATTTATGCTGGTGATTATGCCATTTTCTAGGAAGGTGTAATCTGTGCAGCAGTACTACCAGAGCAAGATCATGTTCTAAGTTTCGACAATGCTCAGTCATGCTAATGTTGGGAAGGAAGGAAAACAGCATGCCACCTAGTGGGATGTGAATAACCCATATATCTCAGCGCCAATTAGTATTAGGCCGGGCTGTAAAGTGACAGGAAACTAATTCATAAATACTGTAGCAACATGAAAGAGGAGGGAAGCCATCCACAGAAGAAAAATAATCTGTCAATCCTACACAGATATAGAATGACAACCAAGCCTTTCCAATTACCTCAAGGTTAACTGTGTAACTACTAATAACTTCAGGGAACTGGAGAAACAGAACATTGTTAGCTAATTACATAAGCAAGTCATTTAGACTGATTGATGGAACATATTATTCAGCGCTCACTTTCTCTCTTTGGCTTAAATTCTCCATATAGCGGCGAGCGGCATAAAGGCTCTTTTTCCTTTGGCAGCTCTCCTCATGGCAGCCTGCACTGACACAATGAGACACTCCTCCTGCTCAGCAGTAAACCACAATCAACTGGTGAACAACTGGCAGAGATTTATCATCATCAGCTCAGGACCAAAGCTCCACAAGTGAGCTGACAGACTCAGCAGACAGACAACGGCAGGCGACGCCATTGCTGTTTAAGACAGAGGTTGGCAGGTGAAAAAGCTGCAGTGACTCCTTGTGTACCTTTATTCCGTGATAAAGAAATTAATATCCCCATGCTTGTCAGCCAAGACAAGATGAAGCATTCCTGTTTTTTCTTTTTCTTTTTTTATGTAGGCACCATATTACAAAGAGGCTTAGAGGAGGATCGTTTATGTTTATTGTTATTTTTTTCCCTGTCTCTGCTGTCACCGAGGTAACATTACGAATATTCTCTTAAGTCATGCGTGCTTTCATATTTGTTATTTATAAAGGCACATAATAACAGCTCATCCTATGCAAGCCCAATCAGGATTCAAGCTTTTGTGCTACAATGTTGCAAATATGCTCAGTAGGATGGTGTGTAAGTTGTTCCCGTGTGCTTTGATGGGATCGTGAATATGGTTTAGAATACAGGGGGAAGAAAGGAGAATATTAATTTCTCTCTCTGTAGTCTGTGTGGGTTGGGCATTTGGGTCTGTGTAAGATAAAGATAAAAGAGCAGAGTATGGGATTTATGGCGTTGAATTGCTCGTAGATGTGCTTCAGCTGAAAATGAGCACTTGATGGTCTGATTGCTGGAGCCCATCAAAGTGCTCTCATATTTTTGTTTGTTCACCAGACTCAAATGAAACATACTCTTTACACTCCAGATGATGCCTCCCTCAACTGAGGAGGAGTTTTGCAAACAGGACAATGCCACTGCCTGGCGAACCTGTTGCCGAATGCACTGAGGCCACAGAAAGAAACAACACTGAATGGAAACGCGCTGACACATTGACCCTGCATCTCGTGAAACAGCTTTTTAACACCAGACTCCTTTGATAGGACTCCATTAAAAACAGCTTTATTATGGCATGGCAGGAGCTCATGAATTATGTGTCCCTGCTTTAGGAGAGAATCATTTAAAAGTTATGAATGAACCAGTCTCAAAGCAATAGACTGAATATGCTGTTTAGTTTGTTGAACCAAACTGTTCAGGTCATATCTTTGGTAACTTGATGTATGTGACCAAAATTATGCTTAAGAAGCCTGCGCTTCTTTATTTATTTTATTCATTTTTTTTCTCTGGTTGCCTAGCATAATGTTTCCCCCTAGTGGCATGAGCACCAAAATAGAAGCAGTGTTCAGTGCTGCCATAGGCTGCATACAGCACGGTGTCTACTGATTTATGTTGCTCTTATATTTTTTTTCAAATAACAGTTTTGGGTCTATGAATATTTATTCTGTCCATATGAATCTACGATCGCTCTGCAGTTTGAACAATATTCTGCACAGAAACAAACTTGAATAAATAATAAATTTAAGGGGGGCATTCAGGAGATGTATAGCGCAACTTTGAACAAACCTGGTTTCCCTTTTAGTTATTATGAGCAAAACGTCTATGAAAAACTACCAGTTTGCTTCTGACTGGAACATTTATAAATTGAGAAAAGATCCTGCAATTATAATGGAAGAACAGTAATGACTGATGGCTGTGAAACCTCTGCTTCATCTGCAGCATTTCTTTTGAAATGAACCATTGGAATGTTTTTTATTTTATTTAATTTTTTTATCTATGATGTTAGCATCTTCCTAATTCTCTTTCTATTTCATTATGGCCAACAGCTCAAATATGAAAGAAATTGCGTGTACCGTTTTAAAGCAATAAATAGATCATAAGTATATGAATGAAGTAAAATAATCGCATGCTACATCGTTCACGATGTCTAAAGAGAATGAAATACAGCACTTCTATTGTTATGTTCATTTAAATCATATCTCTAGCGTTGCACAGGTTTGTTGCTCAAAGGTTTGCTGTTGTTTTTCTTTGCAGAGGAAATAAGGACTTGTATCATATTCAGAGTTGTTTACTTTTGCTTTGTGCTTTACACTTTTTCATCTGTTTGTAGCTAAAACCGTGGACAGAAATGTCACTGCAAACTGCATAGTTTAGCTGTACTTTGCACTTTTGAGAATAGTTCATATCACAGTGTACTGCAATAGCAACATATTTGAGGCTTTCTGGAAAAGATACTGCAATGTGGCAAGATCAGCCTCAATAAAAAGGTTTCAGTGTCAGAACAGCTTGCAGGTAATTTTAAATAAATATGACTTCGAGATGAGTTTTGACAAACAGAACAGATAACTACAATGATTATACGGACAGACAGCAAGTTATATCCCCCCCACTCCCCCCTCCGAAATGTCATAATGGGAATATAAAGACACTAGAGCAGGTATACCTGAAGAAGGCATCGCCCTGGGGTGGCAGACTGAGGCTCTCATGGTGGGCAGCTTAGTGGTTGCGATCCAAACCCCGGACGCACATTCCCACTTGAACATCTTTGTAGATACTTTTGCAGCCATAACCATATGGCCCATTTTGGCATGGAGAGAGAACGATGCTCTCAGATCAGATTAGCATGTGGAGACTTGAATATTTTCCAAATTAATGAAGTGGGCTGGAAGACAGAAGAACGTATGCCCCGAATGGGCGACTTTTAGATTAAAACGATGGTTCCATAGTTTTGGAAATATACCTAAGTGAGTAGGCGTTTTTTCCAAAATGGTGCAATTTATTTGAATTACTGCAGTTGATCTGGAGAAAGATCGATTAAAGAAAGGCTTCAGAACCAAACTCCAAACTTCTGTTGGTTATTTTTCTCTCACTGTCACAGAAAACTAAAAAACAAATCCAGGCGTCTAGCAGTGGATTGATTCTCTCCATCTTCTGCTGAAATCGTTGTCTTTGCTTTCCACACATCTCATGTTAAGTATGCTAAAGTACCACATATCAATGTGACAGTGAACTTGGACGGACAGCCTGTAAATGATGCAAACGGCATCTTAATGGCAAATGAAGATAGATTCTTGAAAAACTGTCAAGTGGAAAACAAATTGTGTGTGTGTGTGTGTGTGTTTTGTCTCTTCTTCGCCTTTTCTCCTGTATTGCTTTGTTTTTTACCGCATCAGCCTCACAATTCAAAGTCTCCAAAAAGTCAATATCTACACTTGGCATTTGAGACAAAGATGAAGATGAGGTCCGAGTGGTACAAAATACCGTGTTGTGGGATGAGCTTGAAGCGGCAAATGCTATCGATTCAGAAAAATTCCATCTCTTCCGTGCTAGGTACAATGGGGAAATGTGCCCCAAAGTTGAGATGCTAAGAGGCCATAAAAACATAATCACAGTCATCCAGTTAGCCATTTATCACAAATAAAGCTAACACCAACAGGTACGGGGGATAGAAATGATGTGTGCTGTTCTGACTCATTTGTCAGCGGACTGCTGAGGAGCTGAAAACTGACTCTAAAACACTTGTTTATATTACCTGGGGAGGTTTCAAATGTGCTATGAAAGCTGCTGCAGGACATTAATGTAAAGTCCATTTGGATATGAGCTAGCGCAGTGTCTATCAGCAGTGACTTTTCAAACAGACACAGTGGCTGGGCAAATGAATATACCTTGTGGCACAAATTGTCAGGTCATTGCACAACTATTTGACCTACAAGGAGCATATAAAGCCATAATGAATGCAGCTATATTGTATTGATTGATAAATGTATTTTCCCCCTGTGTACAATTGGCTATCTGTCAGACTAGTGCACATCACTGGGGGCACTAATATGACCTTCTTTCTTATTGCTTGCCTTTTGTACTGCCTGCCCTTGTATTCTCTGTAGACTTGCTGCCGAAAATAAAGTTAATAAATTTGTATTTTACAAACAGCAGTGACTTTGCAGAAAGAGAAGTATTAAATAAAACTAGTGGCCGGGTCAGAGTAAATATGGAAGTCGCTTTGAACGTCGTCGTCTGTTCCTGAGGCATATTGTGGCAACGTGTGAGGGCTCACTGTTTAAAGCTTCATAGTTATCTAATCCACTCTATTTCCTCTTTTATCACAGCTATCAAAAAGCACAAAGGCAGGTATTTATGCTTATGCAAATGAGTGCAGCTCTCAGCCCCCTTTTCTGGAGATAAAGAGAAATAGTAATAAAAAAAAACCCCAATAATGGTTCATGCCGCCATCAGCTTCCACTGATGGCTCTTCCTTGGCAGCAGATTTGGAAAGTATTTATTTTCTCTTCAGGACTGGCCCTCAGATGACTATTATATAATCTGTAACAGCCCTTTACTCTCGTCTCATTTACTCGCACACATCACAGGCTCATTTGAAGAGACCTTAAAGATAATGAGGGTAGCATCCTGTGACAAACTTACACATGGGCTGATGAAAACCAGCAGATATTGAATGTTGTTGAAAACACACATTTTCTGTTCATTTTTCAGCCTGAGAGTAAATTCTAAAATGTTGATGAAAGGCAAGGTTGAAGCAGCCCTCAACATTTGAAGTTGTTGATGAAAATCCCTGCACTTCCCCATAGACACCCTCCCATGATTGAGGGATGTATTTAATAGATTTTTTCCTTGCATAATTTAGCTGTACACTTTCCGGTTTCTTGCAACTGTGTGTACTGAGTTTACTTTCATCCCATCCTGTTGAGGCTCTATTTCGGGAGTTTGTAAGCAAAAACATGTGTTTTAAGACTGAAAATAGCACGAACGCTGTATAATTTGCATCCCACAACAACATGCAAAGATGAGGAACCAATGACCAGTTGGTTGGTCTTGGTGATGGCTTTAAAACTCATCAATAGGTTGTCCAATAATCACTTTGCACTTGCCCCAGATAGTCCTGGTTAAATCCAATAATAAAGTTTTACCAATGTGAGAGTAGAGCCAGGCAGACGAGTTTCACATCATTGTCAGAGTACTCACTTTGAGTATATTTTGTCCTTTTTTCTGGGCTGAGACAGAGGGATTTATAGAGAAAAGGTCGTACATTTTGCCCCCCTAATAGCAACAAATGACAGTTGGAATTTCCCAAGCAACATAATGTGTGTTGCGTTGTGTACAGTAATGTAAATTATGCAGAAGACCTGAAGCTGGTGTGACAGGAGCCAGCTGTATTTTGTAGAAATAATGGTTTATACTTTATTTTCCGCTTGAGCATCAGCTCCACTCTCTCATTTACATGCAGGAAACTCGACGGAGCAACCAAGGAGCCTTCAAAGCCAGTCTCCCAGGTAACGGTGCAGTTTGAGATTTTACATCTGATCATCACTGACTGGAGTCTTGATCATGTAGACAAGAACTGGGTGAGGAGTTCTACAAGTTTACACAAGTTTACTGGCAAGGGACTAGTAGATCACCTTGAAATATGATGTTTTGCAATCAAAATAACAAATTGTCTTATTTCAATTTATTAGACAACTCGGCTGAATAAATGAAATTTCTTATTCGTTCAATCACTTTTATTGGAAAAGGAAACACAAGCTCACATCATAGTGTAACTCAAATCTTGTAACACGAATAAAAATACTCTGCTTATCAAAAAGTATATATACACCTGACAATCAAAGGGCGAGAGTCAGTTTTACAAATATTTTCATCTTCCAGCAACATCCTATTTAGCTCTGTTCAATACATTTCAAAAGATAGTTGCTACCTCCGATGCTGTCACCACGGTGACAAAATTTGGACTCTGCTTTTGGGTTTCAGCACTTCCGACAGCAGGGTCAAGCTGCTGCTGAGGAAAGTACGAAGGGAGGGTCCCAGTCCTGGAGAAGGCCTGCATGTTACTCCTTGACTTTGGCCGATTTGTACCGTAAGCAGAATGCTTCCAGGTCTGGGGAAAGCCGTGGGGGTTGTTGAACACCGGCGCTGGGGAGAAGCCTATACTGTACGCGTTGTCCCTGGGGTCTCTGACACTCTGCGATGGTATGACACAGTAGGTGTCTTGGCATTCCCCAGATAAGCTGTTGGCAGTGCTGGATGAACCTGAGATGAGGATGAAAATTGATTAAAAAAGGATGAGAAATTGTTGGTGCATTACATTCCCACCATTCATCATTTATGTCATCCTTGTGAATATTTATGTTTTATTCAGCGCTTTGTGATGTCAGCAGTTGAAAAATTCACAGTGCCGAGCTTACTTTTGAACGTCGGTTGGAAGGTGCTGAAGCTCTTCCTTCCTCCATCGCCGCTGACATCAGAGTCACTGTCATTGAAGTCGCTGTCCCCTTTGCCACTGTCCTTCACGCTCAGCTGGTCAGTGTTGCCGATGCCACTGCAAATACAAACAGCAGATACAGTATGGGCCACCACTGCACCACATCAGCTTGATTATTGATATTTTTTTTTTTTGTTTTTGTGGAAGGCCTGTCTGTCTCTTTGCTACCACAGGAGTGCCACAAGCAGCAAATGATGTGCATGTTAACTACCCTCTCTGTTGACTGAGCTTTGCCTGTGAATAAAACACATCCTCTTTGAGAATAGAAATTACATTTAGTTGTCTTACCTCACTTGTAAGCAGTATTTGTCATCTTGCCACACAGACGCTGGCTGGAAATGCTTGGAGGGCAGGAACATCTAAGAGAACAAACGAAAATGACAGCGAAGAGCTTAGTTTTCCATTTTTGGCACAAAGATCAAGGCAGCGTTTGGGAACATCATGTGCATATGAACACAAAAGATGAAAGAATGTTCCTGTAGTTGACTCACCTTTGACTCCGACTCCCCGCTCCTTTGCTCGTACAAGCAGGAGTCATCCAGGGATGAGGAGGTCCTCTCGTGGTAGAAGTCCCGTTGACCGGTGTAAATGTTTGGTTCTGTGGAGCCGAGGGTGGGCATGGGCCTGCTGTCAAACAGGCTGTGACACACTCCCCTCTTTGCGCCGTGGCCTCTCCCCCCACGGCTGAGTTTGCATGTGACAACAACCACTATTGCAATCAGCAACAATGCGCAACCCCCACTGAGCATAATAATGATAATTAGTGAGCCATCCAAACCGGCGCCTTCTTCATCACCACTTGACCGCAACACAATGATGACTTGGTCTTCAGAGGGCTCCGTGTCTGAGACAACAAACCTAATAGTGGCACTGCTAGAGAGTGGGGACCTGCCTTTGTCACGCACAGCTACTTTAATTTCCAGCACGTCTCCTACTTCAGCTGTCAGCCATTGTTTCAAAGCAATCTCTCCGGTGTCTTTGTTGATTGTAAAAAGCTTGGAATCGCCTTGTACGATTTGGTAGGAGAGCTCGCTGTTCATCCCGTCGTCCCAATCTTCAGCTGATACACGAAGAGCGAGGTAGCCGGCGGGCGCGTTGAAAGGCAGGGGGATATCAGCAGAATCATTCAGCAGGCTGGGGAAGGTGATGTATGGATAGTTGTCATTCTGATCCACCACTCCAATCCGGATTGTTGATGTGCTTGAAAGCGGGGGGGAACCTCTGTCTTCTGCTTGAATCACCAGCTCAATCTGCTGAAGAGTCTCATAGTCAAACGACCTTAAAGTAAACAAAGAACCTGAGGTTGCATCTACAGAAACGTAAGTGGACACCAGAGAGCCTCCGGCCACCTCAGAGTCTATGAGTTTGTACGACACTTTGGCGTTCTTTCCCACATCAGGATCGCGGGCAACGACTGTGGTAACATATGAACCTGGAATATTGTTTTCCAGGACGGAAACTTCATAAAGTGGCTTACTGAAGAGGGGGGGGTTGTCGTTCTCATCGGTCACACGGATGGTGTACTGCCTGACGGTTTTAAAGGGCGGGCTCCCAAGATCCTCTGCAACCACAGTCAGGTTATACTCTGGATTCTTCTCTCTGTCCAAAGTGGTGGTCGTGATGATCATGAAGGTGTCCCCATATGCCTGCTGCAGGGTGAAATGCTCGTGCCCGAGCAGGCTGATGTGCACGTACCCGTTGGAGCCGGAGTCTCTGTCCGAGGTGCTGATCAGAGCCACGAAGCTCTCCGCGGCTGCAGCCTCGGTGATGTAGGCGACTCCATCGCTGCTGGAGGTCATCGGTTTGATGCCGATCTCGGGAGCGTTGTCGTTCACGTCCACCACGTCTATTGCCACTTTGCAGCTGGAGGGGACAGAGTTGGCGCCCAGATCAGAGGCTCTGATGGTCAGCTCGTACGACCTCCTCTTCTCGAAATCGACCCGCGCCTTCAAGGTCACGTCACCGGAGTAGGGGTCGACGTGGAAGAGGCGCGCAGCCTCAGGCGGCAGCCCATCAGCGAACCCGTACACCACCTCCCCGTTGGCGCCGTCGTCCGGGTCGAAGGCGTGAACTTTCAAAACTCGGTGACCCACCGGAGAGTCTTCATTCAGCGCCACTTTCAGAGAGCTGTGCTCAAATGTCGGGCTGTTGTCATTAAAGTCCAGCACTTTGATGTGCACAGTCATTGACCCGGACTTCGCGGGTAACCCCCCATCAGTTGCGGTGACTTGGATTGTGTAGCAGTCCTCCACCTCCCTGTCCAGTTCCCTCACCAGCACCAGCTCAGCAAACTTCACCCCGTCCTCCCTGTCGAGCACTTCAATGGCAAAGTGGCTGGAGGGGGAGATGGTATAGTTCTGAATGTAGTTCTCACCCACATCCTGGTCCAGGGCGATCTGCAGCGGGAACCTGGAGTCCAGAGGAACATTTTCCACGATCTCCAAATGCGTCTCGTTGCGCGGAAAATGGGGAGAGTGGTCGTTGATGTCTCTAACCTCGATCTCCACGTGGATGAGCTGAAACTTCTCTCTGGAAAAGGCCACGATGTCAAAGGCGATGAAGCAGCGTGGGGACCTGAGGCAGAGCTGCTCCCGATCAATTGTTTCTGCCACGGTCAGGAGCCCGTCGATCTCCCTCATTTGAATCACAGAGGAGTTGTTTTCTTGCATGAAGCGGAACGAAGTGTCGGGGTCATCGGCGGGATCAATCTTTAAATCTTGGGACAAATTGCCAATCTCCGTCCCCGGCGCACCCTCTTCATAGGTGAAATACTTCGTAGTTGTACACTCAGCAGTGTATAAAAGTAAAACAAGCACAGTCCATGAGCCAACTCCTGCAATCTTGCTAAATCCCATGTTGAAGGATTATATAAAAAAAATAAAAATGAAATAAAAGAGCTGCCCAGACAAGTCATAAATGACCCAACCAATTCGTGCTGCGTCAGGTCTAATCAACACTGTTTAACTCTGACTTTGCTCAGGGACTATAAGCCCCGGCATATGCAAATGTCCTCCCCCCTGGACCAATGGCCTTCTAGTGGCAAAGCCAAAAGGAAGTCGTTTGGCTCTGTGGAAAAACCTTTTGGGGTGCAAATGGTTGATTAGATAAACTGATTGTGTGGGTTTTAATCAGTCAGATAAGAGTGGTGCTTGAATAAATCTGCAGACAGATATTAATTAACAAATCACTTAGAGGACTGAATTTAATAGGACTAACTGCCTGTTGAAAGCCTGGAAGCTTGATGGTGTGAGTTAGTCAACCAGTTCGGGGAAATTACGAAGAGCCTGGGTGAAAGGAACAAAATAATACAAGAGGGAGAATCCACATTGATGAAATAATAACTAGTGAGAATTAGTGGAAGTTTGAGACAGACAGGATTATTAAATAGTATGGGCTCCAAATGTAGCCTGTACCTTTGTTTTTCTCAGCCTTTGCCCTTTTTGAATGGATGTGTGAAAATAGTAATGGGTTGAGTCATTAAGATTGTTGAAGCGCCAAAACCATGTGGAAGTATTTATTTAACATTATTTACCATGCCTGTGAATATTCTCATTCATCTGGGTTATAGTTATCCAAGGAAAATTTGTATGATATAAACATTCTGCATTTAATCTTTTATTCAACCGAAAGTACATAAATAATAGAACCCACCATCATCAAAAATAATAAAATATCTATAGTAATAGTATCAATAATTCAATTACAATAAACATGATCTGTCTTATCATTGAAGCTTAATAGCATGAGTTGCATTTCAATGTGATAGTTGGTCAAATTCAAGCTAAATGTGAAGCATTTCATTGCTGGCTTTTTTTTTTTTTTTTTTTTTAAATCGTGCATCATATTTTAGAAAATCCTATTTCCCATGTTAAATCTTACTATGGAAAGCACAGCTGTCAGATCATTTTAAAAAGGGCAATGATACCCTCTGAAATGTGGTGCTGATGCAAAAATAATAATAATAACAATAATAAAATGGAAAGGAGCTAAAACTGCTCTTAAGTGGTTATGGTAATGCGTGAATTTACTCTCTGTCACTAAATAAAAGCATAAGGCACAAGAGGAAATTGAAGAAAAGAGGTAAAAAGAGGGTGACGGTGGGATTGTTTGGTATATGCACTTATTTAATGTAATCACACCGGGCTCAATCTGACTTTAGACTTAAAAAGACAAATCAGGTTTGAATCCCCCCAATCGTATGTACTTTAATGGAACTTTTTCGCCTCCTACTCAGCTCTTTATGTAAATAATTCCCACAAATTATCAGCAGAGTTGGCTCTGTCCGTGGAGCAGTCAGTGACACTGTCTCATCCCTTCAAATGGCGGAGGAGGAATTTCAATGTAAAGCGTACTTAAGAAAACCCACAAAGCCAGTGTCATTTGATTAGTGTTGTGTTTTAGACACCCACAATGTTAATTACGCAGAGAACATCTCTGTGGTGTCGTGTTAGAGGAGGAAGAAAAAAATGTCTTGTATAATCAGGAACCATTGGTATTGCATTAAGCACTCAATTGCCAATTGCACTTAACAAGCCCTTTTCAACAATACTTTGAAAATAGACGACTGTAGGAGGTCAGAAGAATAAATAAAGAGTCTGAAAGAAGAGAAAAGTACAGTGAATGATCTCCCCTCCCTCCTCACACACACACACACACACACACACACTGCAACAGCTCCCATAGTGATAACAAAAGAGAGTCAAGCAGACCTTTGTCAACCATATGGGTGATTAGCCTCTGCTGATTAAAAGGCGTCTGTGGCCCTTCAAAGAGCTCTTGACACCTCACCAAAGTTTGGGTTAAATTTGTCTGAGCTTCCTTAAAGGGCACATCCAGGAATGTGTCAAAAGCCACACAACAAAGGGCCATATCTGAGACACATGTGATGCTGTGCAGTGAGAGGTGATAAGGAACTCCGTGCTGCCATAGTAACTGCTACAGCAGAACAGTTTTGGTTATCTATCAACGACAACTGGTCTTCTCGTCACGTAAAATAATTGAGCATGGGACAGCGTGAATAAAAACAGAATCAAACTGTTCAAACACTTGGTTTCAGAGTTGGCCAGTTTGTAATGCATGCAATTAAGAGGCCGCAGTATTTACACGTTGCATTTGGAGCGCGCTCCAGTCAGATTACATTACAGCAGAAGGAGCTGCTGGGAGTTTGTGGCCAAATCCCAAAAGGCACAAACTCCCAACAGGTGCTTTTCATTTTCCCCAAACGCTCAAGCCACAAATTATTATATCAAATTGCACACTCGGTCATTTGTTAAGGCAGAACAATGGAAAAGTTTCCACAGCATCTCTTCATCCTTTTTTGGTGCTCAACGTGGAGTGGAGGGAGAAAAGTTTGCTGCTGAATTACATGCAAAGTTGACACATCACCTTCATCTCTGACAATCTACTCCCTTTCTTGGTTATGTTCGTTCACTCACTATTGCTGCTTTCAGCCTTAACAAAAAAAACAACATCATGCTGAACATATGAACGTCAAGCCAGAGGAGGATCAAATGTAAGATACTTTTCTGCCATTACTAGACGCACAAAGCCTTCAGCACAATAGTCTCATGCTGGCTGGGTGTTGAAATCCAGGATTTTATGGGTGTGAGGAGTCAGAAGGTAATGCGGAATTATTAGCCAAATTAGTTGTTTGCCTCTAAGAGGATTAAGCCTTAATCTTATCAAACGTCTCACGCACTTACCACTTTGTCTTGCAACGGTTTCAAGGTAACAACAGAGCAGCTGCAGATGAAAATATTTCTGTCTGAAATGAAAGTGCAGACATAATGATAAAACTGGCAGCTGTGCAGGTAATGATAAGTGGTTGGTTTACTATTTTTATTCATGCAACCAAGGCTGTGTCTGAGTTAACTACCTAAATATAAAACATCACCTACTCTTGTCCAAAGCATTTGTCGAATCAATGCATCACTGCAAGGTCACCAGAGGTCCATCCGCAACAAAGCCAAGCTAACACAGGAGTGATACTTGTTTGTCACTTAAGTCAGGTGATTAATGCAGATCACGGCTTGATTAAGACGTGTGTGGTGACAGTAAGAGCATTACAGCAGATTAATGGCTTTGGCCATCTGTTCTCTTACCGAGATGATTTTAATTAATGGTAAGAATATTGGTAATCTTGGCCTGGCAGTCAACATCACAGTAATCACATCGTTGGTCAGAAATCAGTCTGATGTCAGTCCGCCTTTGAGATCATTTGAGGGCCATTTGAAGGTTGTGTTTTCTCCACCTCACATGCTGCCAGGTAGGAAGGCAGGAAAAGCATTTGCTGACACTGGGAGCAGTAATCCCGGCATATGCCACTGGGAACAAATGTCTCAAAGGTCCACCTTTTGGAAAATAGCCACCATGTCAGCCAGTGTTTTTAAATCATTTTTTTCCCCCAAGCTCCCACATATGGCAAAAACAAACAAACCATCCAAGAATTATTGTTATATGTTTATTGTTTTGTATTCTATACGTTTTACTGTCTAATTTTGTCAATCTAACTGAGGCGTCTGTGGGGATTTTCTCAAAATACACATTTATAGCAATCAATAGTTGAACTGAATTCATTTAATGTCAGACTACTGGTTGGACTGAATTTATTCTCTCCTTACCTGCCAAAAGTCTAGAGCAGAGCCGTAACAGTGATGTTGACCAAATACAAAATGGACACGTAGTCCGGAATATGAACATGCAACCAAACAAAGAGTTAAAAACACAAATCAGTTTTGTTCACATTGTTTTGATCTCAAGTTCATCACAACACCACAGACGGTTGCACTGTGTGCTGCACTACTGAATTTCATGATATGCAAATGTGGCGACTTGCAGGTGATTGTTAACCAGAGTGCATGTGCTATTGTTTATTGACGAAATGCACTAGACCTTGATTTTTCAGTTTCCATTTGTAAATACATTTGCTGTCATAGTCTGAAAACTGTTATTTTGTGTTAAACAGTACTTAGAGAAATCAAATGTAAATATGGCACAACTTATAGCAGCATGTATCTCTCTCATGATCCAATAATGCTAATGCTAGTACTTAAACAAAATCTTCAGCTAACAATGCACTAATGGAGAGAGATAAACTTGTATCCATGTCTCAGAATACAAATTTAGCACATTTAGGAACACCTGGCCTTTTTCTTTCGATGAGGCTGAAAACGCATGCAGCCATTTCCAGGCCAGGCCCTTATCGGTTTCCTCATCTCACTTTAACCTTAGGTGCTCTAATAAACTGGGGGTATACATGTCGCAGCTCTGGCTGTGAGGGTCATGTGGAGGGTTTAATCTGGGCCATTTGGGCTGTCTGAAAGGCAGATAAAACAAGATTATCCTGTGCTTGGTGCTAGCCCTCGGTGTAGACGAGAGGGTGGAAGCATGTGAGCAGCAGCTGTGGAGGTGCCAAATAGTCAGACTGACTGGTGGTCTCTGTTGCTTTTGGCACCTCCTGCGGCATTACAGGCACAGATACCCCCCCCCCCCCCCCGCCAACTACAGCTCATCCTCACTGCTTTCCAAATGATTACAACTGGCCAAATGTTTAACATACTGTCCCTAATCGCACTTAACATTCAGTCACAATATGTTCCTAAATAGCTTTTAGGGCCATATAAATCACATAGGTACTTGCAGCCTTGATGTTATTAGGCCTAATTGTCTTTTCTTCCTGTTGCTCTTTTTTTCTCTCTTTAGCTCTGTTGCTAATGCATTTAGATAATTTCAGGAAGGATGAAATCCCCTTTGCTGCTCAATGTAGGACATGTGAGGAGAAACTTAAAAAGATGCATTTGTAAAACAAAGATCTATTATGGAAATAAATGCATAACATAAGAAAATCATAAAAATGCCTCTCTATTTTATGATAAATTAATTAGCCTATTAGGGCCAAGCATGAATAATACAGGGTTTCCCTGTAATTAGATCTCAGTGGACTCCACATGTTTAAAACAAATCCAGAACATTAATATGGATACCGTGTAAACATGTATCTAGGATTTCTTCATGTTGGCCACAAAAGGCTGAGTCTATTAAGAAATTTGGAAAGACAGATTTTGTTGTTTAAATCTCCTAAAAGCCAAGGCAGATCAAAAGAGGCATTAGTATTCAGAGACAAATCATGTTTGGCTTAGGTTCCTCTACCCCCACTCAACTCCAACCATTCCCTACTGTGTAACTAATGCTTGCTGCCTGAGAACGATTGGAACAACAGTTGCAAGCTGCACTTCATTATGCATACGCATCTTTTGAAAAAGCTTTGACCATATGTACAAGCAGGTATGCTCCCGCTGCACTGAGTATTTGTGATCATGACTTAAGCAGTGACCGAAAAAAACAAACAAGCAAACAAACAAAAAAACAAAAATCCTATCTCACCTCCTCTGACAAAATGCCTGCCAAAGACTCACGACGAAAAACAAAGCGAAGCAGGTTTTCAAAACAGAGGCCAGTCGTCTGAAAATGGGGAATCGACCTTAAAGGCTTGGATTAAAACCAGGGATGAGAGTGCCATCTACAGGTTGAAATTTTGCCATTTTAACATCAGATAACTTGCGAGCGTGTGCAGCTTTCCACAGACAGACAGACACAGACCCTCAGGTCCCTCGCTAATAAAGGATAAATCAATATTTGAAGAACTGTTTTGAGGAAACATGCAGTTCTGACGAGGTTAATTAGAGTAGTGACTCTCCACCTCAAAAAAGCCGAAACATTCAGATTCTGATGGAAATCCGCTTTCCTCCCCTCACCCTGGAGTTTGGACTTGGTGCGTGGTTTATAGTCTGTGTTGTTAAAGGATCCACTATACTAATTATGGGGAGTACTCTGCGTTTCATGCTTCATATTGAATTTTACCGCCTGAAGCTGCAGGGATGAAGGCCCCCGAAAGATCAGCAGGCCTGCACATTAACCTACGGTGATATTTGGCCTGTGATGATTGCAGACATATATTTGATTTGACATATCCCCATTTGACTTTCACTTTGATTTTGGTTTTCCATGTCACTGCTGAACTGGTCACTGTAGATACTAGACTGCTGAAAATCTTCTGTGCGCTTGCAGCGAGGATGTTTAATCCATATTCCCATGGCTTCTTGGCTGTTTCTAAATCAGGTGAGGTAAATACAAATTTGTTTGGGAGTGCAGGCTGTGAATATATTTGATTCTCTCTAGGACGATTATATTATTCAAAGCAGGGAAGATTAAGTATAGCCTCCTTGTGAGTGAGTGTGTGTGTGTGGGTGCGCGCGCGAACACGCACATGTGCCTACAAATATAAAATGTGTGTATTTATATGTGGCACCGTGTGTGACAGTGCATGTGTATGTCAATGCTAATTTGTGCCTTTTCAAGGACCAGGTCTCTCTCTCCTCCTCCTACCTCTTTGAATATATTTCACATCTCCATATTGCCATGCTAGAATGTCGCCTCCTTGAAGCAATTTCCTCTCAGCCATTATCTGATGGGTAAGAACTGCTTCCCATTGGCAGGTGTAGATGACACTTGGGCTGGGCAGGAGCTGGCTGTTAAACGTAGGACTGGCTCCTTACCAAGCTCCAGTCTGCCTGGTCCTGACAGCCCCACAGGGCTGGCCATTGGGGGCGGACTGTTGGGCCAACTGGCCACTCAGGGGTGTAATCACTCCCTCTGACATATTTGGCACATAATACGCACTTGCTCCTCAGCAGAAAAGCCCGTGCGAGCTGTCTTGTTTAATCCTGTTAGGCCAGGAGATGGCAACATTGAGGTGGGAGATACAAATTCGAGACACTTCAACTCTGTAATGGCTTATGTCATATAAACGGTTAAAGAAAGCAAATAAAAATTAAAGAGTCATAACGATTTATAGCACCCGTATGAAATAATCCAGCCAAATAAAACCTAACAGTAAAGGATCTCCTCTAAACGGCCCTCTATCATATTGCATTACACTCGATTTTGTTCACAGGGAGAACTAAAAGCAACATAATGTAAAATGTCAGACAATAAAACCTCAAAATATGGCTCACAAATTATAACAAGAGCAATATGTGAATAAACATATAGGCCTCAGGGCCGTTTAAGATCCAGTGATATAGCATATAGCCTTCATCAGTTAAGATATTACATTTGATTTCATGATATTTTCCAGTTAATGGGCACACATTGTGTATACTGTGTATGAAATGTGCCATTTTTATTAGTATACACAAAGAGAGGAGGTTGATAATTCTCCATAGAGACCACGTCTTCCTCGTCTTCTGCCTCGACTTGCAAGAGTTTACAATTAGGAATGCAAAATTGCAACAAAGGCACTGAGGAGGATATATCTGCAGTCTATGGTGTGTGTGTGTGTGTGTGTGTGTGTCTGTCTGTCTGCGTCTGTGCACGCGCAATTGTGAGAGTGGAGCAGAGAGATAGATTTATGTTGAGGGGCATCAGCTTAGAGGATGTTTTGTTTCCCTACTGTGAGCTGAGTGCAGAGGGGAGTTAAGGGATTCCAATCTGGTCGTCGAGTCCTGCGGTGCGAGGAATGTTTGGAGTGTGCTTGGTGATAGCGGACTCCATTACGGGGCTGAGTCTCAGGGTAGCCCGCAATTGTGCTGGCAAGCGAGGAGGTTAATCAGATCCCAGCTCCATTATGAATGCTTGCTATTTCTAAAGGGCTCTATGAATAGAATACAGTAAGCTCTCATAAAAATGAATCTGGGCTTGGTGCTTTTACAGAACAAGGCCTGATAACGAATAGTGTTGGTGTACATTTGAGGAGATTTGCATCCTCCAGAGCAAAACCAAATGAGTGTTTTATGGAGGCTAGTTATTAATTATCTGAGATTAAGAAACTCTCTTTCCGGCTCCACAGCCATGTTTCCCATGTCGGCTTTGTTTTCTTTAAAGGGCAGATTAGCCTAATTGATTTTTTGAGCATTAAATTAATTTCATATTGCCAGTCAATGACATCTGCTTGCACAAATTGGTTGGTGTGTTGTCAGGCCCTTCTCGTTACACACGCACATATTGCTGAACATACTTTTTAGGGACGCTTTTCCTTCAGCGGAAGACTGCTCGTACTTTTCATTAGTGATCATGTGCATTGGAGGTGCATCCTCTGGTAGTTCATAGGATGCCTTTGTTATTCTGAGGGTAACTTGTGTTGGTATTAGGAAGCTAACAAGGACTCATGGAAGAAGCTGGGTGGGGGCGATGTGATGTGGTTGTGCTTTTGGAGTTGTGTGAGCCAAACGCAACAAAAGCATCAGTGAAGTGTTGGCAAGTAATTGATCTACTGACATGGCTCTGCTCACACATTTGGCTGTAAATCTTTTAGATTAGGAGCCTTATGAATGGTGCTGCTTGTCTGATGGTCCTGGAGATTTATGACTCTATACCTGATATCCTGTAGGAACCCTCTCAGGGTCCAAACCACAGATGATCAGAATGGACGATTGTTTTTACCACTTTATTAATTTGTTTTTCAGCCCCATTTCTCATGTCCACTGCTGTGTTCTTTTCTTTTTCATTTATTGGGTGAAGCACTTTGAAACACAATTTTGAAAAGTGCACTATATATAAAAGGGCATTATGAAAGCTACAATCGCATAATGCTGTTGGAATTGGAAATATTTACCATGAATCACAAGCCGACTCATGATTGAGCATGTCTGACTAGAAAAGTGAATGAATAAGACACGGCTGAGGGAATAATATAAACAGGAAATTCAGTAGTCTGCCATCAAGCCTACATACGCTAACTGTGATTTAGAGAGCAATAAAAGTGTGCCTAATAGGACAGTTCACATTTCCCACAATTTGTAGAAAATCTAATTTCTCTGTGAAGGCACAGAGGCTTAAATTCAACTAAGCTTTGCAGAACAACACAACACTTATAGGGGAGGAAAAGTGTTAACAGCCTAGACAGCCCTGTTCTCTGAAAAGAGGTATTTAACTAGTGAAGATGAAGTGAGATGGAAAATCTCATTTCCATAACAGAACGGAGAAAACAGTCTGTCAGGAGGTGTTTTTTTTTTTTTTTTTTTTTTTTCTCTTCCTGTTGAATTGTCAGAGCAATCATGGTCGAGCTACAGCCGGGGCAGCAAACTACAGAGGAGGATGAGGAGGGGGGCTTGTGTTGAGAAGCGGGCATGGGTGGGATGGGGGCCCTTTTCCCAAAACATGTAGAAATGAACTTGAACAATCTCATGCTTGCATACACACAGACACACACAAGGGCATGCACACACAGCTCACAGCAGTAGATACACATAGATGCAGGGATGCACAAACAGTGCTTAGTCTCAGAGGAGCAGACAGTGAGCACATTATGCAAACAGAGGCTTTGTGTATATGGTGCCGAACGTGCCTGTGTGTTGGAGAGAGAAATTAGACTGATTAAAAATCAGGATAGAAATCACAAACTGTTAGATGAATCTCCTAGGGGCTAATTAGCATGTTGCATTCGGAGCCAGAAACACACTGTTTGACAAATCTGAAAATGTAGGTATATTCAGTTTCTGTTTTTCTGAAATCCGTTTCAAATGTCCGACATGCTTACATCTGAAAGCAAACCAGTGCTGCTGTTGCACAGGAGCAATAGGAATGTGCTCTCTGTACCCCCCCTCCCCGCACCACCACCACTTTTTTTTTCCATATAATCAATTTCTTTGCCATAGCAAAGCCGGGTGTATAATGCAGTGCTCCTGTATACCTTTGAGGTATGAGCCATAGAAGTTGCTACAACATGGACTGAAGTAGAGGGTGTGTGCAAAAAGCAGGGAGGTCGGTCAGACTGCAAGAGTGAGATTAACTTTCATGTTGAAAGCCCAGGTAACACTGGAATACATGTTGGTGTTTTCGGAGCAGGAAATGAACTATTGTTAGCTTTTCCACTGTGAGTTATGCAATAGAAAGACTAAAAGAGTCTGCAGGAGCAAAATGAAATGACCTTAAAACAGAATAAATATTTAATTCCATCTGAAGAATAGACTATTTCAGGAGGATTTGTCCTTGACCATAAACTGAGCTCCGAAAATATTAGTTCAAGCGAGAGAACAATAACCAGCACGACCAAATTCTGTTCACCTTATAAGAAATCTGGCGAGTCCCCCGCTCTTCAATCTATCATTTATAAACCTAAATCTTTTTTATGCACCCACTATCAGCGCAGTCATCCAGCCCATATGAATATATTCAATGACACACACAGGCAGCGAACAGAAGGAGATCTGCTTTATGTTTTGAGTACGGGCACATTTCCACTTTAATATTTAAACTGTCTTTCTTCAGACTGAAGCTTTCAGTCTACTACTCAGTGAGACTTGTAAATTCCTCCTTCAAGTCTTCTTGTTAACTGAACAATAGGTTGAATGGCTGTGACATAACAATTAATTGCACAGACGTATTAAGTGCAGACGAGAGCAGCTATCAACTTCTATAAATAATACTCTTAAAAGTGTTTCAATTATTGAGTCTTTTGGACTATAAATGGAATACATGCATTTTTGAGTTCATCATATCCTGTTTGTTCATTCTAGTTATGCTGCAGAAGAAACAGTATAGATTAAAATCCAATGAACCTGACCGTTACTCAAGAGATTGGTCTTGATGTATGGAAATGCAAACACATAATGTTAGAACTGTGGGTTGTGTTTGGGTTGTGTTTCTCCAGAAAACCCGATGTTTGCCGTGAGCGAGTTCACCGGTTGCTGCGAGCTTGTGTTTTTGGTGAGGGCTGTTTGGCCAGCGGGGCACAAACACCAGCTTTTCCCAAAGAGCCACGAGCAATCCAGCAGGCCAGCCCAGCGCACCTTTGTCCAATTAACCTTTACATGTCTGCATTTGTGTATGTGAGCTGTTGTAGCTGAGCCGAGCCAGAATCACAAGGCCGCTGTAATGAAATGTTAAAAAAAAAACAAAACGTAACCTCGCAAAAGGAGCATTTAGTTAAAACAACTCAGTCAGCTGGGGAGGACATTAAACAGTAGTAGCTTGTATACAGTAAACAGGAGGCATTATGCAGAGTGGCTTTAATAACCTTCCATCCAACACAATCATTCACCACCAAATGCACCAATTTAAATTGTCCGCCGACTGTTGCAAGCTGTTTTACTGATTAGAATAAATCTGCAGGTTCTTCAAGGGAAGGGGACTCGAACAAGAGGAGACAGATGCTGACAGGAGGTGTAGCACCACAATCGCACCACTCCACCCACCGAAGCACCACACACTCCCTCTGTATACACGCCATGTGCCGCACATTAATGTAAAATGTTCCCAACGCACCCGCAGTCTGCCACCAGGAAAGCCAATGCAAGACGCAGCCTTTAAAACATTAAAAACCCGCCGTGCTAAAAAAAAAAAAAAAAAAAACAAAAAACAATCGAGCAGATAATAATCTGCGCTTGACTGGAAATAAAAGACACTGACAGTTAGACATGACTACAGCATAAAAGTGAATTATTTCACATGCCCCCTGGCTTGTACATACTGCCTGTTTCACAGATACTCATCCAGCCTGGGCAGCTACAGGTCTGCAGTCTCCACAAATCACTACACAGGAGCCCAAACAATAAACCCACCCATGCTTCATATTAGGTAACTGACATATTCACATACAAGCCATGGCAGTGCCCTACAACATCATCTGTAGATCATCAAAAACTGAGGACCATACCGCAGATATATGCTCCTCAATTTTTTCTAACAAAATAACCCAACAGTTACGAACAAGTAAATTCAAGAAATAAAAAGAAAATTCAGCAGCGCGGGGCGTGTGGGTCCATTAAACAATCTGTTAAGCGCTGTAATTTTCTTCAGGGAAATTCAAAGGCCTGTGTTCTCTATCAAAACTTTTCATTTCACATTCATGTAACATCCTGCAGCATTTATCTTCTCGCAGTGAGCATCCTTCACCTTTCCTTCAAAAACCTTTGGGAAGGCAGGCCAAATCTGTCTGCGTGAGTAGAATCACTTAAGAAAAAATAAGTGGGGTTACTCTACTTTTCTTATATTTCCAGACCAAAGCCACAACCCAAGTGATAAATGCTGCTGTTACTGTGGCCAAAATCTAGATGCAGCCTTTTTCCTCTGCACAATATTCCTCAATTTTGGACCAAAAAACTGTGAAAAACACATGAGCTTCACTGTTATATGGATGACATGTTCCTTCATCACATTGAACACAGACTATCATTAATTTGGAGTCAATCTGACAGTCAGGCTCTGTTGGTGCCATGAATATTTACCAGTACTCTGCAGTCGGGGAGGAAAATACTTTCCGACAAATTGTCATACCGACACCACTTTGAATAAAGTTTTAGGATATCGTACAGCTTCTACTAACTTTATACAGTACTTGTTGATCAGATTAACCAAAAAAATAATCAGCTTTGTTCGTTCGGCATTTAAAGCGCCCTTAAAGTGCCAGACGATCCTTTCAGTTTATGTTTTGCTTTGTTGAAATTCTCAAAGCAGATTTCTCCACTGTCGTTATACCTGTAGACTCTGAGACCTGTCACAGCCTGTCACCATGAAACTCAAGCAGAGAACTATCTTGTCAGCCCAAATCACTTTCTCTGATGCTCCCTCATGTTCAGCGTCTCTCTCTTGGATGCATGTTTCCATGCAAACTGCTGTGCACAGCTAGATACCACGGAGCCCGCGTGGCTCTGTTGGGCTTTGTGGACATTCTGCCAGAGGTAATGTGCTGAATCAATCTAACAATCCAGACGTCCAAAATGAATGAGTCCTGAGATTTTGAGGATAAAAGTGCTGATCATCCTAATTACTAAGCTGGTTTATAGAGTGCTCAGACCACGCTGGAGGAATTGTTGTATAAACTGCTATCAGGCCGCCATCTGACGTTTTCCCTCGCAGCATTTTGGAGAGCACGCAAATCTCCTCAACACCACAAGACATTTCAAATAAATTCTTCATTGGCCTGTCAAAATTCCTTTCCTCTCCCTTCAACACCAGCAAGAGTCTACCGTGATCTACTATGAAATGGCCTCATTGTGCAGGGCATCAAGGATTCTACAGCTCCATCTCCGGGTGTGCTCTGAACTGTGAATTTCAGATTCAGACAGCCCAAGGCCCAAGGCCATGAGCCGCTAGCGCTGCTGAAGCACTCTGTTGCTTCACACATCTGAAATTGGCTGACATGTTTAAGTTTGCTGTACCTTTGCTTGATCTTTGTGTGATTGCTCCGCAGAAACCACGCAAAAGCCAAGTGACTCAAGACCTACATCTGTCAGGGCAATGACGGTTCCCCCTTCTTTAATTTTCGTCTGCGTATCCCGAACTGCCATGTAGACACATTTTGATGAGATTTATGGTGTATAGGCAAAGGCGGTTGGACACATCAGCAGGTAACATAGTAATCTGAGAGAGGATATTTGACAGATAGTTTCCCCCGCTCTCAGTACCCCATGGTTCTCTAATCCCGTTATATCTTACCAATAATGTCACTCGTGCTCTTTTGGTGTTTAACAGATTCGTTCACAGTTTTCCTGAACCCAGGACGCAGCCGAGACAGCCTGAGCCCATAAAATCTTTAAAGACTCCTCCAGCAGGTCACAAAAAAATCAGCCGTGCAGAGACAGGATGTGCAGAAGGTGTATAACAGAAAGCCACGGTGACCATTTGGAGTCAGCGTATCCGTGTCAAGTTAACCGCTATCGGCTTGCTTCCGCAGAATTTGAGCTGATGAGGTAACATTCCACCATTTGCACGGCAAATAAAAGCAGACACAACCTGAGAAATACTGACAGAAATTAACTGCTTTTGGTTTCTCTTCACTGCTTTTCCATTGAATGAAGCTTCGTCAGCCAAATTGTTTGTATTCAAGCTCAGAGTTAAGTCGGTCACAGTGTGAAAAAATGTAGATCACACCAACTGAGAGATGGAAAGGAGAAGAAGAAGAAGAAGAAGAAAGAGAAAAAAAGAAAAATCCACATTTTGAGGCTCCTCAAAAATCCCCCAGTTAATTTTTCATGGCGGTACCTTTTAAGAGACATGTCAGTTTGATTTAATGTTCGGCTGACAGTTATTGGTTTTTGGTGTTTACCTCTTATCACTTCAGAAAACTGGGGAGGCCAATTTATACTCTGGATGCACATAACGCAGCATCAAAAATTAAGATCTTGACGCCTTGGAAACATTATAAAAGCTTTCTATAATGCTGCTCTGTGTGTAATTGGTTATGCTCTGTGTGTGTGTGTGTGTGTGTGTGTGTGTGTTACAAGGATGGCAGGCGCTTTAAAATTTATCAGCATTTTCTCTATTCTGTGTTTAGACTGACACAGCACGGAGCCATTTCTAATGCCCCTCTTTTTCTTCCTGAAGTCTCATCTGCAGCGCTTCACTCACTCACTCACTCACTCAGTGGACCACAGACACTTTGCATCTGAATGATGGCAGCAAAGCCTTGATGTTGTTTTTAAACTCCCATCAGAGATGCATCGAGTTTGCTTTTTTCGGGGTTGGAGTTTTACACAATAAACAATCAAGCCGCAATAAGTGTTCATTGACATAAACGCTGGCACTTTTTGATAAAGAAAAATCTTTTATGGGGAGGCTTTACAGTGAAGAAATTGTCTCAAGTGGTTTAAAGGATTTGAAGTAGAAGAGGAGAGGATTGATGTTTGCGCCGCAAGCCCCTGAGTAGAACTGGCCCAGGGTCTAATCAGAGACCAACAACGCACACAGCCATAGGATTTTCTCTCCCTATTCAGGGGCTGATAGATGAGTCTCTCTTTGTATTTCAGCCGTGTACTTTCTTAAATCTGAAAAGCCAATTCATCTTGGGCAAATGCAAGAGGGGGGGGGAGTCAAAGAAAAACTTCAAAATTCATTCTTTTTCACTCCTTTGCTGACACTCAGGTGTCATTCACAAGCCCTGTAAGCACTTCATCGCTCCTTCATTAATTGCCTTGGTGCTTCACCCATATCAAGTGCTTCGACTACAACTGCAGCTGGAGAAATAGAGCCTCCTCCAGTCCCCCCCCCAAACAATGTTCTCTATGTTGATACGTTCACTGCAGATAAGGAACAGTCTGCAAAGACTGTTTCAGTGAGGAAAGATATCACAACGAAAAACGGGGGAAATGTGTTCCTGTTTCCTGATGGACTGGATTAATCTTTGCTTTTCAGGTACACTGCTTTTCTGACATTCAGGCAAAGTAGTTTATCTATGCTTCCTTCAAACAGAATTCTAGCATTTAGTGAGCCAGACAAATAACCAGTGTAATAAATCATCCCTTTTTTTCTTTTTTTTTTTTTTTTTTGGGTAGAAGGGCATGAGAGAGGTGGTTGCGTGGACAGGCTGTTTGGAGTTAAGGCACTTTCATTACACACATGTCAACAACCTGTGCAAAGTTTAATGGTAGTGAACTCAGAATATTTTACACTTCCAGCAGCAAAATGAAAGCCTATTTTTTTTCCCCCCAAGAAGATTATTTTTCAGCCAGAAACACAATATAACCGGAGTATTTATTTATTTTTTAAAACCCCACAGTGTCTCTCTGTGCCCATGTGTTGAGAGAGAAACGGTGTCATGTTCAATTAGCAAATTCTCGCAGTGAATGCGGACACCTTGTTGACACATCCATTCCACATGAGCTATTGCTGATTCCTTTGAATGCAATTTACATAATTGCGGCTCATCCAGTCCTGTGAAGCACATGCCTCAAACACCATGTTGCTCGCAGCAAAACAGCACAAGGAGAAACAGCCATATTAATGCTCGTGGCAAGAAAACATTAAATGTTGAAGCTGCTTCCTCCATCTGCATTGTATGAGACATGGTGGTCTCGCTGCATTACAGATATGACCCCCAACCCCCCTTTCACACTCTCCCTCACACACACACACACACACACAACACTGCCTGCTCTTAAAACATACACACACAAAGAGAGAAAATCTCTCCGCCTGAGAAAGATGACCTAAATTTCTACAATGCTTAGCACTTACTGTATTTATTTAAGTTGATCCTCCTATGCATAATGAACAGTGCAGAACCTCATTCCAAAAATACAGATTCACATTTGCATGCTCAATATTGCAAAACAAGTCCCACTGGCGGTGAGTATGTGGGCTCAGAGGTAACATTCAAAATCAAACACCACCCAATTTCCCAAAAGAACGATGACACATGACAGTCTGAATTGCCAGTACATATTGTCAGAGGGCTCTTCCAAAGCTCCCTGCGTTGAATTTCCCTCTGAATCTTGCCTTGCTCATCGAATATCTTGGTGGGTGAGACACCTTGAACACTGGGATTCAGCTCTCAGTCCAAACATAAAGAGAGAAATTAAATATTCACTCGTCTTATTGTCTCCAAACTCCAGGAGAAGAATCAATGAAGCAAAACATTGGCTTCTTTCTGAGTTTAAGAGTTCTGATGGGGTTTGAGAGCCCCATGTGACATCAGAGGCTTTACCCTCACATATGAAAACACCAGAGTTTTATTTTGATGTTTGAATTAATCATCTGAGAGCATCTTCAGAACAAAAAGATCTGATGTTGCCTGTGGGATCGGCGGCCATCTGAGATTTCGCAGCCTGTATTTAAAAGCATGTTTTGAAGAATATATTTCAACAGTCCATAATAAGATAAGACGATCCGGAGAGCTTCTAATATTGTCTATAAAACTCGGCCAAGCTTTTTTTTCTCTCTCTCTCTCATATGCCACAGAGTTTTAATGTCTTGATTTATCCCTTTAATGATTCAATTGGCCATCAAAGACAACACAAAAAAATACAGTAAGAGATTATTTAAACACAACTTTTTGTGAAGGTTAAACCCATGTGAAGTGTGGCAATACAATGGGGCAATTATGCAGACCAGGTCAACATATGTAGACACCAAAGAACAAAGGACATAGTTAAATAGGAGGGGCCTGCGACCCCATTACTATGTTATCTCAGATGGAAAAGAAATCCTTTGAGCCACAGCTGTAAATAACAAAGACCAATTTACTCTGTCTTTGCTAATGTGTATATTAACATATCAAAAAGGCTTTCGTTATCTTGATATTTTTTTGTGAACATGCCAGTTATATATTTATATCTTTATATATCAGCGAATTAGATGAAAAATTTCCAAATTTCTTATTTCTTATTTCCATCCATTATATGTGAAGTTACTGGCAGCTCACCGTGTGTTTGGCTCAGCATTAAGACCGGAAACACGAGGAGATCCTGGTTTCTCCTTGCTTCTGAAGTGAAAACTCAACGTCTCAGACTAAACCCAAGCATCATGTCCTTTCTTCATTTGGATTTTCGCATGAGTACATAAGCAAGTCATGCGCGTTATCTGGCGAGCCTTAGAGGTGCATGTTCACAGATTCAGTTGACTGGATTGTTTCCCCCTGTTTGTCTTAAGCTAAACTAACCTGCTGCATCGAACTGCATTTACACACAGACGTGAACGTGGTATCTTTTTTTTAACCAATCTCCTGACAAGAGACTGGCTATAAGAGCAGTAATAGCTTTTGATGTGTCAAAAGATCCCCTCACTAAAATGGAACTCAAATGTCATATAATGTCAAGGTGAACATGAGCAGAATAACTGACGGGAAATGCAAAGAGTTGGAGGGAGTGAGGAGACACCCAGACAGACAGGGGACAGACTGGCATCTCAAGAGTTGTTTAAGGCAAGTGAGCCCCCACTGGAGGAATATTCAGCCGAGCTGAGCTCCACCACGCTGTAATTTGCCTCTGATTTCTAATCTTTGTAAAAGAATGTGAAGCTAAGTGCCTTCCACAAATGCAGACGATCATGGCATTTCTTCAGGCACATTATGGACCAAAGTGATTAGAGAACTTAAAATGCAAAGGCATCCCTTGAAACTGAATACATTTACAATCCCATTAAATATGGAATTGTGTCTGTGGGCCAACAGTAAATTCAAAATATCTTTCCCTGCAACCATTTCATTTTTCTTTTTTTTTTTCTTCTTTTCTCATACATTTTCTGTTTGGCACTTACTTCCTGCACTCCTTTGCTGAATCTGTTTGAGACTGAATAATTTGCCTATAACTTTAATGGAAATAGCTACACTTGACACAATCATAATTGCAAAACTGCTACATCACAGTTTTCCATCAGCATCGTGAAGACATCTGTTTATGACTTATGATTGTGACAGGTGGTTGCTTTCACTGTAAATTAGAAACAGCACTATGAATTGCCACAAAGATGTGAAATTAAAGATTTATATAAATGTAGCTTGAATTCAGAGTCTGCAATGTAGTCTACCTCCAGCAACCCTCATCTGTTATAATATACAAGTTTTTTTTTCTGTGTTTCGGGAAATATAAAATTCTGCTCTCTGTATTATTATCACCTCTAACTGTATAATTCTATGTGAAATTTGGAAACTCTGACAGGTCATAATGAGTAAAAATGTAATCATTGCCATGTCATTCACTATTACTTTTGGATAATCAAGCAGCACAATTACACGTATTACATAAATGAAGTCACCACAAACTGTGGAATTTGCACAGCACAATGAAAGAACAACCATCTGGTAAATAACCTTTCTCAGCCACAAACAACCATTTACTTGCTTCTCAGAAATTCACAGCTCCTCCACGCCCCAGTTCAGACTAATGCTGTATTGCGGTATAGTAATCCATCAATCCCAACGGCCATTTGACCTGGTTTAATGTAATCCAAAGAGAATTGTCCACGCTGAAGCTATGAACGGTTTTGTTCTCATTACAGAACAAATCAGTCTGTACACAACGTGGCTCTAAATTGAGCTGCAGGAAGAAACACCTGTTTGGCAAACTGTTTAATGAATCATCCCCAATGGTCTCAACTACTTCTTTTGCTGTACAAAAGAATAACGCTTTCCATCTTCAAACTGTGATACTCCTACTTATTTGTTTTGATCTAGTAAAATGTGTCATATTGTTATATAACACTCAGTGTCCTCACATGACTTTGAGGACAGTCTGACTCTGCTGCCACCATGAGCCCCAACAACCAGCAGTTCAGCAGAGACATTTAGTCTACGTCCAGCTCTTGACAAAGGATCAAGCTTTATTTATGTCTTCTATTTTAATAAGTAAGCATGTGTATGTTTTTCTGCTCTGACCTCACCTTGTTCTGCTCCATTTTAGATTTACCTGATTACTGATTTCGATTAAAACCCTCGCCTGTGATTACAGTTCATGACGGTCCCTCTGCGCATTAATAGTTAAAACTTTGCTGAGCCTTTAACTTTCCTTTTACCATGATCATTTAAGAATTTGCTACATTCGAACATTCTCACCTTCATCTATGCTTTGTGTTCAGGACAAATTTGGACCTGGACGGCAACGTGGTCGACAATGTTCAGCGGTGCTGCGAACTGCCTTTCATGTGTGTTGGACTGTGATCTTTGTGTTTTGCCCGCCGAGGAATGGTGTCATGCTGTATCTGGAAATGAGATTGAACCAAAGCATTACAGTCCTCAAGTACCAAAATAATTTTTCAATTTAGTTTTAAAAATGCCAAAAAGCTCAGTAAATTCAGAGTCAGTTGATAATTGTCTGGGAAAATGTTGCTGCCAGCAATTAACGCCTTTTGATTTCACACAGATTTGTTTGATCTACCATCGTAATAAAAACTTCAAAACTGTTTTCACTCCAATACAGCAATTTTTCTCTCTAAAATCCCCTTAACTGTGCAGTTAACACTTTCCTGTTTAGCCTCGTAACAGCTGCTCAAACTTAGGACAACTTGAGAAATTCCACAAAAAAAAAAAAGAAAAGAAAAGAAAAGCATCTTGTGTAAATTAAGTGAGTATATTTACAGTAACCTGATTGTTTTCTAAACTAAAGAGTAATTATTCTTCATAAATGCAAGAAATGTATTCCATTGACAACAGATCAAATTCCATGCATTTCAACAGGAAGCATGCATGAACATATTGTACATTCCTCCTGTTTTTAGTGCTTAGACTACACTGAAGTGTGAAGTTGCTGGACTCCAGCTTACAGTATTCTTCACAGTCCTTTGTGGATATTTCCAAAATATTATTCAAACATAATTGAATCCCAGTTACGGCAACCCCCGTTTTAAGACACAGCCACTTTCTGTCAAAGCTCACGTCTCATTTGGAAATTATTGCAGTCAAATCGCCCACCTACCTTTGTTGTTTCAGCCAGCCTCCACTCTTCCAGGCGGTCTCTGTGGGTTTATCCACTATGGTTCAGATCACTGTTGGTATAGTTAGAATTGATGCTCCAGTTGTTGTTCGCACTCACAACACAGCACACTGTGGACTAATGAATTCTAGTGAGTGGAGTAGACACAAGCTGTCATCCTCAACAACTCTCCTACAGCCCCCGATATCCTAGATGGAGAAGTTAAGTCGATATTACGAGCTTAATTGTCGACAGACTTTTGTCGAGATGCAGAGTAGAAAAGCAGTGATATTGTGTGCACATTTCCGCTGAAGAAAAGAATTCACTCAATCCCATCTAATAAAGTGCACAAGAGGTTTTAACACAACATCTAAAATAAGGATGGGGCATCCACACACACATTTGAGGGGCGCTGAATGAGATCCTGAGTGAAAAATTGCATATTTTTAAGATTAGAAATGAAATTTATAGCCATATCCAGCTAGCACATTTGGAACACGTGGCAAATTTGTTTAAGAAAGGTTGGATTTATTAAGACAGCTCTGAAACTGTAATCCCAAAGTTGGGTTGAGGGGAGGTCTCCTTGTAAAATTCCCATCGGATTGAAAAAAAAATCTCTTTTCATGAACCTCAGTTTGTGCATTGCCACGGGATAAAAGGAGAGCCCCTCGTCCCAGCTGTTGTGTGAATTATCGTTTCGTTATTTTGTCTGCATTATTTTCTATCATCATTTTGTGCTAAATCAGTGAGAGCATCCCTAAGTGGTACGATGGAATTTAACCTAAACTATTAGAAATAACCCCACACTGCAAAGTACGGGCCATACAAAGGAGTCACTAGAATTAATAGGTGCAGAAAATAAATGGCTTGTTTGATATCACAGAGAATTTAGGAACTGGACTACAACCAGGGGAGAGTTGTGCTTTCACACTGGGGATTATTCTCCAAACCCAGCAGATAGACATGTATCCTATCAGTACTCAGTAAATATGCTTCCCATAAAGAGAGGAGATAGAGTTGAGGTCGAAACTGTAATTTGGAAAGATTGGGGCAAAAATAATTTCAGCATTTTCTCAAAGAAACCCTTGAATACATCTTTCTATTTGTGGTGTCTAATTGGAGTGTTGGGATTAGACAAAACAATAGCCCAGGAAAAAAAAAAACAAAAAAACACAAAGAACCAAACAAAGAAAAATGTGCTATTGTTATATCAAGATATCGATCTGTCATCAGTCCTCCTTTGGGGGTCTGCGGATGATAATTAAGATGCTCTCTATTGAGCTGAGCACGCAACAAAACCAGAAACATCGCAGATGCCCTTGTGTGTGTATGCACACGCACACACTAGACAATGAACAATCAAAGGGAGGCTTTTGCTGTATGAAACCATCACTGTAAAACGATAAGCAATGCAGCCACCTCATTCTGCCCTTCTTTTTCTATTCTACAACTTTCTCCAGTCTGCAGACTCAAAACAGCCTTAGAGATGTTTTTTTTTTTCCATAAGGAGGGTATTTTTAATTCCAAAGCGAGGGATTGGTCACACTTGGTCTCATTAGCATGAGGAGCCGTATAAACCCCGCCACGGCAGAATTTGGAGCCGTGTTGAAGGCGAGGCAACAAGCGTATCTGACTGGCTGCGCGCAAGGAGCGAACTTTCTGCACATTTCAGTTGATAAAGGCGGGAGCTGCATGGAGAGCTGAACTGGTCCCATCTGCTCAGCGCGCACATTGAGGCTGCCTGCCGAGGGAGAAATTACCACCAAGATGATGCGGGGCAAATTCATAACTTATTGGTACCAGCTGATTTTTATATCCTCCATTTGTCAATTTTTATTCGCCTCGGTGGCTCATTCGGAAGGAAATACTATACGATATCAGACCAAGGAGGAGGACGCACCAGGAACAGTCATCGGAAACCTTGCCAAGGACATGTCCTTGAGTCTGTCTCGTTCCTCCAAGAGCAATTTTAGGATGATGAAACAATTCAATGATTCATTCATCAGGGTGAGAGAAAGCGACGGGGAACTGGCTGTCGGGGAGCGAATTGACAGGGAAAGAATCTGCAGACACACTCCACAGTGTCTCATTACTTTTGACGTGGTGAATTTCTCCAAAGATCGCTACAAATTGATTCACGTCGAGGTGGAGGTAAAGGACACCAATGACAACTCTCCGGAGTTCCCAAACAAGGAATCTGTGGTGGAGATCTCGGAGAACGCGGCAGTGGGGTCCCGCATCCCGCTGGACCCGGCTGTGGACGCCGATGTCGGGTCAAACTACATCCAAAGCTACCAGATTTCTGTCAACAGTCATTTCACCATTGACGTGCTCCAGAGAGCGGATGGGGTTAAATATGCGGAATTGGTGCTAATGAAAGAGCTAGACAGGGAGACTCAGTCATCATACACCGTGGAGCTGGTCGCCACGGATGGAGGGAACCCGCACAGATCGGGGTCAACCAAAATAACTATCAAAGTCACTGACTTCAATGACAATAGTCCCGTTTTTGACCAGAATAGTTTCTCGGTCAGTTTGCCCGAGGACGCCCCGACTGGCACTGTCATCCTGGACTTGAACGCAGTTGATGCAGACGAGGGTTCAAACGGGGAGGTCGTCTACGGGTTCGGAAAGCAGGTTTCTAATGAGATCAGAGAACTTTTCCAAGTGGATAACAAATCGGGGCGCCTGACGCTCAGGAGCCCGGTGGATTTCGAGGACAAAAGCACCTATGAGCTCGACGTGCAGGCGACCGACCTGGGACCGAACCCGACTCCCGCCGTGTGCAAAATCATCATTCACGTCACCGACGTCAACGACAATGCCCCAGAAATCAGCATCACCCCGATGACCTCCATCAGCACCGGCGTCGCCTACATCAGCGAGGCGGCGGACAAGGACAGTCTGGTGGCGCTCATCAGCACCATGGACAGAGACTCGGGTGAGAACAGCCAGGTCCACTGCACGCTGTTCGGACACGACCACTTCAAACTACGGCAAGCGTACGAGGACAGCTACATGATAGTCACAGCAGCAGCCCTGGACAGGGAGAGGATTAGTGAGTATAACTTGACGGTCATGGCTGAGGATTTTGGTTCACCCCCGCTGAGAAGGATCACTCAGTACACCATTAGACTCAGCGACGAGAATGACAACGCCCCTCACTTCACTCAGGCTGTGTATGAAGTTTCAGTGGTGGAGAACAACGCCCCGGGGGCTTACATCACCACAGTCGAGGCCAGCGACGCAGATTTAGACAACAATGGCAAAATCACTTACAGACTAGTGGACTCTGTTATCATGGGCTCCCCCATGAACACCTTCGTGTCACTTAATTCTGTGTCTGGGTCCATATACGCATTACGAAGTTTTAATTATGAGGTAATGAAACACCTAGACATACACATCCAAGCCACTGATGGGGGGTCGCCACAGCTGCAGAGCGCAACTGTCATCAGACTGAAAATAGTCGATCAGAATGACAACCAACCATCGATCATAGAGCCACCTCTTTACAAAGGATCTGCCGAGGTTTTGCTGCCCAAGGATGCACCTGCAGGTTATGTGGTAACCCAGATAAAGGCCACAGATGCAGACGAAGGCACAAATGCACAGCTGTCCTACAAAATCACCGAGGGGGGACACCTGGGTTTCTCCATCAACAAGGAGACGGGGAAGGTGCACGTGAGCCGACAGCTGACATACGATCTCACTGACAATGTCAAAGTCACAGTGTCAGTCAGCGACAATGGGTTGCCTGCGCTCACCTCAACAGCCATTATACACTTAAGTTTTATTGAGGGAACTCTCCCCAGCTTGCCTTCCTTCAGTCAAAATGGCAGCGAGGAGCTCTTTGAATGGGACATGTCCATAGCCATAATCATTGTGCTGGCAGGGAGCTGCTCTCTCCTCCTGCTGGCAATCATTCTCATCACAACCATTTGCAGCCGCCGGAAAAAAGAGACAAAGGAGAGAGGCTGCGATGAAAAAGACGACATACAAAATGTGGAGAAAGTGGAAAGCGGTCATATTGATTCAGTGATTGCCAACCATAAAGGGAACATCTTTGATGCCCATCCATTTCCAGAGAAGCCTCAGTTGGCCAGCAGCAACACAGCAGAACCAGGCACTGAGGATGGCTCACAGACAGTAGGTATCTTTGAGCCAGACAGCAGAGCGATGGAAGGTAAATTAAAGGTAAGCTGTTTTCAAGTTTGTCACATGCTGACTATCCTGTTGACTTTTAAATTTTGACTCAAGATTTGTTGCAATCCTTTGTCTTTGCAGGGTTATTCTACGCTCCCAGGATATGGGAAAGAGACGGTCAGACCCATAACGATATGGAAGGGCAATTCATTCACAACTATCTCAGCAAGAGACCCCCACATAAGTGGCAAGGACAGTGGGAAAGGAGACAGTGACTTCAATGACAGTGATTCGGACATAAGTGGAGATGTACACAAAAAAGAGTCACCACCAATCAACAGTGAGTGTCACAAAAGCACAGTAAAAATAATGTTATCAGAAATTCAAGGGGAGTCGAAAGAGAGTCTATAAAGATGAAATCCATGCAGTGTTTTGGGTTCACAAATTTTGCTTCCTACAGTAATTTATGTGTAAATGTAGAACTAAATTGAAGCTACATACCCAACAGATTGAATGTCCACTGGATGCATTATGATTGATTTAGCCTGGTCTCAAATGGGGGTTTTCACATTACATCCTGACAGCACTGCTGTTTTCCGCAGGTCTCTGGGCTTGTACAAGTGAATGCAAAGTGTTGGGACACTCTGACCGATGCTGGAGCCCTTCAGCTACAAGGCCCAACATGAGCCTGGCCTGCGGACCGCATCTGTCAATGTTCTCCAAGACAGCATCTCTTCCTCGGGACACCAGGAGGGAAAACTACTACCCAGCTCACATAACCAAAACCAACGGCCTCCAAAGCGTATACGAACAGGTTCAACACCAGGAACTTGATTATATTCTTGTTGGTCCACCGACACCAGCCAGAATACAGGAAACGGATGAGCTATCAATTCCCGAATATACAAACTCTTAAATGAGTCAGCATACACTCATCCAAAAGGATTTCATCTTTATACTGTAAAGTACTTTTATCTCAATTGACTTTGTTGGATTGTTGCAGTGTTTTGTAGTATGTCACGTGTCTTTTGGCTCATATAAGACTGTTCATTGTATCATGTGCAATATGCAAGATTTTGTACATTAATAATATATTTTTCATAATGATTCAGTGTAAAGAAAAAAAAATTTATTATGAATTTTCAAGAGCATGTGTTATTATTTAAAAAAGGGCATGACCGATGGACATTTCAGCTGAAAGGGGCTTTTCTGCTGTGGAAAACAATCAGTATTGAAGGATTACCATGTTTGTGGTAGATTTTGTCACGTTGTTGCACAAATAAACAGCTAAAATCATATTGTTTTGCTGCTGAGCGACAGTTTAAACATTCAGCCAGCTGGGCTTAAAGGATTCAAATCCAATCTTATTGACAGTGTCCAACCAATTGTCTTGAGGGAATATTCATAAAACACACAGAATAACCTCAATTAGCCAACTGAATGCATTTCATTTGTCTTAAAGGCTTATGTGCCACAATAAATCAAATGCTCCTCCACGGCTAAATTGATAGCAAGCTTAAGCCGATGTCATATTCTTTTCATGCTGCACAATGTGGTTACTGTGCGAGCCTCAGTTTGCTACATTTCTGATCAACTGCTCTTACAATTACATATTTTCGAAGGTCAAAGAATCTCCTTAACTTTCCTGATTGCCTCCCAGCTTACCAATTATCCAAAAAATGTGGTTCAGTCTGTTTCCAAGCAACGGCACGGCACATTTGAATCTCCCTTCTTTCTGCGTCTCTTTTTTATAAGTTATCACAAGGACCGAGCACAACCTTGACCACAAAACTACCTTCCTTACATTGTCAAAGCAGGAAATTCACTACTGAGCAAAGTTTATTTCTGTGTTTGTCTGTGATAGAGCATGCTGTTGCAAGTGCTCTCTATTTAGCATCTTGTAGGAATATGAAGACCAAATAAGACCTGTGCGCTGGACTGCTCTGCATTCCCGCTTCTACCTGTAACCAGCAGTGGTTCAGGAAGGAGATCCTTCAGTTTAGTCACAAAAAGCATAGTGTGTTCGTAACTGTATACCACGAGACAGCTATACTTCTGTGCAACTGCTCAAACTTAAGGGTATTCTCTTCCAAGCAGTGCATTGCTGTTCATAACTCATGATGGCAGCCAATCTCTGATGAGCTCTGAGCTCCTTCAAGAGTCTTGTTTTATTTTAGGAACCACAGGATGGCCACCTTGCCTCGGGCAACCTGGGCCCACAGGTAACATTGAGATGAAGAATTTAGCCAAAAGAATTTATATCAACTGTACGTCATTCACACTCAAATGCCAATTTGCCTTTTGGTGGATACTCTGATTCAGCAGAGCGAGGCAGCAGTACCAGAGAAGGAATTATAGTGGATATCATGAAAGAGGCTATGGAAAAAGTCCAAAGTATCACTCATGGATACGACTGTTTTGAACACAGCGCACCTCTGGTAAGACAGCCTTAATGCATTTTTGATTCGAAATTCAAATGACATCCGTGACATGTTAATAAAGCAGTAGACTCTTTAAAACATTAATATTGTTGCTCAGCGTGTGTCATCTCTTGCTTTGCCCACTCTAAACCTTTAAGGGACAAAGCACACCCACCGCTTCTACAATCAGCCGCCTCCTGAGATTTGGAGCAGTGGTTCTTATTGTCGGCGCTGTGTTAATGCTGTGTGCGTCCATGGCGGCTCTCTATCTGTGGAAAGTCAATGATAAAAATGTAAGTGTCGGCCGAGGAAACACACACAAAGATTGGCAAAAAAAAATCATGAGGGTGTCATGAGATCTTCATGATTAGTTTTTGTGTGAATGACTGAGATGCCTCATAAGAAACTGTCTTTAACTTTGTCGGCAATGCATATGTTAATTCACCCCGTAACTCTGCTTCATCATACGAGAAAGAGTGCTGTTTATATATGTCCTAATGAGCTCTCCTACAGGGCAAACACCCCCGTCAAGGTATACAATCGCATCCCCTGTGGAACTTCGGCAAATTTTCCGTGTGCTCAGACACGAACAAGACGAGAAAGAACAAAAACAATGTGCAGGGGAAAAGTAGAAGTACTATAAGGCTTGTTATTTTCTTCTGTTTGACTTCTTTTGTTTTTGCCACTGTCTGTTTTACATAACTTGACTAATCAGTCATTTTAACTTCCCACTTTTGCTGCCAGGTTTATAATGTTCGGTACAGTATGAACATCAATGGGGAGGTGAGGGAGGGCTCCGTGGAAATTGATTCTGACAACAACCTGGAGAGATTTAAAACTGGGAGTGGAGCTGAGGAAGCTGTGGAGATTCATGACTTTCAAATTGTGAGTGAGTCTGTCCTTGTTCTCTCTTCCTGAGGTAGTTTAGCTCAGACTTTCTTTTGTCTTCTTCTTATTCTTCTTTTTTTTTCTTCTGTGTGTTTAACAAAGTAGCAGAACTATGAGTGTAAACATGGCATCTCTGTGATTTGGTGCAGGGAATAACCGGGATCCGCTTCTTCGGAGGAGACAAGTGTTATATAAAATCCCAAATCAAAGCCAACCTTCCACATATGGGAGCGCACAACAAAGAGTCGCTGATGTTTGACCTGGTACACGCACAACGCTTGACGCAGAACGTTGCAAATTGCAGAGGCAAAAAAATTGACAATGTTAAAAGCAAGCAGAAGATATACTGATATTCTCTGCTGCTGTTTTAACATTTAGGTAATTAAAAGACATGACCTTTTTGTTTCTTGCCAGACAGACGAATTAACGCCAGTGAGGTTTGATGAGGAGGTCCTCATATGGGTCGCAGGAGAGCAACCTCTGAAGGACACCAGTTTTCTGAGCGACAAAATTCTGAGTCTTTGCGGGAAACTGCCCATTTACTGGCTCCAACCCTCCTACACCAAAGGTTACTTTTTTTCTTATGAAATCATTCCATCCCACAGATTCAAAGAAAACTACCCAGTTTTGCCACTGAACAGTCTATTCCGTGTGCCTTCGCAGTTCGGTCAAATCTTGGTAGTGCTTGTCCCGCTTTTAACTGACATACTTGTAAAAATCTACAGTCTTGTCTGAGAAGTTGGTTGAACATCTTGAACGTACACGACATTTGGAGTCATACACCAAATAAGGCTCCAGTCTTGGATTAAAAAAGAATGATGTTGAAATATGCAAGACTTCCTGATATCACTGCTGCTAATTCAATTATTCAGAACATCTGAGACAGACCCAGCTATGTAGGATTGCGCTCTGAGGACACGTGTGGTGTCTTGTGGATGTTGACCCAATACTCTCGCCCCACGCGGCTGCTGTAACAGATGGGGAAAGGAGAAAGAGAGACACGGAGCGAGCCAAGCGGCAGTATAACATGGAGGAGTTGGAGGCAGCTGCCGAGGAGAGAGAACCAGCGAGTCGCACGGAGGACAGCACTCCCAGAACTGTGGAAGAAGAGGAGGGGACACAGTCAACTGCAGGATCAGCATACAATCCCGAAAACCCCTATCATGTGAGTACCAACCTCAACAACAACACTGCGCATGATAAACAAGACTCCAGAGCTGGTGAACTTTTGATTAACTATCAGGAGGCACAAACTGAGGCCTCAAGAAACCCTCAAAGTAACCTTGCCAAGCGAAGTTTCTCTGTTTCGTGAACAGTTTTTCAGATGACTACATAACTCCATCCTTTCGACTCCAGCCTGGTTAAAAATGCACTGTCAAAGAAATGGAGGTGCACGGTGCAAAATGAGCACTAACGTGGGTTTATTCAGTCTGTCGGCTGTGGGCGCTGTATACTGCTGCTGCTGCCGCTGCTGGGGAGGTGTCGTATTAGTAGCTAATAATTACAGGTCACAGTGGGTAACAGCCGTCATTCCAGTTTGATGAACTTATAAACTTAAGTGAAAATTCCCACTGGTCATAAAAATTCATGTTGCCTAAGAGAGCTGGAGTCACGTGTTTGGGAGGATGAGACGTTTTCGAAAGCATTAGAATTGCAAATGGGTGGAAGTTTAAATGTATTTACACACACACACACATATATATATATATATCATATATATATATCATATATATAACTACCCTTCAAAATTAATATTATTTCAAAACTGCAGCGCGGTGGAGGAGCCAGAGAAGAAGATGCCATGACCTTTGACACCATGTTAGACCACCAGGGGATCTGCTGCTCTGAATGCCAACGCAGCTACACTCACTGTCAGAGAATCTGCGAGCCTCTGCGTGGCTACTGGCCTTGGCCTTACAACTACAGAGGGTGCCAGGTAGCTTGCCGAGTCATTATGCCCTGTCGCTGGTGGGTGGCGCGCATTTTAGGCGTTGTCTAAGCAAACATGTTACATTCGCGAGGGAACGCGACTTTTATGTTTCCTCCAAAGACACCCCCCCCCCTTAAAAAAGGTCTGTAAAATCTCAGCTTCCATTCAGATCTGCGTACAGATATTTATTTTCTGAGTTTGACTGTAAATAGTCAGAGCAAAACCTGTTAACATGAAATGTAAATTTTGATGATCTGTGCTATAATATCTATGCTAACTGGCAGACTATATACAATCTGACATAAATGATAGATATAAACAGTAGCTTTCACTTTGTGGGCATCCAGTAGGACTGGAATATAGAAATATCATATTGCTATTTTCAGCACATACATTTTTGCATCATGTAAAACCAAAGCTTAATGCACTGTACTGTGTTTAATGGAGGGTATGGGACTGAATCCAAAGGCTGAGCAGATCGTGTACCTTTTCTGACTGAATAGGCTTCAATAAATTCTAATTACAGTATATGCCGGCTTTGATGTAGCCAGGGTTTTGTTTTTGTGTGTGCGTGTGTCACATGTTGTTTCCATGGTTCCACCGGGTGCTTTTCTGATGAAACTGAAGTGACAGCAATGGTTGCCATAACTTCCATTCACAGCTCCGAAGCAGTTTGAGGGCAACGCAATTTGTGCAAATTGACATCTGCATTGATGTGATGTAATGTGAGATGAGTGTCATGGCAATGATGGAAAATATTTCCATAAATGTGACATTTTCATTAAATAAATCAATGCTTTGTTTTTTTTTTTCTTATGCAAAGAGGAGTAGTGTTGAATCTAAGCTACCAAATAATATGATTGCAGAGACAGGCTTTTTTATATTTTTGCACAGATGTTTCTGGGACTTGTGGTGTTGGGCATACTGAGAACCTCAAAATCAAAAGAAATCAGATTACAATCGCCAAAGCCATATGCCAACTTTCTAAATAACTGAAAGGAGCCATGTTGCGATCAAGACGATTTCACAGAGGGTGATCCAGGCACATCAAATTACAACAGATGTGAAATTGCACCGTGTCTGCCACTAAAACCACATTGAAACTCTGAAGCAGGGTGAGGAAACAACACAAAGAGATGCTTGTCTCTTTGCTTGGAGATCTTTCCTGGTTTTCATGGGGGTAGAGGTGCTTATCACATCTGCAGTGCTGATAAGACGGCCCCTGTGCTTCCGTAGGCTATATAATATTAATCCCTCTCCCACGTCTGCAGATGCACTTAAAGGAAGGTGACAAGCATGACATATCCAGGACCTCCTGATGGCTCATGCTCTGGAGTGCAGCCACTAAAAGAGCCCCAAGTACCCTCAAGTGATGTAAATTTGCAGGGGGAGTCCAATTTCCATCACAGCGCTGTCACTGCCATGGTCATTAAACTAAATCATCCCGCTGTGTGTCACACAGCTCCCATTTTAAAGTCCCCTCAATAATGGAGTTATACTTGGACTGCAGATTGTAGCACAACAGTGAATGTCTGACCTGACAGTGCCTGTAAGAGTTTCTTGCACATTTTTTCATCTTTAGAAATCACAGACAGACAGCGTGCATGGGTATAAGAGATACCTTGAAATAATGTATTATTTTAGAGACACTCCGGTATCTCAGTTGCAACAGCTGCAGTTCAACAGGATGATCTCTAAAGTTAGCAACTGCTGCAGGAATTTAAATATGATGTGCTTTGTGCCTGTTGCTGTTGGCGCTTTCCCTGGGTTTCACTTAGAATATATTGATACAGCACAAGACAAAGAGCTCTAAGTCTACGCCAGACAAAAGGAGATGAGAAACACAAAACAAAACAAAACAAAACAAAAAAAAAAAACAGAAAACAAAACATCACCACAAGCACAGCTCAAAATGGCATTTAAACCAAGAAAAAATACATAGCTCTCTACAACAGCAGTTTTGTTATCCCGAGGCCCTGTTTCTAAAAAACTTGTTTCCTTTTGCCATTCCTCTCCGAAGAAGAGAAATGTGCCCCAGTAGAAAGTAGTAGAAAAGACTAATGTGTTGGAGAGCAGCGTCGGTGTGTGAGACAGTGGTGCCTTTTTGTTTGTCTCCCCTCTGGAGCCAAGCTTACCCTGGGAGCCCTGCAGGCCAGGGAACAAACAGAGCTTTGTGAGCGCTGACCCACTGTTCCCAGCAGCCAGACTGCAAACCTCCACTCCTGTGCTAATAGGAAACCACAGATGAGAAGTCCGCAGCAGGGGGAGCTTTCTCGCATCCACCTGTGCTTTCATCATTGCCCATCAAAACAAGCACTGGCCGGCAGGGTGCTGCTGTGCCCTGGTGACCGCTGAATCAAAAGCTTTTTCACCAACATCCTCTTTGCAAAAACACTTTAACGAAATACGTTTGGGATACCATCGCTGGTGATTTATTTGGTGGCGGGGATTGGAGCTAATCAAGCCCATGCACTCACTAGAGCTCCTAAATACGTCAATAGCTTGTCATAAATTTGCCTGTAGTTGCCCAAGAGGCATTAGGAGTGTGAATAGAAGTGTGAAGTGAACCACTCTAGTAAACGTGTCCTACATTTGATTGCATGTTTTCCATTACATCCAGACATGAATGAAATAAACAGTAGTGACAGTCCATTTTGCACCTTAACCAGAACACAGAAACCCTTTTAGGCTAGCTCATTATGCTTTTCTGCAAGAAAGCACTGCAATATGTTTATACATGCTGGCGTTGGGAAAAACCTGTAGCCTGACTGTTTTTGCACTGGCAGCAGCAGCAACCCAAGCACGGAATATTTGTCTTTTATTTTTCTCCTGAATGGTCAGAAATAACACGGCTGGACGAAGAAGGCAGGGGGGCTGGGGAGAAGGGGCTGAGTTGGTGGGGGTGGGTGGTACATGGCTTAAATGCTTTTTAATCCCATGGTTGAGTGACCACTTGCAGCTCTGCCCAGTTGTCTGACTCTGTCTGCCATTTGCAGGTCTCTCTGAAGTTTCTTTGCCATTGGCTAGAGTGTGCGTTTCTCTCCCACTTGGTTTTTTTGCTGTCTCTCACTCTCCCTCTCGCTCTCTCTCATGCTCCTATTTAGTATGCAAGCCCCCCAAATGGCTATTAATTAAATGCCTGCTGAAATTGTATGAAGACCTTTGTCTTGTTTATTTCACCAAGTTGAAACTGTAAATATTATAGACCTGCTGCATTCAGTGAATTACGCTACTTCAAATGGAATGAAACGCTATAGCAATTTTTCCTGGATGACTCAATTAATCTGCGTACACTGCAGGGTTTTTTTTTTTTTTTCTCTCTCTTTTTCTGTGTGTGCGTGTATTGCTCTTGGTTGCATGGTGTCCTTGCTGCACTCAGATAGAAAACCTGCTGTGTGGTGTTGGTCTAAATTGGACACAGAGCTGGAATTTGCACCATTGTCTTAAGACAGAATATGTGACGGCAGTGGAGGCATCCACCCTGCAGTGGATGTCAAGCATTCCTCACAAGAGGTGGGCAGTTATCTGTACAACACAGAAGACACAGACTCTCTGAGAGACGCTGTGTGACAAAAACAAACAAACAAACAAAGAACCATACCTCACCCACATCACCAGTTTATATACCCCTTCAGTGGAAATTTAAGTTGAAGAGCCACACCGATGGGATCAATATTAAAGAGATTTCCCTTCAAAATATGGCATTTGTCAAAATGTTAGTTATCCCAGGATGTACCCCAGAAGGTGCACATCCTCCGGTGGTGAGGAGCTATAGATAGCTCAAAGCGGAATCAAATCAAGAGTTCGCATCTACAAACTGTAAGGAAAAAAATAAATAAATAATAAAAAAAAAAAAATCAGCTCCTCCACAAAGCAATGTCAAGAGGCTTGCCACATGAAAGCAGAAGTTGTCCAAAGAGAAGCAGAAAGTACTGACAAAGTTTATGAAGAAAAAAGTAAATGTGTTTTTAATCCTCAGCAGCACATGCAACAATGAGGGAGCCTGAGTGCTTAGATATGCCACCCCGGGGGCAGGCTCTATACTTAAGGCTTACAACAGCCTCATTATCTCCCTCAACTCACATCAGATCCTAGCAGCAGTTTGTCACAGGCAGGCTCCTCTCTGCCAGTAGGCATCAGACCAATCCTCCTGCAACACTACTGTACATAATTGCCATATGGACAGCATTTTGAGCCAGAGTGAAGACTAAAAAGCCCTCCAGATAGATTCCCCAGATAACTAAATGAATATTTTATCTCATTTCCATCTAATTTGCACCACATTATTATACAGAACTGAAATTTTTAATTAATTGATAGAACAGATCAAACACAGGTTTACACTTTGATTTTCGGGAGCTGTTATTTTGATAATTTGCATGACTTTTTTCGCATGCCAAGCTTTTTAATCTCCCAGAATTTCAGCATCTCTATATAGAAACAGTATAATGAAACATACAGCAAATTAATAAATGTCGCCACACATGAAATGCTTGTCTTGGTTGCATGAGCAGTTCCAGAGAGAAGTCCTTTTACCTGCCACCCCACTGATTAATTAATTTCACACTATTTAATTAAATCCACAGTCTGGGGAGTCTGGGCAGCACCCTGGGGAGCCCTATCTGAGCCTTGTGTGTACAGAGATTACAGCAGAAAGGTTTCAGACACCCGCTTTCTTGCTGATGTTGACACTGACGTCACTCTCCTCTGGATACCCGAGCACGACTGTGTCAATGTCATCAGGCAGTTGTGAGCTTTTAGTGCCGGGGACATGATAGCACACCACCATTTGCTGATTATCTGCTGGCATTTACATGAACAAAGGACACTGTCATTTGACGACGTTAGACACAAATTAGTATTAGACGCAAGTGACTGATAGAGCCTGTTACTATGCAGAGCATAAACCTTTGGATTTACATACAGGCAGCTAACTATAAAAATACTAATTAAATTCAATTGGCTATAGCATAAATAGGCGAAGTGAGCTTCGATATCCTGTCCAACACTGTTGCAGGCTACAACAGTCAAAGCTTCAGAGGCAAACAGACGCTGTCTCTCTTATGTCAGAAGCGAGAGGTGCACAATTGCCAGGCACGGCAGGCAATTTGACTGTGTGAGCTGGGAAGCGCACATTTTACTTTCTCTGTTCTCCTGAAACATATTTTTGGCATCTCTAATTACAAAACAAACACCTTCTGAGCCAGATTCAGACTCAAATGTGCCTTTACAGTACAGTACAAGTGCAAAATAAGATGGCATTTACATATATTTGTCACTGCGGACTGCCGTTATTGCACACACGGGAATTTAAAAAGGATTATATATTTTCTTGCCCCTTGATCTGCCATAATAGGAAATCTAAACCTGATCCTAGCTGTCATTCGCTCCTTCTAGGACACGAAGGTGGCAGACTGCTGCTCTGATGTGATGTGATGTGTAACCAGCGTTTACTTGTGGTCTGTATTTGATGTGTTATTAGAAGACTACAACGCAGAGGCAATTATATGACTGCCATTTCTATATAGATGGTTAAGATTCAAATTTAATTGGAAGGAAAATGTATCAATAGTGAAAAATAAGCCTTTTTTTTTTTTTTTTTTCCATGTGCAGATACTGTACACGGTCCACAAATGAAACCCGAACATCATATAATCCTTTACCGGAAGCTTCACGTAGCTTCAGTAAATGTTTGTAAGTCATGTCTTTATTCGGCTTTCCTCTAAGCATGGCAAACATCACAATTATAGACACACTTTTATTCAAACAAACTACCCGACCTTTACAAAGCGTTGAAGAGTGGTGTTCCTTACTTTTAACTTTTAATAGGCATGCCAGCACACAGCATCAAGGAAGTTCTGTCAACTGATATACAGCATTAGCTGAAAGAACAGCACTATATTTGTGCTCGCCTTGTCCTGTGACAAGAAGACCTATCAGGTGCTCACCCCCCCCCCCCCCCCCCCCCCCCCTCCACTCTTACCTCCCCTCCTCTCCTCCCATTCCTCTCTCTCCCCCTGACCTCATTCTGTCATCTTCGTTTTCCTTCTTCCCCACTCTCAGGTCTTTTATAAAGTGTCTCCATGCATTACACATTTAACAATGCATTAAAAATAGGCCACCATCAATCAGTCATTCAGCGCCGGAGACAGAATCTACTTGTGGCACCAATTTTGTATGTTTCTCATGATTCAAGAACGAAGGGACGCCATAAACTCCTGGGCAGCTGTGTATGGGAAAACTTAACAGAGATGAAATCACACATTTGTGTGCTAATAATACACTGTACCCCAAAAGAACCCACCGCAATAATTTCCAATTCCCACTTGCTTTATTTCCTGCGGCACAGTTCTCTTTGCAGAATCCAGAAACAGAATCAAAATAATATATATACATGCAGGCGGTAAGCTGTGACAAGATTCCTGTTGATGGATGCCAGGTTAACATCGAGCCCAAAACAGTGATTTGAGAACTGTGATGCATGATACAGGATAGGTACTAGGTAAAATCTGATGTAATGGTTGGGAGTGAGTCAAGCCCTGGGGGAAAATAGTCTGAACACTGTGACTCCAGGTTGCTCATGCCAAAGCAGATGTTGAACTGACGACAGGAGTACAAAAAGACAGCGTCGCACATTATTCACGAGGTAAGATTTATATTATTAGGACGGCACGTCAAGGTTGCCTGGCTACAAATGGAGCTGCTTTTGGCATACTACTACCCTATGTACATTTAATAAAGAAATACCGAAGAACCCGCAAAGTATTTTCACAGTAACACGTGAGTTTTGAGTTTTGTTAGCGCAGTAAAGCGTTCTCCTGCTCAGGCAGAGGTGTGGAAGTCTGCCTGTGAGCTTTGATGTTGCTGCTCTGCTCTGAGGCTTGATCCTGCATTCTGGATTTTGAAACAGACTGCACTTCGTCATGGGTAACAGCTTGAAGAGGTAGACACCAACAGCACAAACATGCCTGAAGGACCGCACACACACACACATACGCACAAGACATTTGGTCAGCATGCAGAAACACATTTACCAACAGCTTCACATGGAGAAAAGACCTCATTAGTCAATCTATTTATGTGGGGCATATTCATAGAATAATGGAGATTGAAGCCAGGCTTGCTTATGTTGTATAAATAATGATCCAATGTATGAAAATGTCAGTATTTCAGAGACAGCATAAAAGAAAATAGTTTCCCTTTGCAGCAATATGTCGGAAGCAATCTCAGATTTGTCTTTTAAATGAACCAGAAGGGATGTCTTAAAGGAAAGAGTATATGATTCTATCCATAAATATTTTACAAAGAGCATTATGGCAGAAGAAGAGTATCTTTATGGCAAACTGCGGTACACAAAAACCTGATGATAGCCAAAAGAAATCAAAGGCTGCTTTAGAGTTCTTCTTCTGAGTTAGTAATACAATGACGGCTTTTAAATGTCTCCCTTTGAAAGTTGCCTTGAAGCAATGTTTTTTTTTCTCCTCATAGCACATCACTCTGATTGAGTGATGTGCACAGACTGTCTGGTACATTGCCAATTGGGTGTTTTTGTTTTTTTTTTTTTTAATTCCTGCCAGTGTTTTTCCAAACCATTTTCACTTATTACCCCCTCAGGTTGCTCGGTCCAGTCTAGCCATTTTACAAACGTGACTCCATATGTCCTTAATGAAATATGATAGCTCATCCTACGCGGATCCTGCCCCCCCCCCACCCCACCCCACCCCAAACCACCACCTGCACCTGCTTCATCAAGAACTGAGTAGTGTCATGCAGGTACAAGAACATGAGGCTGACAGTAAAACATACCTTAAAACACCTCTTGAATTTTTTGCTGACTATGTACAATGCGATTGGGTTGATGCAGGAGTTGAGTGACGCCATGGTGATGCCAAAATAGTCCAGGACAAGAAAGGCACTGAAAAAGAAGCATGAAAGTGACGTAAATCACACAGAAGAACCCAGGGAAATAATAGAGTGATAAACAATTGAGAAAAATGTGTGTGGGATGGGAGGGGGAGGAGTGGGGGGTGTAACTCAATTCTCAATGCATACCTCAGGAGGTGACACCTATTAGGATCTCTTTGATCATATATGGTGGCCTTCAAAATTCTGCTCAGGTACAGAGGCAGCCAACAAAGTGCAAACACAATCACCAGGCAGAAGACAGTTTTTGCGACTTCTCGTCTCTTTTGGGGGGGGGGATACAACTGAAATTAAAATGTATATTACATTGAAGTGAAAACAAGAAATACATTTAAAAATAATTAACGACCTGCTTGGTGTGTTCACTTCTTGTGGCCCCTTTCAGCATCTTCCTGGTCATGAGGGTGTAGAAGACGATGGTCCAAGCCAGTGGCATGCAGAAGTAGAAGCCAAAGAGCCACCAGTCCTTCACTGATTTATAGCACTGTTGATTGAACATGACAGAAGCCCAGAGTCAGTCAGCGCCACAGACACACAACGATCAATGGGAGCTATGTGAGGGCGTACTTGAAGGAATATTTAAGATGGTTATGGGTTGTGTGTATATATAAAATACAGTGCCATCAAGCACGTGTTGATCTCGTGCTTCACCCTGTTGCTACATTACCTGCATGAATGGGCTAGTTTGCATGGGATGAAGCAGGCATATTCTCAGATGCTTGTCTTTATAGTTCATTGTTATCATATCAAAGCCGACAACTTCAGGCGATGCCAGCAGGATAGAAATAACCCATATCAGAGTTATTTCGATAGCTGTCCAAGCTGAAACCCCGCTGCCTTTGATTCGATTCCGAGATACCACAGCTCGATATCTGTAAAATCAGTGAGTAACTGCTATGACTCTTTGTCTGTAATCATGGTATATTTTTCAGCTAAAGAGCATTTCAAAGGATAATTTTATAAACAAATCTGTCTCTTTGATGAAATAACTGATAGCAGCCGGCAAATACTATTTTTGGTGCAGAAGGAAGACTGCTTATCACTTTACCTGTCAACACTCAAAGCACATAGGCTCAACACAGTAATTCCAACAGAGGTTTTCTGTATGAAGGGAACAAGTTTGCACAGCAGTAAGCCAAACGGCCAATCTTCTGCCATGAGCTGAAACAAACAAACAAACAAACAAAAAGGGACACTTTCTGCATTGGAAAAAAATACCTTCAATCAATTGAAGCTGAAATTACAGTTTAAAAATGTGCATAAAGTGCAGCGAATCAGGAGGAAGGTGGGAGACTGCTCACCATGAGGTAAATAACTCACCCTGTATGTGCTGATTGGAATGTCTATCACAATGTGAATTAGATCGCCCAGAGCAAGACTCGCAATGAGGATGTTGGGTTCACTCCTCATGCATTTGTTCTGATAGATGATTTTCAGTAGGGCTGAATTCCCCACTATTCCAGTGACAAAGACAGGCAGAGAGACCACTGTGTTGATGTATTTGAAGGTGTTTCTGACTCCAGCCGATTCCAAGCACATAGGAAGGTGTGGTGATTTTGGCTCTGCTACTTGGACTGGACGGATTGAGCTGTTGGATTTCTGTTTTTCTAGTATTAAAAAGCCGGTGGAGGCTATTTCAGAGAGTTCCGTAACAGCGAGCGGGTCCGAATGTTGAGCACCGGCCTCTCCTCTGACGAGAACATTTACCAAACAAAGAGCAAGAGCCACGGTCCACATTGTTGTTTTTCTTTTCCTTTACCAACACTAGACTGAAAAATAAGTTGCAAATTTTGGTTAGCCAGAATACAAAGTGAAACAGTACTGATATTAGAATGATAGTTCATTATGCCATCTTACCTTGAGGTGTACACATACAAACTCTGCATGAAAGGAATCTGTAATAATTGCAAGGTAACGTATGTCGAACACAAAAGACACACTTTGCTCTTGTGGCTATTGTATGAAAGTTAGAACCCAACAGACAAAAATCTGGGCTTTATAGACTAAGGTAGCGCTGTCAGCATTAGTCATCGATCTGTCAGTAGTGACTGTAATTACTTCCCTTGATGCATCACCCTGTATTAAAGGCTTGCATTGAAGAGCATTGTCTGTTATCAGAGTGAGATCATTGTATAGGTGTCAATAGGGATATTATGTGACGGCTGTTTTCGCCCTCTTTGATGAAAAACTTAGGCATTTTCTTCCACACAAAGACTCCATACAAAATCTAAATGTTACATTATTTCTATTTTATTGAAGTGAGAGATATTTCTTCGCTTCCAGCCACCAAGCTGGGGAACTAGAAAAATGTCTTCAATAAGTATTTGACATTTTGGATGTGCAGGAGGAGGAGGAACAATATTACAGCTTCTTCACTTGTACAGTCAGATCTAATTGTTTAGAAATTATGCTTTGGACCTGGAAACAAACAAAAAAAACCCAACAAACTTGGAAGAAATCGGGGTGTGTTCTCCTGGTTGTGGTGTGTTGAAAATGACAAAGGTGATTCTCTTTGCACAAGTGAAATATTCTGATAATTCTTCAGTGAGAGGCAAAAGAAAGTATGGTTGGTTGCCGGAAACAAATATCCAAGTAAGACTGAGTATTTAAAATTTTCCTACCTAACTGAGAGCAAACACTCTTCCTATCCTACTTAAAACCTAAGATAGGAAGTGTCTGTAATACGGGCTGTATAACTAGTGCCGGGCAACCGCATTTGAACAATAACAAAAATGAGACAAATGGAACGGTGCATTATTCAGCGAGTGTCCTCTAGAGATTTTGCATCGGTTGTCATATCACATTTTTTAAAACATGAGTCAGTCTCCATCCTACCAGAGAGATGCTGCCTCTGTATCTCTTGAGAGTCCTAAAGAAGGTGACTTCTCCCCTCGACAGATTTATGACAACCTGAAGAGCCTGGAGGAGCAGGAGACGTGACGACCACAAAGATACCATTGTTAATAGCGTACCTGACAACTGCTCCAGCTCTGCTTTGAATGCTCAAATCTGTTTTCCGCTGGAAACAAATGACCTTGGGAAACTAAGTGCTGGCATATTTCCGCAGGAACAACCGATAAAGAAAAGTGAGTCGGTTGAGTGGGATATGAAAGAGAAACTATTCACGGATCGATTTATACTTCTTTTTATTTTGTCTTTTATTATCTCGGTGACTGGACCGAACCAAGTTGAATTCCCTGGAACTGAGCTGGAACGATAACAATGAGAGCAATATTCAAGTTACAAGTTAAATTTTGTACTCTTTTTGTTTTAAAAACATTACTTTGTTTCACCTGCATTTGAATTCAAAGGAACAATCTAAGATTAACTTGGGGAGGTTTCAGACTGCAACCCACTTAATAAAAAAAAAAAAAAAAAAAAAAAAAAAAAAAACAGAGGAAAAAATTTCCTCTGAGCCAGTAAATACTGATCTTGAGGTAACATTTTCTTTGTCATTTGCGAGCTATTGCAGAAACATGTATGATCAAATGTGGTGGGCTCTGTGAAAGGGAGACCCGCTCTCTATTTCCTGAGAAATTCTTCACGAAAGTCCTTTAATATGCTGTAAATTCTTAAAGAAACAAGTTTATAATGCTTAGCCTTTAGTCGGAGCCAGTCCTTGATGGCCATATAACGATATGCTGGTCAAAGTGCTTAAAAATCTTTACATCCTGCCAAAAAAAGAGAACTGCCACTGCTGTCTGATTTATGTGCTGACATAGCTGTAATGAAAGCAGTTTCACTTGAAAACATGCATGGTTACGTTTATTACAGTTGGCAGTCACCCCCTCCGATGGATAAAGGTGGTCGAAAACGTGAACGTTATTCATTCTCAAAGCACTGGGGTTATTAAATTGGCTTTGTGGGAAAAATAACAGCGGACTCCATCTTGAAACTGACATTCCCTTTTATGCTTAATTTGTTTGCTTTTGATTGACACAATTTATGTCCCAGCATGCCGTGGGTGAGTGGTATGATTTCATTGAGGCCCTTAAGCTCAATTAACAATTTTCTTTACATTAGCAGCTTTTTGGCACATTTAATGTTTTACCTTGTCGGCTGCACAGCTTCACAAAGCGATAGTTCACACAGAAGAGCTCAGAGAAGACATTCTCCCCACTTGGCACCAAATGGCAAACTGTCACATAGAGCAACTGGATGTTTTTTTTGTTTTGTTTTTTTTAAACATATTTTACAAACAAGACATTTTTTCCTTTCGAATTGATACGGCTGAAAACAAAGTCGAGTTTAAGTAACGCCAATATTGCAAATAGTCCGCTGAATATTAGATTACTGCTTGTTGGCATGTTAACGCAAAAAACTTTGTGAAGCAGTAATGTGTCAGAGAGGAGTCTTTTCTAGCTTGTTAAGGACATCCACTTTTCCTCACGAGGCTAGACAATCAATTTGGACGGCTCGAAGATGAATAGAGTTGTTCTGGCAAACTCGTAACAGCTGCGATTCCTTTCTGTCTCTGTGTCCTGAGAAGTCCGGTCTCGCTGGAGTTCATGGAGTTTCACTTGCTGGATGGAAGATTCATTACTTTGGTGAGCTCTCAAACCCAGACAGATTGGGAGTGGGTGGAGCATAGCCTCTTTTTCAGCTGTCAAGGTAAGCTATGTTATCAGTTTCGGTGCAAAGGGGTCACCTGCTCCTGCCCCCTCTCTCGCCTCTCATGACTTAGACATCTGTCAGATTCCTCATTATTTCGCTCTTGTGCAGTTCAAAAGGAAATTGAAGATCCCTAGCTCTTAAAAGCAGAGGTAGGTGAGCATGGACACCTTCCCTGATTCTTCAGAAGCAGCACATGGCAGAGAAACGTGTGATACATACTCAAGCGAGATTATTTTAATTTCTGCTGAGGAGCCCCTGCCTCTATGCTGAGGAGCTGTAAAGTATTTTTGCTTGGATTATTTTATGGGTGACAGACACTATGCACTATTCATTATGTAGCTTGCAGCCACATATTTAAAGGTATATATATATATATATATATATATATATATATGTATACACTTTGTGTCATAATTTTGGATTCTTATACTCACATGTGGAGAAAGATGAAAAGATGCCAGAGGAGGAGTGAGATTTACGTCTTGTGGGTCCTCCTCGCCTTATTGCACACCAACCAGAGCCAAAAAAAAATCTTGCAGTGATCAAAAGGTACCATCTTCTTACTGCAGTATCTCTGTAATACCCAGAGTGCCTGGAAATAGCAGTGGCGGTGGTGGTGGTGGTGGCCTATTTCATTTTCACACAGTAATAGCAGCGTGCGGAGGCTATAATATCAGAGGTGGAGAGGTGATTTTGAATCTGTTCTTTGCTGCACGCCAGGTTCCAGAGGTTGAATCTAAACCGCATGCGCTTCTTGGTCAGTGCGAGTAACGCCAGCAGCTCTGTCAGCCCTTCATACAAGGTGAACTGCTGGAAAATGAAACCAACTTTGAGAGGGTGAGTGTAGCTTGTTTATCTGCGACCAGAAATTGAAAATGAATTTATCAGTTATTATCGTTGCTCTGATAACCTTTCAGAGGAGGCTGTCTCATCTCCACTTGATGTAAGTTAGGAGGGGAGTGCTGTAAGGGGAAAAAAAGAATAAGAAATGCATAATGTTAAAATTTTCTTTTATCTAGCTCCTTTGTTGTAAGCAAGCAAAACAAACGAGAGAGCTCAGCCTAGACGAGAGAAGAAAAGCTTGTACAAAAAGAGTTTGGTAGGAAAATTGATGTGAACCCTCATGCACTCTCCATAAGTGAAGAGGAAAGGGAAGCTGGTAGAGATCGTGCCAGGCAAAGGTGAAAAAGACGCATTCCCTCAGTTGAAAACATCATCTGCATTGATCGTCATATTTCTGGTGTTGTTAAGAAGGCTGCAGACAAATTATACGATTGTATACTATATTGCAAAAATATTAACTGTGTGACCTTTTCCTGCCATAAGGCAAATTAATTTCTCTTTTGAGCTGTGAAAATATGAAGTGGCATCAGTTTGATACTCAACATGGCCTTCAAGTTTGTACTGTTCTTCTATTTTTTTTTTATATAGATTGAAAAAGAGAAAACCTAAAAAGGACATCATGAACAAAGACAGATCTGAGTACGCAACCCATGACCTGAGGCTTGACAAAGTCTTACAGACGAAGCAGATATGAAGCATACGGTGTCTTTTATTGACGCAATGTTAATAAATACTCCTTTATCTGCTCAGGCCATCTTGAGATCAAACATAAAACCTCTTTCAGGCTACCCAAAGAAATTCCCTTCAACAGCAACGAGCCTCATATCCCACAGGTCAACAGCAAAAATACTACAGGCACGTTTGCATTCCAACATGAGACGTGTGAAAATCCAAAAGGTAAGACGCTGACGCTGTGGTCGCTCCTATATCACGTCGTTCACCATCTGCTCATTTTGCTACAATAAACAACTTAGAATATTTTGTCTTTCAGCCGAAGGAAATAATTAAGAAGTTCTACAAAAATGGGAAATGTTTTCTCACCTTGTGTCCAGATGGAATGGGTAATGTTTTGTATCTTTTTAAGCAGAGCACGGAGAGGAGGATCAAGGATTGGTTCAAAGCACTAATGAGAGGGTCCACATTTGTACCCCTTTGATGAAAGGTTTGCACAGTGTTAATTATACTTAATAGACAAAGTTATCCTTCTGGGGAAGCAGCCATTATAGTATCCTCTGTAGAAGATGCTGATTTCACTTACATCATCTTGGAGGACAAGGACAGAGCAGCCACCATCAAAGCCATTTTTAAAAAGAAAGGCTACTCAACATGCTACCATCCCGGTGGAACGATATGGTAATTCCTTACAGCAAAACCACCATTATAATTACAGCTGTTAATAAATGCTGTACTAAAACGAACAATGCTGCCCAAAAAAAAAAAAAAATGAGGCTTTGATGGAAGAGTCTGGGGGAAATCTGGGGGAATATGGTTAGTGGCTTTTTGGTGAGAAAGATGAGAAGATTAAGATCTCTCACGTCTGCGTGTTACATTCACAGGCAGCATAAAGAGTGTAATCCAGGCCAGCCTTCCAATGTCAGAGGGTTCCAAATGTACCACTGAAGCTCACTAATTAGCATGTTAAACATTTGTTACCTCAAGACAGAGATCGCCAATGGATATGAAACTATTGGTATAACCACATTCCTTAACATTGTTCCTTTAATTCAATCGGTTAATTAGAAATCAAATATAAATATAATTAGATTTCAATTATTTATCATCAAATGTTTGCGCGTTCTTAGCAGAAAACCAGAGAAAGAATGCTAATATCAATGTTGTGTCTGCAGGTTGAATCTGATCCCTGTTGGAGGTCTGTGCTTTAGTGAGACAGGCGATTTAAGGAGGTACTGGTACTTGATGTACTTTGAACTGCGTGTACACAACCTTCCTTTCAAGCCTCTCATCTTCACCCTCAGCCCACATCAGTGCGCACATACATTCCCAAAAACGTGTGCTCGTCACCTTCGCACAGAGGAAAACATTGTGTGCTTCATTGTAGGGTCAAAGCTTAAAGGCAGGCACGGTTGAACATAAACTTTGGGTTTACTTTAGGTGTTTCTCTTTGCATTCTGCATCTGAATGATGCAGGTCTGCACACGCTGAACCGTGTGCAGCGATTTGCTAGTATTAATTTGTGCAATATGTACACAGAAGAGGGGCAGATTGGAAATGGGGCATGCTTTTCTTTTCATGCAGCTCATGTGTCCAGAGAGCCATCACAGGGCTGGGCAAGACATTCTGCAGACATATATCAAAATGAAGAGCTCAGAGATTTACCCTCTGCTTGGACAGATGCAGACCTGCATGTTCCAACCCTTTGCAGATCATCACAACATTAAGCCACAGTACCGTTTCACTGCCCGAATTCAGCAGCTTAGCGGGGAAATGAAAAATAAGACATCACCCAAAACAGTAAAGGTCCATGTAAATTAAGAGAGAAATACAGGACTGGCGATGTCGTTAATGGCAGTGTTTATTTTTTTTATTGTTTTAAATCTCCCGAGTATCTGGCCCTTATTTGCTATTTGCTTCAGACTGTATAAAGTTTGAGTTCCCACAGTTACAAAAAGAGAAATTAGGGAAGAAATTGTCAAATGAAAACCAGCAGGAAAAATTTTTAAGCTCAATCCTTGGGAGGAGACCGAGATTATTGGGATTTCTATGAAAGACCAGCAGCTCACCACAGAATGCTACTGTTGCTTAAAAAAAAAAAAAAAAAACAGCCAAATGTTGTCAATACTTTTCCTCGCAGTGTAACCAAGACTTTCAGACTTTCAGCACACCAAAGTAATATTTGCAGCAACTGATTTCATTCAGTTGTTATTGTCCTGATAGAAAACCATTTTCCAAACAGAGAAACGCAAGAAGAACTGAAATATTTTTTGCCTTATATGGAAACACGAAGGCCACCAGCAACAGTAGACCCTCTCCTCTCACTCCATCGTCCATAAGGTCCTTCCTCTCGTCTCCCAATAACATTAAGTGCCAGTATCTTCGAGGGAACTAAGTAGGTATTACTTGGCGTTAATATAAAAGCCAGTCAGTGATAAACGCAGACAGTAGTGATAATAAGTGGTCAGCCTCCGTCACATACTGTCTCTGCACTTCCTACTGGCAAAAAGCAAAGCCTCACTCAGGTCCCTTGAGGAAAATGGCAGGAGATTAAGGTGGATTTTTTACTTGGATGCTCGGATCCTGTATACCATTTCTGATTTATGTGGGAAGCAAATCGAGCAAACTGCTTTGGCTGAGGCTAAATAGCGTGCATATGAGCCGATGCGCTTTGCGGTTACAAAGCTTACCAAGGAGCAAATATAGATATGGACAGCGAATGATGTCAAAGCTCTTAAATTTGGACTTTAATTATTTAAAATTTCCTATTTCAAGCACTTTGTTTAATTAATCAAACTTTCCAAAACCAATTCAGTGTAATAAAGGGTTTATGCTTTCGTCTCATCATTTCATAGACATGTTAGCAAAAAAATGTGTCTTCTACAAACCTTATAAAAACATTACTGTGGTACATGCCATTATCAGAATGAGTGACCAGGAATCCCCCATATTATTAATATAGAACAAATCCCTTAGGCTTCTCAGCCCCCATATTCATGCTCTGTCATAATATATTTACAGCACATATAGGCTGAAAAGAAAAGCATTTCTATTTAGATGGATGACTGCAGATCTTCATTTCAATGCATTTCTAATTTACTTGTAGCTCATGGCAACATTCTTAGAAATATATCACAACTAGTTTGGTCTTCTACTGTAATAACATATTTCCATTATCTGGTTACTATATATGGCCCACTGAAAGAGTGTTAATTAGTGTTATTCTTGGACCTCTAAATTATTGAGCTCATACAGTCGCTGACTGTGGGTAGATGGTCGATTTACATTTACAGTTAAGATTACAGCCTTTGCGGACAGTGTGAGATGCGACAGAGGCCAGAATATGTGCTTCCTTTCTCAAGCTACTAGTCAAATGTGCATTTGCTTTTCTTTTTTTTTTTTTCTGCCAAGACATAATTAAGGACAGCGTTGCCAAAGATAATTGCACAAGTCTTTCAATAATAGTTGTGATTCACATAAATGGTACGCACATTATCACCTATTATAAAATCACCTGTAGAGTTAGGGAGGTGCTTGATTGGTCCCAAATTGATTCTACATTGTGATAACACAGCTGGATTCATAAAGGAGCACCTCCAGAGGAAAGAAGAACAAGAGGTCCTGTGACAGATAGTTTGGACTCCACCAAGACAATCTAAATTGACTGAATTGTTGGAAGTTGAAAAACTCTCTAACATCAGATAAAATCAACTGCAGTGTGAACAAAGGTGACAGCCATGGGGAGAACCAAAGGAGAAGAGCTGGAACCCATTAGGAGGATTTAAAAAAAAAAACAAACAAATAAAAAAACAAAGCCAAAGAAGACTCTAATTCTAATATCTTCTCCCATTTCTGTCAATGAGTATACCATAGAAACTGTTGCTCATGTTCTGCGGTTGCTATGATACACTAGTGTAGAAAAACATGCTGTTTGTGTAAGACCATTCTGTGGAAAAATGTTTTCTTCATTTGTGGTGTCTCTGCTCAACTCAAATTCTATTTAAAGCAATCATTTAAATCAACACCTGTCTGATTAAATTGCAAAAAAATATGTATACATTTTGAAAAAATGCATAGCCAGTTAGTTATTGCAGGGCAGCTTTTAATCATGCGCCTTTTAGAGGTGCTTGAATTGATCCATCCACTTCCTGTGCATGTGTGAAGAACATGAACGAAGAACTGGTCTAAGCGCAGGGGAATACCTGACGATCCATGCATTTGATGAGAGGGTCGTCAGCAAGAGCGAGCACTCACACCCAGACTGAATGGACACGAGGAAGAGAACAGCCAAGGTACACTTATGTTTTATGCTAATCATAATTGGCTGTCCTTGACTAGTAAGTGCGAATGCTTGTGTTTACTAATATTCTAGTTATTTTTCATCTGCAGACTGCAAATACCCAAATCAAGAAACGCCAAGGGGGTTAAGGTTGACATTAGAACAGACGCGTGCCAAGAGTTGGGGTGTATACGATGGAGACGGCTCACAACAAACTCACGCTGAGGTATTCTAGTTTATTTCCAAATTAGAGGGACAAAATGTCCTTGACAGAGAAAAACAACGGAAGAGGTTTCGCTCAACTGGATATTTTTACATTAATAAACATAATTTGTAGCAAGACCTTAGATAAATGAAGAATTTGAAATCCTGCAGATCGGGTCATTCAGAGGGTTTAAATGTATATAATAAATAAAACTAATCACTTTACAATTGCCAAAGCAATACTGAAGGAGCTGCCATAGCCTTGTCTATCCTTGTCACAATGTAAGTTTTATCATGTGAGAGATGATATGACACAGTATCCAGAAACATTAAGTTCCACGGTTTTGATTTATTCATGAAGCACAAGCTAAAGACCTCAAAGAATTTAATAAATCATGAAGTGTCTTTGTTTTTTTCTGTCCTCAGAGCGTTCCTAAAAACATGAAGTCTGACTTCGAGATATCCCCAGATAATGAAGTGTTGGAATCACTCAGCATGGAAGCTCTCCAAACTCCAGCAGCCTGCCAAGGAGAAAGTGACGAGTCTTTAACTAATCATGACAAGGTACCGAGGAAAACGCCACTTTGAAAACGCTTCTTTTCCTCCTCTAGTATAAATACAAATTTATTAATGGAGCAAGCAATTAGTCCACGTTTGTGTCAGATCAAAGCTAGCCTGTCACTGCTGCTGCTTGTTTTAAAACATGCCAGACGGTAACATTGTGTATTTCTTATATCTCATAAAATGGAACATTTTACGCCTTTTTGCAATTCGTGCAAGGTCTTTTTGAGACAATATAAGCAAAAGTTTATTTTGGTTATGTTACAATAAGGTTAATATGTTTAAAAATCAAAACTTACTGAGCTGAAAAATTGTTGGAATCATTATGACAGGAAATAATAAACATAATAATTTGAAGCATATAAGGAGAAAATGTAAAATTTCTAAACCACTGGAGATTTAATATGGAAATTAAAATGCCACTACATTTAAAGCACTTATATATTTTACAAAAAAAAAAAGAGCATCCAGCTGAATTTTGGTGGTTTCAATTTCACTCGCTGACATTTCCAGGTAGAAACTTCAAGAAGTGCAATTAGAGTCACTGGTAGTGTGGCTCAGGCCACAGAGGTGCTGGTGCTTCGGTCTACATTTAACAGACATCCATTGTCCCCAGAGGATGACGCCGATCAACTTTGACTGTACTTTTTACAGGCGGATTAGGCTGACATTTGTGGCCCAGTGTGAAATATCTTGAAAACCATTTGGTGGCTTGCCATTAAATCTGTGCAGGGTAACCTCTAAGCAGGTTAAAAAAAAAAAAAAAAAAAAAGCTTGGCTTCATTACAAAAAGTCAAAAAGAAGCAGTGACCTCATATGTAGATAATGCGCTGTGTTAAGATTCATAAATGTGAATTTCACTCATTGAATTTTTGCTTCTTAATGAATTCCCTTTTATACTTCTGAATGCTAACTGAATTTTCTGACTGATTTTGTGCACTCTTTGAAACATCAACTTGAAACAAAATGGGGAATTGGTGAACTGATAACTCTTCTAAATGTTCTACACATTTACAAGGCTTTTTAACCTTCTTTGTGGCCTTTTTTTTTTTTACTGTTGTTGTGTTGCTTTAAGGAAGGAAATGAAAGATGAAGTGGTTTCTAAGGAAAGAGGATTGACTGATGGGCACGCAGCAGTGAATGAAAATCAAAGGTCAGAATTGCTCTTACATGTTGCTCGCTTCCATCTTTAAATGATCAAAATCAGTTTGTATGCAGTTGGATCTCACTGCAGGTTGAAAACTTTGGAATCAGAACAGAGCTCATATGATCAGATCACGAAAGCAGCCTGTGCACCGTATATCATTCACTGATATCTCATGTAGATTGTACTATATGTAATTATCTTTCCCTTTGTTTCATTCTCTCTGATGACACTCGTACCGCCAGGAAGGAGGCTGCATTCCATCAATCAGAAATCAATTCTGAAAACACGTTCTCTTTCATTGGCGAAAATGTTAGACTGAAGGTTTTGCCATGTGTTCACATCACAAATATACTCGACAGTTTGGGTTTTAGAACAACTCATTGTGACAGTGGCCAGGATTTGACAAGTCTACGTTCATTAATCATTGATGTTTTTATGCAACAGAAGACGGCACCGCTTGTAAAACAGTACAACAGTGTAAATATTTAATAATATATGTAAATATAATAAAAAATATAAATAAATGATATATGTATATACATATTTAATGTTTAATTTTCACTTTAATCGTATTTAAAAGCTACCCTTCAGGAAGGCTTGCTATTCTTTTATCTGGCACTCATTCGGCTGACTGTTATGTGGTGGTCCTGGAAGACAAACCAGTTTCCAGTTATCACAACAATGACTGCATCTGGTATTATTTGTTGTTTGACAATTCCTAATATTTTAGACTGTAGTGTTAATGTAACCCCACCACCCAAAGAAGTGAATACATTTTATTTTATTATCATCAGCTCTCTGTCGAATCATTTAATGTTTTGTTCTGTTCTTTTTCTTCCAAATATTGATAGAATTGGCAGCATACTTAAACTGTGTAAATTAGAAGCTGTTTTGTTTTTTTGTTTGTTTTTTTTTTTAAGAGTGAATTTAACTCCTTGGGGAGGCACTTACTGCAGTGACAGCAAAGATGTGAAGAAAAAGTGGAGCTGGCTGGACAATAAGTATCAATGTCCATGCTTCCCCCTTCCAGCCACTCTGCCTGACATTGGGCTCCAACCTTAATGTCCCCATCAAATCCCAAGAGCACATCTGCATCACATTCTCCTCAGGCAACCACAGGTTACAGCTTAATGTTGGGATGAAACCGAAAGTAAGTTAATGCAAATTGACATTTTGTAGCAGAAATATAAAAGAAATGAACGGTTAATCTAGTTTTAGGCCACATTATTTTAACTCAGCTTTCTTTGCTTGTGACAGCTAAATCAAGACAAAGGTCTAACATTGCCGGGGCCCAGACATGCAGCAGAGGTGTCTGCAGCACAAGAGTGCAGAGATCAATGTCCTGCTCCAGAACTTCCAGTCCCTCATCACCTATCAAAAGACTGTCAGTCCAGAGAAGGTCAAGCCCCAGCAAAGCCTCATCTCACAGATGGAAAGACGGCTGCTGCCAATGAAAGAGCACCAGTCTGCCAAGACGACCCCCTAAAGCTGATGTTGTCCTTGAATGGCAGTTTATAATTTCTGTGAAATGACTAATGCTCCCTGAATTTGAGTTCAATGACGATGTGCTTTCTAGAAATAAAAAGAAAGGAAGATGATCACTTGTCTATTGTTTTTTTTTGTTTTTTTTTTTAATCAGAATGTCCATAAATAGTTTAACTGTACAGACCATTTTTCATTGGACACAGCAAAGCAAATGTCACATAACAGTGTCCTTCGATATTCTGTTAGGACCTCTAGAAGAGATACCCTTAAACCACACACAGTGCAAAATTGCCAAAGTTTTTGCCAGATTAAGGTACATTTATTACAGTTTTAATCAACCTAGTTATAAAAGGAAAAAGTATAAAACATAAGATTTTGTTATCTTTTTGTACATATTTGCAAGAGAATGACATAAAAAAAAAACATTCACAAGAAGAAGATGGAAAAATCTTTAAGAAAACATCCGGCAGAGATAGAGAGATAGAACAGATGTGGGGACTGTTGCTATGATCAGAGGTGAAAACCTGTGGGACCTGAGTGTCCTGCAGCACTTCAGGTCATTATTAGAGTTTTTATTGACTCTGTTACAAAGACCTTTCCTATTTAAAATAAATGGATAAAATATTTTGCAGCATTTTTCTCGTTATCCTTCCAGAATCAACAAGGGGATCAACGCATCTGAAAGCAAAGGTCCCTTAATGGCCATTAGCTACCTGGCTAATGAGAAACCCTTTAGTGCCTTTTTTTTGCCCACCCAAAGTGTCCTTGTCTGTACACAAATAATTTGCCACCTCCCACTCGGGCATAGCAAGCAAATTCTTTTCACTCAAAATTTGGTGTAAAGAGATGCAAATGTAATCCAATCCCAACCATGTCAAACTGATTCTTCAACATGAAAACAACCATGACCACAAAAATGGCCTTTAATTTTAGTCAAACAAAAAAGCAGTTCAGTACCAAAAATAATACCCTCCACATCCAAGTGTGTTAAAGACTTTAAGATGAATACCTGAACCTCTTCATAGCTGCTTGAGTCTCTGCCTGATAACCTCTGGCCTTGTGTAGGGCTTTTTGCTGTCATGACTCTTGTTCATGGCTGGAATTGGAGCATTCCTCTTCTATCCAGAGGATAGGAAGCATAACCACACAACACATCCTGGGCATTACTTGTTGACAGACAGCAGCAGATTAATCTAAAAGAGGCATATGGAAAATAATGAGTGCTCACAGAGGTTTCACTGGCATACATTATGTGAAGTTTCTCCAATTAAAGTTAGCTTCTGCAGTACAAGAAGTTGCAAGCATTATTAGTGAAAATGTGTACGGTGCTTTTGGAATGTGCTATCCCCACAGTACTGTACCTGCTCCATAGATGGACATGCAATGATTTGAAGGTCTTCTCCATTGTATTCCTCTTGAAGCAACGCAAGTAGTCTTTGGAATACCTGCTGGATGTTATTCTGTAGGAAAAACATCCCATTATTGCCTTTTATTGAATTCTGGTGAGGAAATTAATAATACATTTCCGTCTGGCTCATGCCTCCTGACTTTCTTGTTTCCATTTCAACAGCAGGATTTTGTCTCTCTCTTTCATTCAGCTTCACCTGGCACCTTGATGAACAGTACACATGCAGGATGGAGATTTCTCTATTAGAGTTCAATCCCACTGACATATTTGTAGTGAAAGGCACAAATTCTGAGCTGAATTTAAACACGAGCTTTACCCCAAGAGAGGAATTCAATCACAGTATTGTTATCTATATCTTCTCCAGAACTGATTGACAGGTCTTTTAATGCACTGACTTAACAGACACTGATGAATACATAGCTGCCATATATGACTTTTGATGCTGCGAGAGGTTTGTTTACATGGTAACATCAGCACACACCTCAGTATAATTAACTATTTCTTTGTCTACGAGGAGAGATTCAGGTAATTTATTTTCTAAACACGGTACGCTCATCAGCGACACCAATTTTTAATAACTAAGTCATGTTATTTAAAAAAAAAGACAGATTGGACCTTTGAGTGAAAAAACATAACATATCTGGTTTGATAATACTGTTTAAAAAGGATCCTTTGTGCTTTAACAATGGCTTGAAACAAAACTGGCTCATGCAGTAAATGCTACATCCTAGTGTCTGCCACCCACCCGGACAGGCTTGAAAAGGATGAACTCTGTGTCTCTATTGGCTAAGTACAAGGACATGCTCTGTAAAGTGCTTGGCAGCTTGCTCTTCATCACACGGTAGGTAGCCATCACTATATCGTTGATCTTTGCTGAAAAAAAACAAAAAAACAAAAAAAAACACACACAACACAAAACAAGACAGTACTGGGTTAAAAATAAAGAAGAAGACTGGCCTCTAGCATGCGTTGTACAAGTGTTGATAAATTACAGCGTGATGCTCATGGCATTTCCTGAGACAAATCTTACCTGGCTGTGCCCAAGGTTGTTGAGAAAGGCTGTAGTTGGGACCACCTTGAATAGCCATAGTTTTAAGTGCCGCAACCTGAGAGCAACAAAAATAAAACATTACAAATCGAGAACACTTAATTTGTGCTAGTTAGTGTATTCAAAGCAAAGCAGTGCAAGTGGCTCTGTTGGCACTTGAGCCAATCAATTCAATCTTGCATTACACAAAAAGTAGTACTGTCTGGTGGGTAGAATTAAAGACTGTTGGAAATTCATTTGGCAAATTTACTACACACAAATAACACAACACAAAGTAAACCATCAAAACCCACAGACAGATACACTTCGTAAAAGAAATGGATACCCTGACTGAAAAATAGCTGCTTTCCTTTCAGTAAAAAAAAACAAAGCAAACAAACAAAGACTTCATGAACCAATTAAATAAGTAAATGTTTTTAGGTTTAGGGATTCTGAATCTAAAAGACTAAGGGGAAAAAAAAACAATAACAGCAAAAAATATAAACAAAACTGAAAGTTTAAATGAGCCACTGCCTCAGGCGAAGTCTGCCTTCACTCTAACAGTTACCTTGGTGAGAAACTCCTCAAGGTTCCCCACAAAGATCTGAGTCTGCTGCTGGATGAACTGCTCGCAACTGAACTTCAGGTGCCGGTCCACATCCTTCTTAGAGTCAATGTAGTGTTCCTTTATTTCTGGTGTTCCCTGGGGGCCAGAGAGAAAAGGGCTTTGGTACAATCAAGTGGCATTTCCCTTAGGCAGGATGTTATCAAAGTACATAAAGTGTATGGTCTTAATAAAAAAAAAATAATAAAAAAATAAATAAAAATAACTAAACGCATTACCTCCAACAGGAATTCAAGTATGGCGTTGTGACTGTTAAGTCTGAAGAATTTTGGAACAGCCTTAGGGTGCAGGATTTTGAAGGCAGCATCTTAACACAAAGCAGACAGATTAAATCTGGGACGATGTAGAACTAGAGTGCCCTCTAGTGCTACTAATTTAATATGACCTTGAGTGAGACATGGGTGATGGGAGGAGTGTCTGCCCTGTCAGTTAATGTACATTATGGCGTTGGATTACACTGTAATTTCCACATTAATTGTTGCCACTGGTGCATGTTATAGGCACAAGTTGCTTAATGAGCATGAGAATGTAATGACTGGCTTTGTGGAGCTGAACACCAATGTTCCCTACACCCCTAATTATCTTACCTCGCGTTTTCTTCAGGTCCAGTGAGATTTCCTTGATGGCAAAATCGGTGTGAAATGGGGCAATCTGTTCACGCATTATCAGCAGGTGCTTGATCAGGAAAAGTTGCCCATCTATTTGCGTCTACAGAAAGTGATAGCACACTGTTTTAATCCACACTGCAGGCTGCCAAAACAAAAGGGCATCTACTGACTATCCGAGCTACAGAGAACGTAAAAAACACACCCTCTGAGATGATAAGAGAACATGTCTAATTAATAACTGCTGATTATCAATAGCTGAAAAGGGACATATTACCGTGACAAAAAAGGCAGCTGAAACCATTTATTGCTCAGCTAGTGACCGAAACATTGGAAAAATACATCATCAACATGGGGTGGAAATGGATCCTCTGAGATTGATTCCGCTGCTTTAATTTGAAGTGTTAGGTTGAAATGCACCAGTTAGCACAGATACTGACAGCAAATTTTAAGGCGAGAGAAGCCCATAAATAAAGAATGGTCTGCTGAACACTCTGTAGGGCATAATAAAGCACCTATTAAAATAAACTTAAATGACATCCCAGCTGGTTTAGATAAGGATCCTGTAGCCTGAAGGAATTTTAATAAAATAGTACACATTTTATCTACAAGGGAATTGATCTTATTTACTATGCAAAAGGAAATGTACCAGCTATTTTGATCATAATAAAATGGGAAGAGTTCAGTCAATTAACAAAGAAATATACACTTCACTCTTAAATCATTTGCGCCAACCTTGTTTTTAAGGATGATATCAGATGCCTTCAGAAGGGACTGGATGCAAGCAGATAAGGCCTCTTGAGATAAACCCTGGAAGACCGCCCGCTGGAAAAAGACCAAAAAGACCAAGTCACAGTAAGAAACATGTGAATAGGAAATATATCTGTGGCTAATAAGAACTGAAGACTTACATCTATACATCGATAGAGCTTGGATAGACAAACCAGTGTTCGTCTAACAGTAGGGTACCACATGCCATGCAGATCAGCAGGAGAGATGGATGTCTGTAGGCGGGATGCTTCTACATTCTCTGTATTTATTGTACAAAAAGGGTAAGAGCCATAAGGCAAATAACAGTAACACCAAAAGTTGCAAAAACAGCAAGTGTCACAATCTGGAGACACAAACCAGCATTGCTGTTTCTTCTTCCATCAGGTTCCTCAAGCTGTACATCAGAAAACATTGACTCTTGTGACATCTGCTTCATCTGCTCTTCCTTCAAGCTCTGAGCAATTCTCTAGTGATGAGAGGAAACCAAAGGCAAGAGATAGGATATAGAAAGTCTGTGACTTCAGGTAAATTAACAAATTCATAAAAATATATAAATAATAAAATAAATCATCTTTCAGGAATTTATAGGCCAAAGGAGTTAAATACCTAAAGAAATAAATGCATCAGGGAGATCTGATACAAGAAAACAGTTAAGGAGTAAAATAATTAAGGGTTGTTGTTGTTGTTAGTATATATTCAAATGGCAAACGTCACTGGTTAGAATAAAAGCCAAATATAAAATGAAACAAAACTTGCTACATACAAGTTGATGACAAAAGACAGATAACAATTAATGAAATATTTGAGCATAAATTGGGAATCAGATGGATTAGAGATTAAACAGGGCTTTTAAACACGAGTTAAGACTTAAAGCATATTTGCAAACAATCACGAGCCCAAAGACTTTCAAGGACTGTACTTTAAGTATTTGTTGGCCGCAACATTATAAATTAATCACTCACAAAGCATTTCATGTTCTACTGCAATATTAACCCGATTTAGAAACTAACAATCGACCCTTGATAAACTAAGAATTAATCAACAAATTTTTGAACATTGATTAAATAATTTATCCAATTGAAGGTGGAATCAATCACCATTTCTGGCTTCTACAATGCGTAGATTTATTGTTGCTTTATGTTGTTGTTCCTCTGTTGGTCAAGCACTGCCATATATCTGAAAACCATTCACTTACCAAACTGGGATACCTAAACAACCAATCAATAAATAATTAAAATTATAAATGCATTAACCAATAATGAAAAGATTTGATTGCATCCATAGTCCATGGTTTGTGAATATACTTGAGAAGATGCTAAAGGGACAACTTTAGGGCATTTTCCTTCCATTTATGCCAAGGAGGAGATCTGATATAATGTTGAGCATATAACACCCACCTCCATCATTTCCAATTTCTCAGGATAGGCCAGATCCCCAGGAGCAGGATTATAGCCTGTGATATCAGTCTGGATGTAAATGTGAGTTCTGTAGACCAGCCTCTCCTGGACATCCTCCAGCATCTGCTTCACAACTGCATCAAAGGCCCCCAGCTGAGCTGCTGTATAAAGACACACAGAGGTCAAATTACAGTTGTATAACTGTCAGTTCTTTGGTGTCTACTCCAGCACTGTGAATAGATAAAAAAATATATCTATAAATCCTATGGGTGTATAGTAGTAAACTTGTATGCGTGTTGTATAGTGATACAGGATATGGAGTGGTTTTGATGGGAAATGGAGAACAGGCGAATGAGAACTAATTAAAAGGTATTTTTCAAAAAGGTTGCCGTTATGTTCTTTTGTGTTTACTTTCACCTGAGTTTATTTCCTCACCCACCTCATTAGGTAAAAACCAACAACTGTGGGTTGTTAATTTGTAAGGACAAATTTGACAAAAGTAGTACTTTTTGGTAAATTTCATTTATTTGAAGACCATTACAATTTTCTTTTTCCTTAAAACTATATATGACTAAAGTCTGAACCAGATGTAGAAAAGACATATTTTGTGTTTTTATATGGTAAATAAGAGACCATTTTAAATGTGAATTGATTTGTTTGGCTGAAAGCCTTCAACTATAATTTCACTGAACAGGGCATTGCTCACTTGCACACAAAGTTTGGCATTAAGGTCACTCAGACCTTTGTGAGTACTGTATTTTTCATGTATTTATTAAATATTCACCACTATTTTAACAGGGGCACAAGAGGGTGCAAGATAATTTTATCGTGCAACATATTGGCAGAATCCTGATGGATTATCCAAATTTATCAAACGCATTGCAGCACCATGTGACATATGAGAAGCTTTCAGAAGAACAAAAGCTGTAACCTACCATTGTTATGAACATGGTCTTCCAGCATCTCATTCTTGAGGATGCTGCAGAGCTCAGAAAGCGTTTCCAGGTGGATGATATGGATGATTAAGGGCCGGAGGACATCATACAGGGACAAACATAACTTCTCTAGTAACTCGCTGTCAGCAGATTAAAAAAAATAAATAAATAAAGTTTTTCATTACCTTGTTCAGTTGATAATAGGCTAAATCTACACTTGCACTTAAAGTGATGAAATTCCAAAATATTTTATTTATATATTATTTTACTGTTTTCCATACTGTTTAAATGTCTATTTCAAGCACTAAACTAAAAACTTAAAAGTACAATAGGTAGCACCTTAAGCAAATAAGACAATAGCTCTCTATGTGTGCACAGTGATTAGATTACCAATGAGGCAGGTGCTACTCACTCTAGTTGGGGCGTAGGTTTAGAGAAGAATTCATTGTACAGCTGGTGCTCATCCTGGCAAACATGAACCATAAAGGCACAGCCACCGCGAACCTGTATGAACACACATGATGATCACCCGCACAGCGCCTGCAGCAGACTGGTTGGTTTGTCTCAATTTTAAATAAGCAAACACATCCTCTAACATAAACGAGGAAGGCACCTACTACATCAATCATTATAAAGATGCATAACCTTTTAAGATTCATAAAAAATAAATAAATAAATGCATAGAAATGTTGGACAGGTAGTGCCGCTGTTTCAACGTTTCATTAGATGAAATTGTGACCTTTAATTATAGCATCCCCATTAGGCCAATTAGTAAAATATTCTAAATGCCACGACAGTGTCAAAAGACAGTCTGTTCAGGTGCTGAAATCATCAGAATAACCCTTTTACCATTAATTAGGTCACAGTAATATAACTCAGCTTTATAGATGAGGTATGACTGAGAATGCACAAATACTAAGCCTCACACAGAAACTCACTGGTGAGCAGAACAGCAGTAAACCTTGGCTGCCTGCTGTGTATAATCTCAAATTGTGTCCATTTTTCATCTGCACAGCTTTGTGTCTGTACCAAACACTCCAGTAAATTTCCCAGAGGGTCCATACTGGGCACTCTTTGCAAACTCAAATGTCATTTTACAATATCTAAAGGGCAGTTCTCGATTTGAACTGGGCATGCCTTACCAGTGCACAGTGGTCTTTGCTGTTCTGGCTGGTAAGGTCAGTAATGGTGGATGTGATGCTGGGACTGAGAAGCTGCTCTCTCTGCTCCAGGTAACAATGGTGGATTTCATCTAGGAGCTGATGGTATCTGTCCACATCAATACAAAGAGAGATGAGTTAATGTAGCACAAAAACTGCAGAGGGAAATGTATATGCGTGTGTATATATCTATTAGAGTGTGTTATTACTATACATAAACACACAAATATATATACAAAGACTCAATCAGGTACTCACTCAGGAATCTTCTCTGCTCTTTGTTCTATCTGCTCAATCAGTGACTGGAGGGAGAAGTCAACAAAAATTCTGATTTATCAAAGATTTTTTTTTTCTTTTTTTTCTTTTTTTAAGAATGATATGCTGCATAAAGACAGTTTGTTGATTAAAAAAAAAACCCCCCCAAAAAACAAAACACATACTCACTCTAACTTTAGGTGCAGCTGCTCTAAACTTCACATAGTAGAGCGTAAAGGCATTGTCTGCATTGGCCAAGCCCATTGGATCCTGTGTGGTTACAGTCAAAAAATGAAGTACTGACTATGAACTTAGCGTGACAGCATCAATGAAAAGTTGAAACCAATGTTGATTTTTTTTTTTTCCTTACCCTTTTCGTTAACTGGCTTGTAAGATTCTGCATAGTGTTTACAATGTGGATCTTCATGAAGTGCATGGCTTTAGAAAGACATTGTTTAAACTTGGCCAAATAAACTGGATAGTCCTTGAAATTTGGCTGTAATTAACAGAAATAAACAAGCATTTTAGCTGTGGTATACTTGCATACATTATTTTTATAGTGCATTTAGTAAATTTAGTAAAGTAATTCTACATAGATGAACCGAAAAAAAAAACCAACTTTGTGGCACAGAGTGTGAATGTGGAGTTATTACGTAGAAGGCATGCAAATCCATTTACTGTTTGAGAAAAATGTGCACAGCTGAATATTTTTCAACAGTGAATGCTACTTACATGTGAAGAAACATATTGAATGCAGTCATCTAATTTTGATAGCATTGGTATAAATCCTTCACTGTTTACAGACAAGGTTGGCGAGTTCAGTTTCTGAAAGGTCATTGAAAAAGTTGGATTTGAAGTAGTTCCAAACAAAAATAATACACCCACGGCTCATTTTCTTTCTGAACAAAATATTTTTCCATCATTTGGTAAAGTCATAATTGTCAGAGACTTGTTTATAATCATTGATTAGACTGTGCTATACATTTAGTGTTAATAACTGAAACTCCAGATCCTTTGTACTTCATATTTAGCAAGCAGAATTTTATAAAACTCTTTAGAAAGAGTGACATTTGAAACATTATTGGCATCAAAGTTCTTTAGAACATTATTTTAAATCTGGGACATAGCTGCTGATTCATAATGCTAATTAGGCTTATGCATAATTAAGCAATGAACTGACACATCATTTACACTGCATATATTTAGTTTACAAACGTTGACAAAAATAAAACCAGCCTACCGTGTTGATGTTTTCTAATTCATTAAAATATGACAGTTTCTGCTGTATGCTCTCTGCCAGGTCAACAAGCTCTGACTGCAAGAGAGAGAACAAACCACAGTTGACATAATATGGGATGGCAGTTTAATTTCAGCTCAGTTGTACTTCCTTGGATGATAAAGTCTACATGAGTAGCTACCTGCAAAAAGCAGGAAAAGTTAAAGAAAAAAATGCAGCGTGAATAAGATATTAAATATGCTAGCTTGAGAAAGAAGGAACAGTCGATGTCAAAATGCTTGGCAGCAATTTTATTTTCAGACAAGCTTTTATCTGTTACATGATGTTCTGAACTAGATAGCACATAGTAAAGTATTTCCTTTTATGTCCAGTGATTCCTTTGGGTTATACTATAATTATCTACAAATTACTCAAGTCGGAATAGCTCCAGTTTAGACTCTGAGACAGCTAATTCTACAGCCAATTCTGTTCAAATTTACCAATATTAAACATTAATTATATCTACACAATGTATTACAATTTATATTATATTACAATCATAATATTTTCCTCTTTTTATCAGCAGTATTCTTGTATGAGTGAAACTGGGTTAATAGTGGTCATCTTACCTGTTCTTTTAGGAGTTGTTCACAGGCTTCGTGCAGGGTACCAGTTTTATTGGACACAAATAAGTACTGTTTCTGGAGAGAGTCCAAGTGCTCCAGAGCTGCACTGACATCTTTCAGAATAGCATCACATTGTTCTTGGTAACAGTTCAGATCATCTCTGGTTTTCCTGAAAGAAGAGCAGACATACTGTAATGCAACTGAGCTACCAA